>NC_137074.1:1219112-1513062 GCF_951640355.1 Cnephaeus nilssonii | reverse complement strand
CGTGCACACGCATACACACACCTGCACACACCGTGCACACACGTGCATACACATACAGATATGTGCATACACATACGTACGTGCATGCACACATACATGCACATGCACGCACACACTCCACACTTGTTCTTTGACATTCTTTCTCCTCCTTTATCACACCTGAAACAGTGGTCTCCAAATTGTGGGGTGCACACCCCTAGGAGTTGCCCAATAGGATCCTCTGGAATATAGAGAGAAAATGCTTGGACTTTTTTAATTTTAAAAAAATATTTTTACTGATTTCAGAGAGGAAGGGAGAGGGAAAGAGAGATAGAAACATCAGTGATGAGAGAGAGTCATGGATCGGCTGCCTCCTGCACGCCCCCCACTGGGGATGGAGCCCACAACCCGGGCCTGTGCCCTGACCGGGAATCGAACTGTGACCTCCTGGTTCCTAGGTCGACGCTTAACCACTGAGCCACGCTGGCCAGGCAGGACTTTGTTTTTAATCTCCCCATTTAAAATGGTCTGTCCTGTCACATGTACTAATGAGTCGATAATACAGTAGTATAGTCATACGCACGCATTGATGTGTGACATGCACACGTGTGGGGTGTCTGCTAACTACTGAGCTTGACAAGAGCATGTGTGGAGAGGCTGTACCCGGCCTCCACTCCTGGTCCCGCCTTCACCTCTCAGACCCTCAGGGGCTTCCCCCTCCCCGCACTCTGGTCTGCTCAGGCCCCGCTGATGGGGGGAGGCATTGACCTGCGTCCCTTACAAACCCCATGGCTCCCGTTTTGAATTCTCACGCGCCTCCCCTCACACGCGGCCCTCTGTTCGGGGACTTTGGGGGGCTGATTCCAGTGCCTCGCTTGGTCTTTCCAACCAAACGGCCAACTCCTCGAGCATCTCCCACAGTTTGTACCCAAGACCCTGTTGGCATGGCAGGGCCGAGAGAACGCCACGTCCGATCGCATGTGGTCAATAAGGAAGCGGAGTCAGAGGGGCCAGGGACCGCTCAGCGACACTCAGGTGAGAGCCCGGAGACTGGGACCCGAGGCTGCAGAGGAGGCGCAACCAACATGGGCAGATCTACGCTTCCCCGGTCACTGGTCCCCCAGAGACGCCTCCCCACAGCCACGGCCAGGAGCAGCAGCGCCTCCCAGGCCTGGAGGAAGTCCACGCAGAGGAGGTGGGGGCGCTAACCGCTAACGAGGGGAGATCAGAGGCGGGGGCACGGCCTTCTAATGCGGGCCAGCCTCTCCGTTTAGCGGGCTGTGCCTCCAGCACCAGCGCCAGGCCCGGGAGAGGGGGTGCTTCGTTACTCAGGAAGCCCCTCACTTCACAGGGAGAAAACCTCCAGCCACGGCCGAAGCCCCCCCTTTTACAGTCATCAGCAGGATCCTCGCCCAGAAACCTGGCCCCGGGCCCGGCATTCCTCTGCCCGGAGCTGGCTGAGCACGGAGGCGGCCACGGACCGAAACCCGGGGCCTGGGGGAAGGTGCCCATCAGACGCCCGCGGCGACCCCGGTAAATGAGGGTTTTCATCCGCGCGCGTTTCTGCGCTTTGTGATTAGCTCCGTGTCCAACGTTCGCTCCTCTCCGTTTTGTTGTTGCTGCTGCTCCAGCAGTTAATTTGTGGAATTCTGCGATAATTTCTGGTTGGGCTGGGATTTTTTTTTTTTTTTTTAAGGACTGACCACAAACATCTCGCCGTGCTCGGTCTCCTGAGGACGCGGTGGCCGTTTCTGATCCCGGGGCTCATTGATTCCGGCCGCGGCGGGCAGGGTGCTTGTTAGCGGCGCCGCCGTGTTTTTGTTACTTTCCCTCATTTGTCCGCGCTGACATCATGGCACACAGAATGGCGCTGGCAGGCCCTGCCCGGCTGTTCGTTAGCGTGTGTTTAATGAGCAGCTTAATTGAGCCGTCGAGGAGGCCACCTGTCGCCCGGCCTGATTAACATGCTAATGGCCTGACATTGTGTGCGCTGACAGGGAGCGGGGCTGCGACTTGATGTCTGGACGGAGGGTTGGAGGGTTGGGTGCTGGCGCTGGGAAGGGGTTTACAAAACGCAGATTAACTCTTCGCTGTCTCTGTGTTTGTGGCCCGTTTGTGGAAAAAGAAGAAAAGTCCGCCCAGCACGTCCGGAGAGCGGGCCTGGGGGGCAGCTCGCTCCATCCCGCCCAGGGCGCTGGGGGCAACCGTTCCAAGAACAGGCTGTTTCCATCACAGCGTCGCGGTGGGACCGGCCTCAAGGGGAGCGGGCGCCCGGAAAGTTCTGCGCCTACACGCTCTCCTGCGCGCGAACGGCGGCCGGCCGTGAGGATGCGAGTGGCTGCGTCCCGGCCCGCCTTCCGAATCCCGCCCTGGACGGTGGGGCATGTGGGCCCCCCGCACCCCACAAAGACCTCCGAGGCCGGCTTTTGTCCGCAGTTTTCTTCTGTGTTTGGCAGTTGGGTCTTCTCCCCGGCGACGTGGGAGGGAGACCTGCGCTGGGAGATTTCTGGGCGGGGGTGGGGAGCAGCAGCGTAGCGGCTGCTCCTGCGGACGGACGTTGGCGGTCGCTCCGGGTCCCCTGCCCTCCTGGACGCTGCCCACGTGCAGGCCGTACAGGCCGTGAGGAAGAGCGCCTCTAGGGTCCCAGGACGGGCAGGGCAGGGAGCCGCGTGCTCCAGGGCAGCTCGAGGCGGTGGGAGGCAGCCTGGAAGAGGCGATGGGGTGCTGGGGACCATGGGGCGCTGGGGACCACGGGGCGCTGGGGACCACGGGCCGAGTCGCTGAGAGGCTGGGCCCACAGGATCCAGACAGCGGCCCAGCTGCAGCCCCAGAGCAGAGTCCAGAACGGCCCGTGCAGCCTGCAGCTGGCAGACCAGACCGTCTTGGGGAAGTCACTGAGGTTCCCGCTCTGGGTTCTGCGCATGGGGATGCGGCCGTCAGGGTCCTCTGGGTGCTGGCGCCCAGCCGTGGGGAGGGGGGAGGAGGAGGAGAGGACAGAACCCTCCCCCCACACACTGCCTATCTGCCCATTCCTTTTTTTTAAAATATATTTTTATTGATTTCAGAGAGGAAGGGAGAGGGAGAGAGAGAGAAACATCAATGATGAGAGAGAGTCGTGGACCGGCTGCCTCCTGCACGCCCCTGACTAGGGATCGAGCCCACAACTCGAGCATGTACTCTGACCGGGAATCAAACCGTGACCTCGTGGTTCATAGGTTGATGCTCAGCCACTGAGCCACGCCGGCCGGGCTCTGACCACTTTCTTATGATGACAACGACAATGATGATGGTGATGGTGATGATGGTGGTGATGATGATGGTGGTGGTGGTGATGATGGTGGTGATGATGATGGTGGTGGTGATGATGATGATGATGATGATGGTGATGATGATGGTGTGGTGATGATGATGGTGATGGTGATGATGGTGATGATGATGGTGGTGATGATGATGATGGTGGTGATGATGATGATGGTGTGGTGATGATGATGGTGATGATGATGATGATGATTATGGTGATGATGATGGTGTGGTGATGATGATGGTGATGGTGATGATGGTGATGATGATGGTGATGACGATGATGGTGATAATGATGATGGTGGTGATGGTGATGATGGTGGTGGTGATGATGATGATGATTATGGTGATGATGATGGTGTGGTGATGATGATGGTGATGGTGATGATGATGGTGGTGGTGATGATGATGATTATGGTGATGATGATGATGGTGGTGATGATGAGGTGATGGTGATGGTGGTGATGATGATGATGGTGGTGGTAGTGATGATGATGACAGCCTTGATTTGAATAGAGCCAAGCCTGTTAGGAATATGATCTCATATGCAGCTTCTATCTCAAAGTTTCTCAACTTCAGCACAGTTGACCTTTGGGCCAGGTCATTCTCTGCTGTGGGGACCGCCCTGTGCTTTGCAGAATGCTGGGTGCACCTCCAACTTGCACCCACTGGATGCCAGTAGCAGCCCCCACCCAACACTGACCGTCAGAACGGTCTCCAGTGTCGCCAGGGAAAAGCGCCCCCAGCTCGGAAACACGGGTGCAGGGGCAGTGTCGCACCCTTGGTTTGTAAGTGGGAAGCAAACACGTGGGGTGTAAAGGGGGGACCCCAGTTCTCACAGCTAGTGTGTGTGTGGGGAGGGCGAGCTGGATGGAGACCCACGTTGATGGAATCTCACACATGGGTGGCTCAGCCCTTGCACAGTCCTCCTGGTGGTGACGAGGGAGGGTCTAGCTGGGGGCCAGCGGGGGCAGGGGGGTGCTGTCCACATCCTCAGTGCTGACCATCCCAGAGCTGCTGTAGGTTAGGGTTTTTAAAGGTTAGGGTGCGGCCAGTCAGGGGGCCAGCGCCCAGCCATGGGGAGTGGGGAGAAGGAGGAGAGGGAAGAATCCCCCCACCACACACACTGCCTATCTGCCAATTTCTTAGGATTTGCTAAGGATTGTATATATCATCTCTAATCCTCTCAATAAACCTCTGAGTTAGGTACTATTATTATTCTTTTTTAAAAAAAGATGAGAAAACGGCCCAGCCGGCGTGGCTCAGGGGTTGAGCATCGACCTGTGAACCAGGAGGTCACGGCTTGATTCCCAGTCAGGGCACAGACCCAGGTTGCGGGCTCGATCCCCAGTGTGGGGCGTGCAGGAGGCAGCCAATCCATGATTCTCTCTCATCACTGATGTTTCTATCTCTCTCTCTCCCTCTCCCTTTCTCTCTGAAATCAATAAAAATCTATTTTATAAAAAAGAGAGAGGGAGGAGGAAACTGAGGCTCGGAGGTTTAAGTAACAGAGCTGGTGGGGAGAGGTCCCTGGTCTCCCTGGTCTCCCTGGCTTCAAAATAAGTGTGTTTTCTACGGTGCAAACCCAGAGTCCCAGCCCCCTGAACCCCTCTTTGCGTCTGCAGTTCTGGCCGCTGTGTGGGAGACGAGCTCCCTGCCTCAGGCTCACGGTCCAGGGCTCTTGGCTTCCGTCCTGCTTGTACTCCGGCTCCGGTCCGCGGCGATGGATCCCTGTTGAGCACGGCCATGTTTCCGTCTCTCATTACGCGGTGGTGCCGATGGCAGCGCCCAGCACGCATCGCGATGGACTTTCCTGTCCCCTGCGGCCACGCCTCCTCCCCGGCTGCAAATCTCCCCACAAACCTCCCCACGGGGAGGGCTTCAGGCTGTAATCCTGGCTTCACAAAGCGCTGTGATGAGGGAGTGGGAATGCTTAGGCAGGGAGTGTGGCCGAGGCCGACTCCCTGGGTCCAAACCCCAGACCTGCCCCTTCCCAGTTCTGGAAACTTGGCCGAGTCCCTGGATGCTGTAAGCGCGTCGGCGAGCTGCGTCCGTGGCCGGACCCCTGCGGCTGCCCGGGGATTAGACAGATAATCTGCGCACAATCCCCCTCCCCTCCCCCTCCCCCTGCAGATGCTGGCCCCTCGGCCGCCCTGCACCAGCATCTGCTGCTTCGCTGAATCGCTGCCCAACGCCAGAGCATCGCCGGGTTTTAACGCTCCCGCGTCCTGCAAGGCAGGGGAGAGAGGCCCAGAAACCGCCTCCGCGGGGTCTTCACAGCCCTCTCGTGTCCAGGATCCGTCACCCCGACAAATCCGAGTGTTGCCCTGTAGGAGGGGGAAATGGCCGCGGGATCATTGCACGTGTCTGGCTGGCTGCAGGCACCCCACGGAAAAGCCGGGCGCCGTGACACGTGAGACGCCAGGGCGATGGGCAGAAAGGGGAGCAGGACTAATGAGAGAGCCAGCACGTGCCAGGAGCTGTTACCGTCTTTGGGTCCTGTTCCCGTCTCCCGGCTCAGCGATGCATGCTAACTCTATCGGATATTTAGGTCGTGTCGCGGTGTTACGATACGCAATGTAAGGCTTTTAGAAGAAAACATGAGCACAATCGGACTCCAGTAGCTGCTGCTATGTTTACTGCGACGGAGCAACGCGTGCGCTTTCGTCCGATGCCGAGGGCGGTGGGTCGCCGCCTCTCGCTGCCCGCGCTCGCAGGACGTCCTTCTAGCCCTGTCGGCAGCGAGAGGACTGAGCACGGCCAACGGTGAGCTTCCCTGTGGCCACCAGCGGTCCCCGGGGAGGGGAAGCCGGCGTCACCCTGGCGCCTGTGTCCACCCCAGTGAGGACACCGAGCCGAACTCCTGGCGGCAAATGCCTTTCTGTGCGGGACACTCACCCCCACTGTCTGACCCAGCACCAGCCTGGACGCTGCCGTGCAGGTATGCTTCCTGTGTGATAAACACGTGAATGCCCGGCTTTGAGTGAAGCAGGTTACCCTCCATGATGTGGGCGGGCCACACCCGATCAGTTGACACACCCACGCTCTGGGCGCTGTCCCTCCAGAGCTGGGCGGGGCCTGTGCCCACGGAGCGCAGCATCCCCGCGGCGTCCCTCCAGCGGGCGTTGGCCCAGGCCCGGGCGGATATCGGAACCTGAACCTCCCGACTTCGAGCGCGAGCCTAAAGTGCACGGAAAACACCCGGCTGTCAGTCACCCTCAGTCAGTGGGGCTTTAGATTAGGACTGGGGACTTCTCGCCGGCCTGGCTCAGGGGCTGAGCGTCGACCTAGGAACCAGGAGGTCACGGTTGATTCCCAGTCAGGGCACAGGCCCGGGTTGCGGGTTCCATCCCCAGTAGGGGGCGTGCAGGAGGCAGCCGGTCCATGATTCTCCCTCATCACTGATGTTTCTCTCTCTCCCTCTCCCTTCCTCTCTGAAATCAATAAAAATATTTTTTTAAAAAAGAAAGAAAGAAAAGACTGGGGACTTCTCTTCGGGAACTGTGTGTGTCCTCTGGGAGCTCCCGGACCTGCCTGGGTCGGTGGGCTGGTGTAAGGCAGGCTGGGCAGTCACACCCAAGGCCATGGAGGGCGCCGCGGCTCTGTCTGCGTGGGATCACCGCTCTCTCCTGTCTCCCTGTGACATCGGCGGGGCTTGAACCTGCCACAGGCGCCCGGCCACATTCCGTGGGGGGGGGGCACCGACGCCGTCCGGGGAGGCATCAGCGCGGTGACGCCGAGTCCGTCCTGGCCCCGTCGGCCGAGCGGTGTCCAGCGGGTGCTCCGAGCGCAGTGGCGTCCGTCGGCAGAGAGAATGCCGCTCAGAGCGGCGCTGCGGCCCACGGCGGCCCGTTGCCCGGACTCATCGGGGAGGAGCGGCCCGTGCCCACCAGTCCACGCGGAGGAAAACCGATGAGCCGCAGAGGCACGCGGCCACGGGGGGACCTCGGGACGCAGAGCGGCACCTGCAGCTGGTTCCCGGGAGGCCACACAGCGAGGCCTCAGCCTTCAATACATGGAACTGACACCCGGGACCGACACCCGGACTGACACCCGGACTGACTGACACCTGGACTGACTGACACCCGGACTGACTGACACCCGGACTGACTGACACCCGGACTGACACCCGGACTGACTGACACCCAGACTGACACTGGGACTGACACCCGGACTGACACCTGGGACTGACACCCGGACTGGCACCCGGGCTGACTGACACCTGGACTGACTGACACCCGGACTGACTGACACCCGGACTGACACCGGGACTGACTGACACCCGGACTGACTGACACCTGGATTGACTGACACCCGGACTGACTGACACCCGGACTGACTGACACCCGGAGCAGTGGCCAGCAGCCCCTCGGAGACGCTGCACACTTTGCTGCTCCGTTTTCCTGCCCTGTTTCCCTCACATTTTCTTCCTTTTCTTTTTTAAAAAAATGTATTCATATTGATTTCAGAGGGAGAAAGGGATGGAAATATCAATGATGAGATGAGCTTCGATGAGCTGCCTCCTGCACGCCCTCCACTGGGGATCGAGCCCACAACCCAGGCCTGTGCCCTGACCGGGAATCGAACCATGACCTCCTGGTTCATAGGTCGACGCTCAACCCCTGAGCCAGGCCGGCAGAACCGGGCACATCTCCTGTGTGGTTAATAATCACCAAGACGGGAACTGCTCCCACTCGGCGTTCTGTCCCCGGGTCGGTCGGCACGGTGTGCCGAGGCTCTGCGCGATGGGGAGGTGGACTGTGTCCATGGAGCTCGGAGGCCTGGCCCTGTCCCGCAGCAGAGAACACCGCTCCCACGTGGAGTGAGGGCCGCGCATCCTGGGCAGGAGAGGGTAGGACGAGCCCAGAGTCAGCGAACCCCCGAAGGCTCTGTCCTTGTAAAACTGCGCCCCTGGCTGACCAGCTGCCAGGGCTCAATTATGTCCCCCCGACCCCGAAATATGCCCACGTCCCGCCCCAGCCCCTCAGGATGTGGCCTTACCTGGGAACAGGATGTTCACAAAAGCGGACGAGTTAAAATGGGGTCACTAGGTGCCCCGGTCCCACAGGACGGTGTCCTTAGAGAAGGGACATTCGGGCACAGAGACAGACACTGAGGGGAGGCGATGAGGAGAGACGGGGTGTCCGTGGGGGAGCCCACGGGAGGCGAGGAGAGACGGGGTGTCGGTGGGAGAGCCCACAGGAGGCGAGGAGAGACGGGGTGTCGGTGGGAGAGCCCACAGGAGGTGAGGAGAGACGGGGTGTCCGTGGGGGAGCCCACGGGAGGCGGTGAGGAGAGACGGGGTGTCGGTGGGAGAGCCCACGGGAGGCAGTGAGGAGAGACGGGGTGTCGATGGGAGAGCCCACGGGAGGTGGAGGAGAGACGGGGTGTCGGTAGGAGAGCCCACAGGAGGCGGAGGAGAGACAGGGTGTCGGTGGGAGAGCCCACGGGAGGTGGAGGAGAGACGGGGTGTCCGTGGGAGAGCCCACAGGAGGCGGAGGAGAGACAGGGTGTCTGTGAGAGAGCCCACGGGAGGTGAGGAGAGACGGGGTGTCGGTGGGAGAGCCCACGGGAGGCGGAGGACTGCAGTGACGCGCCCCGTGCCCAGGCAGCCAGTGACGTGGGGTTTGGAGAAAGCCCGGGAGCCGATGGTCCCTCCGCCCTGAGGCTCCGCGTCCCAGACTTCCAGCCTCCGGGCCTGGGAGACGATCATCCCTCGTTTAAATCACCCAATGGGGTGGGGGGGAGTAGAAGAGGGGAAAGGGGGGGTAGCGGTGATGGAAGGAGACTGACTTGGGGTGGTGAACACACCGTACAAATACAGAGGCTGTGTTATAGAACTGTCCTCCTGTAACCTGTGTGACTTCAGTAACCAATGTCACCTCAATGCGTTCGATAAAAAATAAACACAGAAATAGAAAGAAATAAAGCACCCGGTGTGTGGGACCGTGTTCCGTCGGCCCGGAAGCGAATGCACCAGCACGTCAATAGCTCCAGCTGATGTTACCCCGCAGAGGACAGGATCTGAAGGGATGGGATGATGGTAGACGACAGACAGACAGACAGACAGACAGATGACAATATGTAGACGATAGGTAGACAGATAGACAGACAGATAGAAAGATGATAGGTGAAAGGTAGATGTAGCTAGACACATCCATACATAAGTGATAGGTGATAGGTGACAGATACATACACGCGTACATAGATGACAGATAGACAATCGATAGGACCAGAGAGAGATGATGGAGACAGACACCATAGCAGTAGATGGAGATGACAGGGATTGATGGAGGGGGCAGGTAGATATCTTAGAGATAGCTGAGAGAGAGAGAGAGAGAGAGACAGAGAGAGAGACAGAGAGAGAGAGAGAGAAGAGAAGGATGGGATGAGGGTGGGGATGGCGGTGGGGATAGGACACACGGGGGTGGAAGGCACTGGGGGGACAGGGGCAGGACCACTGGCCTCATCCCTCCTCCTCCGGGCTCTGCTGGTGCCTCAGGCGAAGTGTCCCTCGTGGTCCTGGCTGCCCCAGCCGGTGACTGCGCGTGGGGACGAGGGCAGCCCGCGCTGAGACAGTGGCCGCCTCCTGAGAATGCCCGGCCCCCAGGCCCCAGGCTCCAGACCTGCCGAGGAGGAGGAGGCAGCGCAGGCCCCGGGAAAGGCCTCCCACACCCGGGGCTCGCGCTCGCGTTCGCCCGTCAGCAGCCTGGTCCTGACGGCTCAGCCCGGGCTCACCGCCGGCCTGCTGGTCCGAATGCCGTCAGGAGGGACAATCCCGCCTGGCCATGCCCACACCCGCACCCACGCCCACCAGGCACCAGCCAGGCTCCTGCTGCTCAGGCTCCCAACAACTGCTCCCTAGAAGGGGGCAGCGCCGGAGGCCGGGCGCCCCATCGATGACGGCGACGCCAGGGGTGAGGCCTGCCCTAGACGTAGCCCCTCACCCTCCTCACCCTCCTGCCCCCTCGCCCTCGGCGGCCTGAGTGCCCACGTTGCCCCGGCCCAGCACCCGGCCTCCCAGGCACAGGGGCGGCAGCCAGCGTCCCATCACAGACGTGCGCCTGTCGTCTGGCCGCCCGCGGCGTGCGTGGCTGGTGCTGTGAGCTGCGCGGCTTGCCGAGGGGACAGCAGTCACCATCGCTCACGCGGGCAGTCGGCTGTCACCCCTCCCCGGCTCCTCTGACCGAGGGTGCTGCTCGGTGCCCGCCGGATCGCCCGCTTACGGTGGGCTCAGGTGGCGGGCAGCTCGATGGTGCCGGCACCTGAGGGGGAGCGTGTGTTTCAGTAGCGCACCCCACGCACCGGGCCCTCACGTAGGACTGACTCTCCTCCTGCTTCCCTGCTCCTCCTTCCACCCTCCCCTCCCCTCCCCGTCCCAGACACCCTGTCCGTTGTTTGCTTGTTGCTCACAATCTCCCAGGTGGGCCTTACCCAGCGGCCCTCCGGGTGGGGCTGCTCTCCGCACTCTGCCTCTTGTAGAGGCGGAGAAGCCGTGAATGGGGAAAGGAAGAAACGGAAAATCCCCTCTCTCCCCGGCCGGCGCGGCTCAGCGGTTGAGCGTCGACCTAGGAACCAGGAGGTCACGGTTGGATTCCGGGTCAGGGCACGTGCCCGTGTTGCAGGCTCCATCCCCAGGGTGGGGTGTGCAGGAGGCAGCCGGTCAATGACCCTCTCTCATCACTGATGTTTCTATCTCTCTCTCCCTCTCCCTTCCTCTCTAGAAATCAATAAAAACATGTTTTGAAAAAATAGAGAGCCAAAATACCTATCAAAAGAAAAATATCTTCCAAAGTCTTACATCCAGGAGTTCCGATGAACTGTCCGTGAAAGTGGCCCCTAACTCTCGGAGGGCTCTCCTAGGTCCGTGGTCGGCAAACCGCGGCTCGCGAGCCACAGGCGGCTCTTTGGCCCCTGGAGTGTGGCTCTTCCACAAAACACCACGGCCTGGGCGAGTCTCTTTTGAAGAAGTGGCGTTAGAAGAAGTTTTAGTTTAAAAAACTTGGCTCTCCAAAGAAGTTTCAATCGTTGTGCTGTTGACATTTGGCTCTGCTGACTAACGAGTTTGCCGGCCACGGGCCTAGGTGGTCATCTTGGCACTCAGCTGCCCAAGGAAGTGAAGGGTGACGCCGCGGAGCAGCAGCAGGCTGCCGCGAACGCTCCTGCCCCGTGCGAGCCTGCGGGAGCACCTCGGGCCGCCGGGACCCGTCAGCGAGTGGGCACCGCACAGCCGTCTGTCCTGCCCTCCGCGCTCACCCAGACACGACCTCATACGGTCAGCGATGCTTAAGACCCCAGAAATGCAGCGCCCTGGCTGCTCCGTGGGTCGCATGAATGGCAATGCTCATTTAGGATATTATTAATCCCGAGTTGTCCTCTGACCCTGGGCTGTGCAGGGCTGCCATTCAGCGGAGTCTGCGCACGGCCGGTGCGAGACACGAGAGGGTTTTGTGTGTGTGACCAGAACCAGCGTGCGATTGTGTAACCTTCAAAGTGCGCCTTTGTCTGGGCCTAAACCCGGGGCCGCCGCCGGGCCCTCGAGGTGGATTTGGCTCCGTTCACACACCTTGAGACAAAGGCTCCTCGTCAAGACGCCCAGGAAAAGGGCCGTTTTTTGTGTGCGAGCCGCCGCGGAAAGGGGACGGAGTGTCTTCGGAAGAAAAGGGCCTGAGTAAGCAGGGCATTCAGATCGGCTCGCGCTCCGCGGGCGCGGGAGAGAGGGCGAGCTGCTGTCAGGTTCGGGGTGTTGATCGGCCCCCTCGAGACACTTGACCTGGGGCTGTCGCCCCCTAATCCGCTGATCTGCATGCGGCGGCCTCGGCCCAGCCCCCACGGCTGCAGCCGCGCCGGGCACTTGTCCTGATCCCTCGCACATTGTGTGCCGGCCCCCGGCCGCCCCGAATGGCATTCTGCTCACAAATCGTGAACTGAGTTGTTTGGGCTGGATTTGCGCGGGGATTGTCCCGCTAATGAAACAGTCTGTTCATTATACAGAGGCGGGACCCGCGGAGCCACCGGGCAGGGCCGCCCTCGCAGAGTGACAGTTGACAAAGGAGCGAGTGGCCGGCCCCTGTCAAGTCGGCTCCGTGACCGCGCGGACTGCGGGCCGCCCACTAAGCCCAGATTTGTCAGGACAAATCGCCCCGTCCTCAGACTGTTTGCGGAAGGAATAAAAAGACCCAAAATTAGTTTGTTTTAGCCTTCGCCCCTCCCCCACCGCCCACAAGCGAAACATTAAAAAAAAATGCAAAGGATAAAAAAATAGCGCGGGGGGCGGGGGCTCACGGAATATCATGGGGTTTTCGCTGAAGGCGTCGAATTAAGCAAAAGGCCATCGTTTGGCAGCAAATGTTTTGTTCCGCTCGGAGCCCTGCTTCTCCCGAAGCAGCTGAAACCTAAGGAGTCGGTTGGTGAAGATGGTGGTTTTAAAGGGGGGGGGGGGGGGTTGGGGAGCAAGAACTTCATTTCTGTGCATTTTGGGGCCGTTGCTGGGGGCGGGGCACACTCCCTCCTTTAACCTGCCGTCCTGGCACACGGCCACTTCGGTTCCTGAGCCTCGGCCCCTGCCCGTCACGTGCAGACCAGGTAAAACCCGTTTCGTTTTTCTGCGGTGCTGCCCACTGTTTGGGGAGTAAATTAGACGAAGGTGAAATCATCGAGTCAGAAAGCTTTACAGGAAGTGAGAGGAGCATCGTTACCGGGGGGCTCAGCCTTCGTTTGGCGCTGGTTTTCAGGCTAAACGCTTTGGTTTATTACAGCCACAGCAGAACAGTAAGCAAAAGTGATGCGTTCCCCTCACTTGGTAGGAGAAGCAAACAGACGAGAGAGGAAGAGAGGAGTTTTCCAGTCCCGCCGATTGGAGGGCTCTCTCCCTGGACGGCCGGGCAGGCGGCCACACTCCGGTGATTCCAGGAGCTGCTCTTTCCCATTCGTAGGTTCATGACCCCGTTTCGACGACAGTTTGTAAAAAGCAGACCCTGTTGGAAACTGCCAGCAGCCGGTCGTTCAAACGTGCCTTCGAACGTCTTTTCCCACCGGCCCTCCTCCTCCGCGGACACGGCGCAGGGTGGGCTCCGAGCAAACGGCGCGATCTGCCTCAGGCTTCCGAAAGGCCTGGTGCCGGAGCGGACAGGCACCCAGCTCCCACGCTTTTGATGGTCCGTGGCGGGACGTGAGCTCCCTGCCCCAGAGGCCCCTTCTGTTCCGCAGCACAGCCATGGCGCAGACGCTGAGCTCACGCCGCCGCTGGCGACGCGAGCTCAGCATCCCACCAGCCAAATTGGCTACCCCGGCCACCCCGAGTCCCGCCCCTTTCGCCTCCCTCTGGCCCAATCCTGGGCGTAGCGGAGTGATGGTAATTTACATATTACCATTTTATTAGGTAGGATATATATGCGTGTATATGTCCTATATACTAAAAGCCTAGGCTGCATCACGCCCTCGTGCTATGTCATTACAAGATGGCCGCCACAAGATGGCCACACACACAGCAGAGGTGGGGCCCCGGCCGCTCTGTGCAGTGAGGCCTGGGGTTCCATGGCTCTGCACAGCGCGGAGGAGGTGGGTCCCGGCGAAGAGGGCGGGTCGCGGCAGGGGAGGGCAGTTGTGGGCCATCAGGTCGGCAGGGGAGCAGTTAGGGGGCGATCAGGCTGGCAGGCAGAAGCGGTTAGGAGCCAGGGGGTCCCAGATTGTGAGTGGGATCGGGCCTAAACCGACAGTCAGACATCCCCCAAGGGGTCCCAGATGGGAGAGGGTGCCGGCTGGGTTGAGAAAATTTCGTGCACGGGGCCTCTGGTATATATATTTTTTAAAGCTGCACATTAGCAGGAAGGGATGGACGTTGTGTGTGGGTCCCTGTGGGAGGAGATGCCATTGACGTCTGCGTCCCGTCTCCGTGGCCGTAAGTGAGCTCTCTAACAGCCCTTCCACCCGGCTGTGCAATGGGAAGCCGTGGAGCTGACAATGTATGTGCAGCACAGTGCCCGGTCGCCTGGCCCAGCAATCAAGCTGTATGTTATATATACATAACGTATCCATATCGCTATATAGTCTTATGGGGGTTTGAGCAATCTCCACTGGCTAACGTAGGAAAACACTAGTGCCTTATGGGACATCCAGAAGCGCCCATGGAGAGCAGGAGGCCATGGCTGTAGCTTAATAAGGGGACCTGATTGGTCAACCTCACTCTGCCTCACATGCCAATCAAATGTGAGGTCTGGGCGTCTCCCTCCCTCATTCCGCAGATGAGGACCCTGGGGTCCAATGTCCATGAGGCTGGACCCAGGCTTCCCTCCGGAGCCAGCTCAGGGATGCTCTCCGTCTCCATCGTCCATCATCTGAAAGGAGACACTCGTCTTGCTGACACAGTTCTGCTTTCGTTTGTGTAAAAAGGCGCCTTTGGGGGAGTCGGGCGGCTTTCTGAACGGAGGGCTCCCTTTGCCTGTGGGTCCAGGGGAGCTGTTTGTGGATGTCGACTACCCTGTCTACTTCTTCCCGGGGCAGCGTGGGGATGGCCGTTCTCGTTCTGGAACTTGCGAAGCCAAATAAACAAGCAAAATAAAGCCAATCTATTTGCTGACGCCCTTCCACAAGAGAACGTGAAAAACACATTTTTCACATAAAAATGAACAGATTTGTTTTTTAAATATATTTTTTTATTGATTTCAGAGAGGAAGGGAGAGGGAGAGAGAAATAGAAACATCAATGATGAGAAAGAATCATGGACCGGCTGCTTCCTGCACGCCCCACCCTGGGGATTGAGCCCACACCCTGGGCCTGTGCCCTGACCAGGAATCGAACCCTGACCTCCTGGTTCATAGGTCGACGCTCAACCCCTGAGCCCCGCCGGCCGGGCTAGTGCACTGTTATGATTGGATCTTCTCTGTTCCCTCCAAGGCCTGCTCTCCGAGGTGGTCCTCGGGCCGGCGGTCAGCACGGTGTCAGCAGCAGACTCTCAGCCCCTCCCAGAGCCGCTGAGTCAGATCTGAGTTTGATGAGTCACAGCACATCCAAGCTTGAGGAGCGCTGGCCCGGACACACGTCTGTCTGCACGTGTCCCAGAGGCTGCGGGGGGCGGGGTGTAAACACAGAGCACGCTGGAGTCTTCGGCCAGGCCTCCTATGCCAGCACCCTGCCAGCGCGGGGTGCCAGGCTGGTGAGCGAACGAGTGTTCTGACACGTTCCATCTCCCGGCCTCGCGGCAACCTGACCCCTAAGGAAGGGCTCTCTGCAGGCGCCCCGCAGGCCGACGGGGGCGCGTCACGGGGCGAGCTGGTAGGTGAAGTGTGAGTTGTCACACGGAGGCCCTCCGGCAGCCAGGCCTGCGGTCCTCGCGGCTGATCGTGGGCATCGTGTCCTCGAATGAACCCGAAGGGATGCGGTGAAGGCAGCGCGTGGTCCTCCTTCTAGCGCAGCTAGCCTGGCCGGGCCCCGGCGCCTCGCCGGCTCCCTGAAACCTTCCCATCACCGCGCGGCCGGTATTGGCTTTTGCAAAACAACGTCCCATCGAAGGGCTGCTGGGCCTTGCGGGCTCGCCGCTGTGGGGAGCGCCCAGGGTGCGAGCGTGGAGGAGCGGGCGTGAGCACTCAGGCGGGGAGACCCCGGCCCCCCTTCCCTGCCCCCGACGCACCCCCAGACAAGACGCCTGTCCTCGCTCCTGCCTCGAGGGCTGCTGGGCTCAGAACCTGCTCCTGTCCTCTCTCTCTCTGAACTGTGGTTACTTTGTTCATCTGATCCACACAGGGGTGAGGTCACGTGGTATCTGTCTTTCTCTCACCGGCTTAGCTCGCTCCGCACCACGCTCTCCAGGTCCCTCCCTGCTGTCCCAGAGGTAGGGTTTCCTCTTGTTTGCAGCCAGTGGCGTTCCGCTGTGACGATGCACCGCAGCTGTTTGTCCGCCGTCCGTGAGGCACCGGGGCTGCTGCAGACCTTGGCCGTTGAACGTGGTGCTGCGATGAACATGGGGCTGCATGGGGCCTCTCTGATGGGTCTTTCGGGTTTCCTAGGGTCTATCCCCAGAACTGGATCACTGGGTCCAATGGCAGGTCCATATTTAATTTTTTAAAGGTAACTCGGCACCGTCTCCCACAGTGGCTGCCCCAGCCTGCACCCCACCAGCCGTGCTCAGGGCTCCCTTTCTCCGCTTCCTGGCCCGCACTTGTGGTTGTTGATGTGTTGGTGACAGCCGTTCTGACAGGTGTGCGGTGGCCCCTCGGGGTGTTAATTTGCATCTCTCTGGTGACTGATGATGCCTCAGCGTCCTGGGGGATGTTTTAAAATCGGGATGGGAATAGTTGCATGTGGTTCAAAGACTTGCTGAGAAGATTTCTCTGCCCACAGGGGATGGGGAGGGGTGCTTTGGGGGGCACCGGCCGGCCGGCCTGGGAGCTGGAGGCTCCGAGGAACCCCGCAGTTGGGGAGAAAGGCTTTACATGCCACTGAACACGGAGACCAGCCCAGGACGGAATTTTTGTAAAATATATTTTTATTGATTCCATAGAGGAAGGGAGAGGGAGAGAGAGAGAGAAACATCAATGATGAGAGAAAATCACTGATCGGCTGCCTCCTGCACGCCCCCCACTGGGGGCCAAGCCTGCAACCCGGGCCTGTGCCCTGACCGGGAATCCAACCCTGACCTCCTGGTTCATAGGTCAACGCTCACCCACTGAGCCACGCCAGCCGGGCCCCAGGACGGGATTTCAGGAGAAGAGCCCTTGGGCAGCATGAGGAGCGTGTTGGGCTGTTCTCTCACGTTTATGCGGCTGCCCTTCCTCCGAGGAGCAGGCCACAGGGTGTGGTTAGCGAGCAGCAGCCCCCGCAGCGCCCGTGGGCTCACACCCGCGTCGGAGGCAGCAGCCACTCCCCTCTTCCAGCTGTAGCTCCTTCCCCCCCCTCAGTTGCCCCCAAATAAAAGGGCGTGGCCCACCTGGTGCACAGGTGACAGGAAGCGTGAACTTCCCGCCTTCCTCTGGGCACAGCAGCCCCCGCCCGCCGCCTGAGGCTGCAGCCCCCTCTGTGACTCAGAGGCAAGCACTCCCAGCAGCGAGGGGCTCTTCGAGCCTGTGAATCGCAGCCTGAGGACAGATCTTGTCTCCGTCTCTGTCTCTCTTTGCTGGTATGGAAAACCAAGATACAAATGCTCTTCACGTTTTTCAGAATATACTGGAGAAGGTAAAATAAAAGTGAGCCCGGCCGGTGTGGCTCAGGGGTTGAGCGTCGACCTAGGAACCAGGAGGTCAGGGTTCAATTCCAGGTCAGGGCCCAGGCCCAGGTTGAGGGCTCCATCCCCAGTGGGAGGCGTGCGGGAGGCAGCTGATCCATGATTCTCTCATCATTGATGTTTCTATCTCTCCATTCCTCTCTGAAATCTATAAAAATAAAAAAATAAGGGAAAATAGGTGAGCACCTATCTAGCTTTAAAGAAATAAAAAGTGAAAGTCTTATCGGCGTCCTGCTGCCTCCCTCCGTGCTGGGGAGCTGTCCCCTCGCTGTGCGCCCTGAGGGCCTTGCTCTCTGCCCTCGCTGTGCGCCCTGAGGGCCTTGCTCTCTGCCCTCGCTGTGCGCCCTGAGGGCCTTGCTTGCTGCCCTCGCTGTGCTCCCTGAGGGCCTTGCTCTCTGCCCTCGCTGTGCGCCCTGAGGGCCTTGCTCGCTGCCTGATCGGCTTCCCATGCAGATTGGAATGTCGTCTGGATGCTGAAGTCCCTGCAGCTGCCCCCGGGGACTGTCTCACAGGCCACACGGCGTCCGCCCTGGGGGTCAGGAGCCACTGGCTGCTGTCGGATTTACTTACTGTTTCACTCTGCTAGGATTATGCCGGGGCTGCTGGTCCACCCTCCTGGGCCGAACCTGATCAGACTCCCCACATTCCTCCCAGGGGGCAAAGGGCAGTAAATAACTCGGGTCCAGGGCGATGAAACCCAGGGCGACCGGTCAGTGGCCTCCAAGCCCCGCGTTATCCCCCGTAACAGAGCCGACGTTAAAAGCTGCAGAGGAGCAGGAGTTGAATACACGATGGTCCAGGCCATTCGCTGCCACGGACGCTGTTCCTGAAGCGACAGGGCGGCTGAGGAATCGAGCGCGTCCTCTGGCCGATGGAGGAAACGGGGCGCTTTCGCTGCGGGCGTGAAGGGGCCGGGCGTTCCGGCCGGAGGAGCAGGTGTCTGCGCGGACGTGACCCCCACTCCCGGCGCCAAACAACACGAATCTACGTCCCGGCCCCGGCCAGGCAGAGGCAGGACTTAATGACCAGGTTCCCCCCCCGCCCGTCCCCGGCCAGGCAGAGGCAGGGCCTGATGACCAGGTCCCCCAGCCGGCCAGGCAGAGGCAGGACCTAATGACCAGGTCCCCCCCCCCCCAGCCAGGCAGAGGCAGGGCCTGATGACCAGGTCCCCCCACCCCCCGACCAGGCAGAGGCAGGGCCTGATGACCAGGTCCCCCCCACCCCCCGACCAGGCAGAGGCAGGGCCTGATGACCAGGTCCCCCCCCCCCCCCCCAGCCAGGCAGAGGCAGGGCCTGATGACCAGGTCCCCTGGCCCAGGCTGGTGCAGCGGCCCTGTCACTCATTGAAAACAGTGGCTGCACGGGACCAATTAAAGGGCCTTCAGAATCCCGCGGCCGCCGCCCCCCCCCCCCCCCCCCCCCCGCGGGGCCGCTGTGGGATCGCCGTGGCCGAGAACGAAGCCAGCAAACAGCCAACGGGGGGGGGGGGGGGGGGCCTGCTCCAGCACCTGGACGAGTGCTCGTGTTGTTTTTGTATCGATTGGAAACCCAACCCCCGATGCGCCGTGAGCCTCTGCAGAGCTCCTCGTGCAGCTAATTAGCCGGGAGGATGTTGCTAACAGCCACACAGCTTGTAAACATGCTGCCGCCGCCCAGGGCGCGGGTGAGTGATATCCCAGCCGGGCGGACAGGCCGGTCCCCCCGGGACCCACCGGGAGGCAGGCAGCCGCTCACAATCCAAACAGCGAGCTCCGGCCGGCCCCGTGGCTCAGGGCTGAGCATCGACCTATGACCCAGGAGGTCAGGGTTCGATTCCCGGTCAGGGCGCAGGCCCGGGTTGCGGGCTCCATCCCCAGTGTGGGGCGTGCGGGAGGCAGCTGGTCCATGATTCTCTCTCATCACTGGTGTTTCTCTCCCCCTTCCTCTCTGGAACATTAAAAAGCAGACGGACACACAGGCAGCTCGAGCTCCCTTTGCTGTTCCCGTGGAGGCGGCCTTGGTGGCAATGGGACAGTGAGAGGAGGTGGACACAGGGGCCAGCAGGAGGCGCTGCGTTGGGCGCCCTCCCTCCAGGCCCGGGTGGCACTGGGCACACACGGCCCTTCCCTGAGGCAAAGGGACCCAGGAGGCCGCAGAGGACGAGGTCTGTCACTCTCCCCTCGGCCGAGGCGGCCAGCAGCCCCCAAACTAAATCCGCCCGGCAGGTGACAGCGACAGCTGCGCAAACCTGCCTGCCTTCGGGGGAACGCTGAGACCCTCCCCGCCAGCAGGCGCAGATCGGGGCCACCCCCCACCCCCCCGAGGCCTGCAGTGCGTGGTGAGGGCCCAGGTGGGAGCGTGGGGCTGGTCGCTGAGGTCCGCAGGCCGCCCTGGACGTGAGCAGCATGTGAGATCGTTTGTGACCTGTAACCACATTGGCAGCACCGGAGGGCGACGCTGGTGGCGAAAATAAAACCCCAGAGAGCTGGCCACCCTGGGGAGACCCCGGAGCGGGAAGGGCAATCTGCCTGTGCGGCCGGGCCTGCCAGGCTCGGGAGGAGGCCTCGAGGAGCCCTGTCTACGCCCCACCCCCCCACCCCCCCATCCCCTCACCCCACCCCCCCACCCCCGCAATCCCCATCCCCTCCCCGTGCGGGCGGCCGGCTCTGCTCCTTGTTCCCAGCTCGGCTTTCCAGTTGGGACCAGAGGGGCTAAGAGACCGCAGGCCAGTGAGGGTCCGCATCTGTGTGCGCGACCCCGCAGGCTCTGGCGGGAAGCTCGCCGTCCACCGGAAGGCCCGTTACGGCCTCTTTTCTCCTCTGTGCGCCCTCCCTCTCAGCCCGGCTCTGCCTCCCGTCGTTCAAGCGCTCGGTTACCGCTGCCCTTAAGCTTAGACCTTCTCTCTACTGTTCGCTCTGAGCACAGGAGAGCGCGGGTGGGGAGGGAGAGGGCGGGGCCTGCTGGCTCCCGGGGCTCAGAGCTGCCGGGGCTCAGGGGCCGTCAGCGTCCTGCCTCGAGGCGGGCAGGTGCCCAGGCCTGTGACTGCCTGGGTTCGCCCAGTCAGTACCTACTGGGAGAGCAACTTCGCCAATGCATATCGAGAACTTAAAAACGGTCCCTGTACATCAGCTCAACAGGTCAACGTCTGTGACATTCGTCTGAGCCAAAGGGAGACAGTCTCTCGGGCAGGAACCCGTCGTTGTGACAATAGCACAGATGGGAATAGCAAGATAAGAGTTAGCATTTCCCGGGCGTTTCCTCGGTGCCCAGCGCGGTGGCAGGCAAGCGGCCTGTATCGTCTCATTTATGAAGAAGCCTGTGCTGTAGGGATTCTCAGGAACTGTGCTCTGCAGATAAAAACACAGATCAGTGTCAGTTTCAGAAATGAAAGCAGGCGGTCTCTCTCCACATTCCACGTTTGAAGGAGTTTTATTAATAATAAGAAATGCTCCCGATAATGGAAAACTATGACAGTTTTTGGTAATGCACAGAGAAAAATATTGACCCCCGAATGTTAACATGATGACCTCTGGGGATAAGTTTGGCGACATTACAGTACTTTTCCTGAGAGTTACACTGTTTAATAACCATAGGTTACCATAACGGCCAAGAAAACGATAAAATGTGAAGTAACACACTGCCTTATGGGTTCGTTCTGAAAACTAACTGCTATGTAAAACATTTTAATTAGAAAATGTACTTTGTGTCCCAAAATATTGGCCCTCGCAGGTAGGCGGCTGGGTGTGGTTCCGACGGCCCAGCATGGCCACGCAGCGTGCGACCGTGTGTCCTCCGTGCCCGCCACGCGCTGCGCACTTCACTGACCGCGGGGTTCCCTGCGAACATACCTGTCGGGGGCAGCACAACTGAGAGAAACGTTCGGGGGGAACTCCGGATAAGGAGGCCGATGACGGCAACGCCAGCCCTGCCGGTGACCGGACCCCCGGCCGCGTCCCAGGAGGCCTAGAGCCATCTGCTGGGTGCTCAGCTCCCTTCCAACACCACCCACCACCGGGAAGGACGCCTGGGGCCGAGAGAGAGAGAGAGAGAGAGAGAGAGAGAGAGAGAGAGAGAGAGAGAGAGGAGAGAGGGGGGGGAGGAAGAGAGAGAGAGAGAGAGAGGGAGAGAGAGACAGAGAGAGGGGGAGAGAGAGAGAGGGAGAGAGGGGGAGAGAGAGAGAGAGAGAGAGAGACAGCAACTCCAGCCTCCGTCAAAGTCAGGGCCACGCTCCTTCCCAGAGCCCGCCCCGTGTCCGCACTGGAGCTTCGCTGTGACGCGGGGACCTGGCTCCCCTCCCGCGCCCCTCTCCCTCCCGCCCTGGCGCTGACTGAGTCTCTGGGGGCTCAGCATCGCCCCCCGGGGTGCGGAGAAGGCTGAAGGCGATGCCAATTGTGATCCGGCTTCTGAGTCGGGAGCTCCCGGGAGCCGGCTGGAATCCGGTTCGGTTTTTGGGGAAACAGCGCCATCTGGTGCCAGGAAAGCACTGTGTCCCCGTCTTCTCCCGCGGGTGACATCGCTGCGGCTGCGTGTGCACAGCGCCCTCTCCCTTCCGAGGGGGTCGCGGTCACACTTCCCAGGAAGAGCCGGGATCCCCTCCTTTCTTTCCGTCCGCAACGTTCAGGGGGGCCGCCTTCCCTATGGGCACTGCAGACGGGAAAGGGAATGAGGGGGGTGATCAACCTGCTGTTTCCCTCAGGACCAATGCGTGTGCTTTTACAAAAAAAAAACGTGTTTTTACTGATCTGAGAGACAGGAAGGGAGAGGGAGAGAGAAACATCCGTGATCAGAGAGAATCACCAATGGGCTGCCTCCTGCTCGCCCCACACTGGGGATGGAGCCTGCCACTGGGCATGTGCCCTGACTGGGAATCGAACCCGTGACCTTTGGGTTTATGGGCCAACGCTCAAACACTGAGCCACGCCAGCCAGGCGCTGTATTCTTTCCTAATGAACATATTACGGTTCTTTTGTCAAAAGCTTCACCTAACCCACCCCCTGGGCTCAGATTCTGCAGGAGCTCATGGGAGCCAGCCTTCCGGTGGGGTGTTCTCCCTCCTCCCCTGTCCCTCAGGAGCTGTGTGCGCCCCCCCCCCCCCACACACACACACACACGTTAATTCACAATCAAAGCAGTGGCTCAGGTTCAGAGGCAAAGCAAGACCGGCGTCAATGCAGACGTGCGCACACACGTGTGATCTCAGAGGGCGCTGAGGGGGAGGAGGCTTCATGGTCACTTCGCACGCCGGGTGGTGGCTCAGCGAGCTGTCAGGAGCTGCACTGCCCTGTGATTAGGAAAAGAAAGAAAGAGAGTTCGTCAAGGAACCTGGAATTCCAGCCCGCAGTGGACAACTGTTCCCCGCCCCCGCCCCGCCCCGGACTCCACAGCTGGACAGACAGGCCTCTCTGTGGTTTCGCTGGCCCCCCTGCACCGATTTTCCTAAATCAACCGAAACTGCGGCCCAGTCCACACGCAGAGCAAGCGGAGGGACGCTGCAGGTGCGGAGAGAACCGTTGCCCGCTCCACCGGGCACACAGGCCCCAGCGCCCTTCGCCAGCCGCGGCGTGACCTTGGAGCTCCAGGGGGGCCGCGCCGCCCCGCCGGCTGCCTGTGCCCCAGGCCCCTCTCAGCAGGGCCCCGGAAGGCACCGGCGTCAGGGAGACAGCGACAGGCTCGTACCTGTAGCAGCCACCGCCGTCCAGGCCTGCTTGGCGCAGTTCACTCTCAGGGCTGTCTGTACAGGAGTTTATCTTGTTCGTTAAATACCGGGGCGCCCAGAGCTGCTGGGGGGTCCCCGTGTCCTCAAGGCCCAGCTCCCTCGCGGTCCTGCTTGCCCCTCCCGTCCGTGCCCAGTTCAGGCAGAAAGCGGCCACCCCTCCCGCGGCCTCTGACATGTCATCGGGGTTCGCGCCCGTTACACGGAGTCCGTCCAGCGGGTTTACAGCAAGGCGTTTCCCCAGACCGCAGACAGCGCGAAGCCCCGGGCGGCTGAGCAGACTCATGGGAACCCCAAAAGTCACCCCGGAGCCGGCCTGCAGCCCGGCCATGTGGCTCCGGTCCTTGGGCGCCGTCCCGTGCCCGCAGGCTGCGGGTCTGATCCTCGCTCAGGGCACATCCCAGGGTTCGGGCTCGACCCCAATAGGGGGCGTGTGGGAAGCAGAGTGGATGTTCCTCTCTCGTCACTGCTGTTCCCGTCCCTCCCTCGGTCTCCCGCTAAAGCCGCTCAACGCCCGAGCCAGGCAGCTCCGTGGAGAGAGCACCGTCCGATCACCAGGTTGTGGGTTCGAACCCTGGCCAGAGCACATACAAGAATTAAGCAATGAAAACATAAGTACGTGGAACAACAAATCAATGTCTCTCTCTCTAAAAATCATCAATAAAAATTAAAAAAAAATAAAAATCCATTTAAAAAAGGAAAGAACGGGGCCTTCACGAGCTGCTCCTCTTCCAGGACCAGGAAGTTGCTGCATGAAGAGGCCGCGGTCCCCACAGGAAGCCGGTCCCGAGCTCCGCCCCCGGGCACAGCGGCCACAGCAGGGGCGGCACCAGGACCCCCCCGCCCCCCCAGTGCTCGCCCAGACAGGCCAGCTCTGCGGAGCCCGCTCGCAACAGAGGTGCCGGAGCTCTCCTCGCTCTCCTCACTCTCCTCCCCCCAGCTCAGTTCCGAACAAGCCTCGTGGTTCTCTCTCTCTCTCTCTCTCTCTCTCTCTCTCTGGCCAGTTCCGAATCGAGGATACGTGACCAGTCAGGCTTACATCACGCCAGAGCCCCGGCTCCGTGGCGTTGAGGGCCCTGCCAGTTGGGAGTGTCAGCTCCCTCATCTCTGTAGCAGAGGCAGCGAGAGAGAAAGGTGGGGGGACAGAGGCGGGGCCCCCAAACCACGGACTAGCCACAACTGCTCTGCAAAGTGGGGGAAGCAGGTGTGTGGTGGCTGATCAGCCCCTCCCCCCCCCCCATCCTCAGGCATCCTGTCCGCATCAATCCTCTCCCCTTTATAGCGAGGAAACGGGGGCTCATCCCGCTGAACGGTGTCCCAGACGGGGCTGAGTCGGGTGTGAAGCACAGTCCCCGCTCCACTCGGCCCCGTGGCAGGACTGACGTGTTTGCTTCCCGAAGCTGAACAACAGGGGGCTCTCCCGAACCCCTGGCTCCCGACAGCGGCGCCCTGGCTCCCACAGAGCCGAGCGGCCGGTGCCCCCTCTGCCACCTGCGCCCAGCTCCGTGCTCCCTGCTCGAGGGCTGGGGCCCGTGGGCCACCTGAGGAGCCGGGTGACGTGTGGGCACTGTCTGGGGTGCGCCCGCAGTCTCCATTGGCCAGAGTCGCCCCACGAGGCGTTCTTTTCCCCACACGTGGCCCTCCAGTCCCAGCGTCCTTCAGGCCCAAGTCAAACTCCCTCTCTGTGAAGCCTTCGCCCGTCCCCCTGCCAGCAGCCCTGCCTTCTCCGAGACTCCCCCATGCTTCCCTCCCTCACCCCCGCCTCCCTTCAACCCTTCCCACAATCCACCTGGCTGGCCACCCTCCCAAGTGGTGTCGTCCTGAAGACAAGAGCGTGCCTGTACCTGCTGCCCCTCAAAGCTCTGCTCGTGCGGAGGGAGGGAGGGCTCGCCAGATGAATAAGGCGACGACTTTCGTAGCGAGAAATACAGTGGATCCCGGCCGGCGTGGCTCAGGGGCTGAGCGTCGACCTATGAACCAGGAGGTCACGGTTCAATTCCCGGTCAGGCCACAGGCCCAGGTTGCGGGCTCGACCCCCAGTAGGGGGCGTGCAGGAGGCAGCCGATCCATGATTCTCTCTCTCATCATGGATGCTTCTATCTCTCTCTCCCTCTCCCTTCCTCTCTGAAATCAATAAAAGAATATTTAAAAAATAAAAAAAACACATTGGGCAATCGGTATCTGGTTAATGCTCCAGTCTCCTGGTGTGTTTAATCAGCCAGACCTGCCTCCTCCACCGCCATCCACCAGATTTCTCCGCTTACTCTGTGAGCACTCGTTGGCTAATGTAGACAGGATGTTTTGTTTACATATTTACTTGCTCTGTGGCTTTTAAAGAGAGGGGGCAGGACGACGTCTTTGGAGTTAAAATGAGTTCGTTTTCTCAACCCTAACAGGCCCCGTTCCACGCTCGTTCGGGCATTTGCCGTCAGGAGCGAGTCAGCAGGCCAGAGAGAAGGGGACAAGTCACAGAAGGAACAGCGTCCAGGCGTCTCCACGCGCCACACTCGCCATCCAACTTCCTGCCGCAGTCAGACTCCTCCACGACCCCCCTTCCAGGCC
The DNA here is from genome assembly GCF_951640355.1 of Cnephaeus nilssonii. Taxonomy (NCBI): domain Eukaryota; kingdom Metazoa; phylum Chordata; class Mammalia; order Chiroptera; family Vespertilionidae; genus Cnephaeus; species Cnephaeus nilssonii. Next base: position 1,487,311 of record NC_137074.1, on the reverse strand, counting down.
CGCACCAGCACTCTCCTGGGTCCCCTGGCAACGCCAGCCCTCACCAAGGCAGGTTCTCTCCTGCCCTGGGGTGAGTCACCGGGTAGGCAGGCAGCGCCTCCTGGTTGCCACGGAAACGCCCAGCGCTGGCCCTCTGAAAACAGTAAGTGGGAGACCACGCATTCCATCGCCCGCAGATTCCTCACGTGAGGACCTGAGGACCCGCAGGGCCCGGGGAGGAGGCGCTCCCACAGATGAGGGCTTCTCGGTTCTTGGTTGCAAGCAGGCCGAGCTGGACAGAGCTTTTCCTGCACCCCAATCCCTGTGCCTGGCGGAGGGGGGGGGGGGGGTTGAGGGGGGTGCAGGGGTGAAGAGTGGCATTTGCACCTCCTCACGGTACGTGCAGTATGTGCATTCCTCACATGTAACCTGCACTAGGGGTGGTCTCACGGGCCCTCGGAGGCTCCCAGTTCTGTGTTCTGCCGTGGAAGGCAATGTTTCTGTACATTCGGCAGTGACCTGACCTCCTCTCGCCCGCACAGGCAGGCTCACGTAGGCTGATGGGACCGGCGGAGACCTGGGCGGGGTCGGCTGCGTGTTCCTGTTGGCTCTCCCTGCTAACCAACAGCTCAGTGAGGGGGTCCCACCGCGTTCCCTGGGTGGGCCACAGGCAAACCCGGGCGCTCTCAAAGCACCCCCTGGTGTGGCTCCTTTGCCTGATCTTATCCGATGGTTTTCTATTTGCTGCTTATTCACATGCGACTCATTAGAAAATGCGGGTAGGTGAGGAGAAACTAAGTTTAGGTGATCACTAACATCTGAATTGGTTAACTTTTTTAAAATATTGGTCCCTTTATTCAAAAGCGAAATAAAACATGATACATATTTTTGTTAAAGGCAAGACGATGTTCCAGTCAAGATCCGAAGTGCTGACACAGTCCGCATGCATTTCCTGTTTAATAACCACGTTGTGAACAGCATCTTAGCAACAAGTGTGTCGGTGCATATTGAGGAAAGAAAATAGTTCCAAGGAATTGTGCATAATGTTGATTTAAAAAACCTGCGTTTCCCTGTTGGCTCTGAGCAGGGCTTTTAATATATTTTTATTATTTCGGAGATGAAGGGAGAGATGATGAGAGAGAATCATGGAAACCACCCTTAGACACGACCCAACTATCACACCCCTTTGTCTGGATGTTTTTAATAGAAAGAGCGGTGGTCTTTGGGAAGACTTTTATCTTTAGGCCAAATAATGCGATGTATTTGAAAGAAAACGTTTTTAATTTATTTGATAGACATGAGGTACTTTCTGAAAATAACAGATTCAATAAAGATTTTATGGGAATGAGTGCTTTTCAACAGCTGGCTTAGATTCCCCAAATTCCTTTCCCACATCAGTATACTTAATGCTTCAACTGGTATACCGTCAACTTTAAAAATTCAGTGTCAGCCCAATGGGCATGGCTCTGTGGTTGAGCAACGATCTATGAACCAGGAAGTCAGGGTTGGATTCCCGGTCAGGGCACAGGCCCGGGTTGTGGGCTCCATACTCAGTGTAGGGCGTGCAGGAGGCAGCCGATCCATGATTCTCTCTCATCATCTCTCCCTTTCTCTCTGAAATCAATAAAAATATATTAAAAGCCCTGCTAAGCGTCGGCCTGTGGACTGAAGAGTCCCAGGTTTGATTCTGGTCAGGGCATGTGCAGGAGGCAACCAATCGATGTGTCTCTCTCACATCGATGTTTCTCTCTGTCTTTCCCCCTCCCTTCCAATCTTTCTAAAAATCCATGGAAAAATTCCCTCGGGTGAGGATTCACAAAGGAAAATATATATCGAAAATAACAGTAACGTGTTTGATTCCTCCCGCATGTTACCACCGGTGGGGGGAGGGGCAGCAGTGGGAGGGTGTGCCCTGCTCCTCACAGTCACACCGGGACCCCGGGTCCCCCAGCACCTCCTGCCCACATTCCATTGGCCGGAGCCCCGCCCCACGGCACCCCGCTCCTCACTGCAGGCAGCGTGGGCATGCAGGCCAGCTCTGTGCGGGAGGAGAGGGGACGTGGGCGCCTGGGCACCCGGGCACCCGGCGTCTCTGACACGCCCGGGTTGTAAGACACAAGGAAACCCTCAAGTGGGTCCTGGGTTCGATTCCAGTCGGGGGCATGTACCTTGGTTGCGGGCACATCCCCAGTAGGGAGTGTGCAGGAGGCAGCTGATCGATGTTTCTCTCTCACCGATGTTTCTGACTCTCTATCCCTCTCCCTTCCTCTCTGTAAAAAAATCAATTTTATATATATATATATATATATATATATATATATATATATATATATAATTTTTAAGAAGTGCCTTATTCGGGGCCCAGCTGGTGTTGCTCAGTGGTTGACCATCCACCTATGAACCAAGAGGTCACAGTTCAATTCCCGGTCAGGACACATGCCCGGGTTGTGGGCTGGATCCCCAGTGGGGGGCGTGCAGGAGGCAGCGGATCAGTGATCCTCTCTCGTCATTGATGTTTCTCTCTCCCGCTCTCCCTTCCTCTCTGAGAGCAATAGAATGCATATGTTTATCAGTGTCTTCTTCATCCTCCAATGGACTTGACCCCTGCGACGTTCCCATCACAGAACGTGCACTCCGTGGGTCCTCTCCGTGTCTTCCTCTTTAGCATGGAAGCCCTTGTTCGTCTGCGCTTCTCTGCTTGGCCTGGGCACGTGGCCCTGCTGAGCCCGCCGGCTCCCGCCTTCGCCCCTCCCCGCCCTCGGCCGCAGCCCCCGTCCTCACCGCAGGCCGGGCCGCCTGGGCTCTGGAAGCGGAATCAAGTCCATTTGAACATCCGCTCTGTCAGCTCCTGTCTGACTCTGGGCTACCCCCCCCCCCCCCCCCGGCATTTGCTAGGAAAACCGATGTTTCATCTTCTGTTCAAATGTTCTTGGCTGAGCTTATGTTTAGTCCCCTGCACTCGGCCCCTGCTGGTGGCCTGGTCAGCCCGTCTGCCCAGCGAGCTGGCATTGTTAGCTCTGCCCCCTGGGCTTCTCCTGGCCTCGCCGCCTCCCGGCCTCCTGCAGCTGGTGGCAGGCCTGCCCACCCTGCACGCGGGCCTGGCCTCTGTCCTCCCGTCGCCAGCCTCTGTGGACTCGTGTGTACTTCCCAGACGGACCCCTCCATGTCCCTCCCTGCAGGGGCCCAGTCCTAGCTCCGGACTCTCCTGGTCAGAGGTCACCCCCGTTTCTCACTGTACCCATGAGGCCTTGCGAATACAGACAAATTGTATTGTGCTGTTGAGTCTCTCTCTTCAGTCATCAGCTCAGGGGAAATGTCATTATTTTCCCAAAACTGAATTCTGGGGCCCAGTTTTGTGATGTGTATCTGATTCCAATCAGTGCGCTGGCCCCGGTGCTGCGGTAACCCCGCCCGCATTCCTGCCTTATCTGGACCACGGCGCGGGGGGGGGGGGGGGGGGGACAGTGAGTGGGGGTGCTGAGCTCGGGGCCTGCAGTGACTGCCTTGGTGAAGTCAGTTCATAGGATTTGCTCCGGGAAAGGAGCGGGTGAGTGGAGATCGCTGGGAGGAACTGGTGAGACTGGCCTTTTCATTGTCTGTCAGCGCAGCTAGAATCCACCGGATGTGCCCTGAGCAGGAGGCCAGGCGGCGTGTGGGGCACCTGTCAGCACATCAGTGGGACGGGGCACGTTGTCTGGTCGGAAATCAAAGTTTCCCGTGAACTGACTGGCCGGCTGGCGGCCGCACTGCTGGTCCACAGGGAGCGCCGTCGGAGGGTCCGGGAACCAGGTGTGGCCGGCGGAGCGGGTGTGCGCGTTTCGGGGGCCGACGGGCACTCAGCACCAGCAACTGGATGTTTGGGGGACGTGCACGCTGAAATCGCCCAGGCCCCCACCACGGCCAGGGCCCAGGTCTCCTCCTCCAGTGCCCCCTCCCGCGCGGGGCGTCGGTCTCCCTGTCAGCAGACGGCACGTCCCGGAGTTTGGGCCTCGAGGAGCAGTTCCGCGCTGGCCGCTGCCTGTGGGGAGGGAGCATCCTGCACGCGGCCCTGGCACCACCTGCCCTGGTTAGAGCGCCAGGGAGAAGGGCTCCCTTCCCGTCAGCAGCACCTGCTGAGGAGAGTAACCGAGCTGCACCCCTCTTTCAGGGAGTCCCGTGACCTGGCGGACCAGGGGCGCGCCGGCCCGCGGGGACAGCCTCCTCCTGGTCACGCTGGGCGCCCTGCCCTTGACCCCCTTGCCCGAGGCCGGCTCAGCAGCACCTGGTCCTCACCCAGGACAGCACCGAGCGGAGCTGCAGCTGCCCAGGCGACATCCGGGCCGGTGACTACAGCCTGGCCAGCCTGCTGTGCCGCTGCCACGGTGCCCGGCCCCCGGCTCCCCGCGGCCCCCGACCCGGCCCCTGCGGCCTCCCGCCCGGCCCCCCAGCCCCCGGCCCCCGCGGCGCCCCACCCGGCCCCCGCAGCCCCCGGCCCCTGGCTCCCCGCGGCCCCCGGCCCCTGGCTCCCCGCGGCCTCTGGCCCGGCCCCAGCGGCCGCCTGACCGTCTGGTTCACCCACGCCGCCCCCTGGGCCTCCTGCTGACCTTCACGCGGGTGCGGGACCTGAGGCTCTCGCTGTGCAGCGCGCACTCCCTCCCGCCCGGCACCTGGCCATCCGCGGCCTGCAGAGGCTCCGCATCTCCGCCCCCGCCCAGGCCAGGCGCCCCGCGGCCCGCAGAGCCTCCTCCTGCTCAGGGAGCCCCGAGAGCAGCACCCAGAGCCGCCGTCCTGCGCGGACATCTCCTTCCTGGACACGGGCCTCTTCAACGGGGCGTCGGGCCTGAAGGCCTACAGCGTCCAAACCGTGGCCGGCATCGCCGGCAGCTTCCCCCCCCCCCTTTCCCGGCTTTAGAGCCTTCCCGAGTCTGAGCAACAGGAGCCGCGTGGTCACATTCATTTACTAACAGGTCACTGGGCCCGGCCGGCACGCGGGCCGCTGTGCTCCTCTGAAGAACGGGAGTCAGTTCCTGGCATCTCCGCCCGCAGCCTCCCCCCCCAGCCCTCCCAGCAGGGCCGCTCCTGCTCCTACCGCACCAGCCCCTCGGCCGGCCCTGCCCAACCAGGGCTTTTGGGAAAAACAAGACAAGAGGAAACCAAAGCCAACTGGGTTCCGTCCAGAACACGTCTTGGGGGCCAGCTGGAGGGGGTCCCTGCGACCCCGGGGTCGTGGCGTCCTGGGGAGCCACAGTGCGCCAGGGCCTCCTCCTGGGGTGGCGCGGGGCCGAGCGGGAACCACCTTCCTCAGCGCGGCCTGGCCGTTCTCCCTGCGCCTGGCCCGGGCCTGCTCCTGTCGGTGATGGATTCAGAGGCTCCAGGGCCGTGGCTCCGCGGAACAGGAAGGTTCTTACACTGATGAGCTCCTTTCCAACACCGTGCTGAGAAGATGCACTGAGAAAGGGAGGCTTCCTGAGTGTATTCGGTGGGGGAGGCCGGGGTGGGGGGGAACTTAGGGCCCAAATGAGGGAGGGCACCAGGTTTCGAGAGGGGGAACAGAGTGAAAACCAGGGTGCACAAAACCAACGGCACGACCCCCGAGTTTGCCTGGACCCTGGGGAGGGGTTCCTCGTCCAGCCCTTCTCTGGCCTTTCCTTCTTCCTTTGCCTCCTTCTGTCGCTGTCCCCGTCTCCACCTCCCGTTCTCATCGCACGCTCCCCATCCCTCCCCTCCGCCCTCCCCTGCTCCCAAACCAGAAGTGAGATCAACACCATGAGAGCCACATTAACTCCACCGGGAGCAAGCCTGGGAACCCAGCCATCACGTAGCATTCCAATGGGTAACGTGCTCCTACGACCAATAGATAATTTTTAAAATGTATTTTTATTGATTTCAGAGAAAAGGGAGAGGGAGAGAGAGAGAAACATCAATGATGAGAGAGAGTCATTGATTGGCTTCCTCCTGCCTGCCCCCTACTGGGGATGGAGCCTGCAACCCGGGCATGTGTCCTGACCGGGGAATCCAACCGTGACCTCCTGGTTCAGATGTTGATGCTTAACCACTGGGCCACACTGGCCAAGCTATATTTTTTATTGTTGATAGTATTATAGATATCTCCCATTGCCCCCCTCTGTTTACCCCCCTCCTCCCAGCCCCTACCTAAGGCAAATTTTTTAAAATTAAACCAACTCATCATTGTACAAAGAACATTTTTCCTCGCAGAAGCCAACTTACCATTAGAGTAGAACGAACAGAAAGAGTCCATGGCGATTATGATAGAAAGGTCTAAGTTCAGAGTGCAAAGGGATGAAACATGGTTGCATTCGTGATACCATAATTAGAAGACAGGATTTTATTGTGATGTCTCGGGGCTGGTGACTCTAGGTCACATTCACCATAGTTTTCTCTTAATGTAACAGAAATAACCTGAAATGTCTACATTTGCTTAATTGGTGGGGGATTTGGCCATCAGGGCTAATTAGCATGAGTCCATAATGTCAGTGTTTAAATCAGGCCACAACTTAGACCAAAGTATGAATTTTAATAGAAAAATGTAATGACCTCATTACTGACATTCTACTTGAGAGATGAGTGAGATTAAAGTCATGGGGAAGACAAGGAAGGAATGAGCAAAGAAAGGCAAGGAGGATATCAGTGAAAAGATTAATGATAAATACATTAACTGTCATCACTTCCTGAAAATGTGAAAAATTGAATTTTAATGGGATTTTACTAATAAAGCATAAAGTTGAATGATGTTAGAAATTCTGGACATTTTAATGTGCTTATCTTCCATTTGGTGGCTTTTAATCATTTCAAAACTCTTTCTCATGTGAGTTAAGTGGTTCTTATAAGAAATAATTGTGGGTCAATGGGACTTAAATCAATAGATGAGGGAAGTTAATGTGTTAGAAATCAAGCCTGAGGTCGCCAGATTTCTGGACTGAAAATGTGGTCCCGGTTGCTCTGACGGGATAAAGAACAGAAAAACCCCACAGCACATACATGGGGAGGAGGGAATGGTGGTGTTCCCTATTTTAAAACCTGAATCTTTTAAACCTAGAGTCCATTAATAATCACAGTTAGATAGAAAAGATAATCTTCCTGAATTAGAGATAGCGGCTAAATTTCAATAGAGTTGGAAAGAATGTAGACATTGTCTTTCTTTTGTTTTGTTGTTAATCCTCACCCGAGGATATTTTCCCATGGATTTTTAGGGAGAGTGGGAGAGAGAGGGAAAGACAGAGAGAAACATCGATGTGAGAAACACATCCGTAGTTGCCACCCGCATGAGCCCTGACCAGGCCCCCGGCCGGGGAGAAGCCTGCCACCGAGCTCCGTGCCCTTGACTGGAATCAAACCCAGGCCCTTTGGTCTGCAGGCTGACGCTCTATCCACTGGGCCACACCGGCCAGGGCCATTTTCTAACCTGTTGAACGGGACCACTCAGATGCTCTGGATGAAGGTACCTGCCTCTCATTACTCGAAATTACTGTATTCTTGCAAGGTAAGGAGCTCTCCTCTCTCGGCCCACTGCGTCAGTGCCAGGGAGCATATATGCATGGCTCTTTAAAAAAGGAATAAAGTGAGTAAAAGCTCCTCTCTGACCAAAGCCATAGCTGAAGACTATTATTAACTAGTGAACTTCTTTTAAACAACCACATAATTTACACAGGTAATATTAACATTACTACAAAATTCAAATAACTCCTGGTTATTCTGTTAGAATTCTTTGGTCCTCGTGTCCTCAGGTTCTAACTAAGGGAAACGAACATGAATTCCTTTAAGCAAACAATAAAGCATTATCAGCAACAACAAAACAAAGAAGATGTGCCCGGCCAGCGTGGCTCAGTGGTTGAGCGTCCCGCCTATGAACCAGGAGGTCACGGTTCGATTCCCGGTCAGGGCACAGGCCCGGGTTGTGGGCTCCATCCCCAGTAGGGGGCGTGCAGGAAGCAGCTTATCCATGATTGTCTCTCATCATTGATGTTTCTCCCTCTCCCTCTCCCTTCCTCTCTGAAGCCAATAAAAACATATCTGAAAACAACAAGAACAAAGCAGCAGTGTGTTCTGGGATTCTGGGGTCCCTGCGGGATAGGAGCACCGTCCTGCCAGGAGGAGCTGTGAGCAGGCCCCGGGAGGCGGCCCACACCCTGCTCTGTCCCCTTCCGCTGCATTCTTCCCTCCGGCTCCGCAGACTCCTTCCTCAGCTCCTGACCTGCATGGGAATTTACGGCTTTCCTTTGGCTCCTGAGTTCATTGCAAGTCCAGCCACAAGCAGGACTCATTGTCTCTGTTTCAGGGGCAAAATCTTGGGAGAACCTGATCCGGCACCTGCGTCAGGGGCCTGTCCTTCGCCCAGTCTGAGCAGTAACTAGGCTCCCAGCCTTCTCACTACGGGAGGCAGTTCCCAAAGGCGAGGGGGTGCGGGTGGGGGGATCTGTTACTACCATAGAGACTAATCTGCTGAGTGATCTATAACAAATGTATTGCGATCTTGTTTTGGGAACAAAGGGATGCGAGCTGTAGAAAATGTTAATTTATATCTACACGGGGCAACACATGGCTCACGAATTAAACAGATATAGCTCGGCATCATTCCGTCAACGGATATTGATTGCCTGTTGTGTGCCAACAGGCCCTACTGTAATTACCGTGAAAACAGCAAAGAACAGCTCATAAAATCTCTCCCCCACGAAGCTTGTATTTTACTTAAGTTAAAGCAGGCCTACCTTCAGCAAGGCAAGGTTTACAATTTTTAACTAAATTTATTCAGCCCCCCCGCCCCAGAATAGAATTGTTGAGGTATAGTTTTAGAAATAAAATATAAAATAAAAATTCTAAAGCAGGGATTCCTAGGCTATCGGATTCCACCCACCAAATAAAAATTTTAGGTGAAATAAAAAACTGGGGAAGACTCGTAGCTTTTTAGTTTGCCAAATAAGGGCATGAGAACAAACGAACACGCTCTCATCACCATTGCCCAGAAGGCAGGAGATTTTGGTGTCTCAAAGTGGAAAGAGAAAGACAATCTCAGAATAAAGGACTGTTTTCCCCAAGTCAGGACGTCCGCTGCTCCACGCGGACAGGCTGGCCTCTGCCGCTCACGTGGCAGCTCACGGGGCAAGTTTCCGCAGGTCGGAGACCCGCGTTCGGTAACCACCGCTCCACAGCACAGTCACCACTGATGGGTGAGCCAGACAGACACAGCTGACGGGCCTATTCTGTCGGAATTTATGGGTCAATTATTCCAGTTGCAATTTGGTGAGGAAAAAAAACTAATCAGAATTACTGTTTGGAAAGATGGCTTTTTAAAAAAATACGTACGTTTTTACTTTTTTTTTTTAAAGAGAGAGAGAGGAAGGGAGAGGGATAGAGAGGTAGAAGCATTGATGGGGGAGAAACATCATCGATCTTGCACACCCCCTACTGGGGTTCGAGCCCACAACCCTGGCATGTGACCTGCCTGGGAATGGAACCAGTGACCTCCTGGTTCAAGGGTCGATGCTCAACCACTGAGCCACACCGGCCGGGCAAGACGACTTTAAAAAAAGAATTGAACTAACTTATGACTCAAACACAAAGGTGGATGTAACCGTTCTAGGTGAGCGATCTTTGTCTTCCCAGAATTCTAAAAACACTCCAATATTGATGAAATGGCGATGACAGACTATATTCCACAAACAAACCAGTCAGTTTAACACACAGCACAGAAGAATTTTATAAAACAATTAATGTCTGATAATATGCTGCTGACAGGAGATTAGAGCAGCTATTCGGCTCCAGGGATTTAATTTCCACAAGGTCTCTAGCCGCTGGGAGGACCCGTGGCTTGCTTGGGCATCAAGATAACTTTTAAGTGTTTAACTTTGCCCTTTAATTATTGACTATGTAGACTGTCAAAGTTATAAATGCATTTGTTGTCTTTTACTATCTTGGCTCTCCCTCTATCCATACTAAATCAGCATTTTCACAGTGGGAGATCTTTTTTGAAGTTTTAGGCCAAGATATTAACATGTTCTGCTCTGACTTTATTATCTTTGTTACCTTTACCGGAGTCACATTACTGTAATCTGTTTCTTGGCTCGGGTGTCTGGAGGCTGACCAGGCACAATTTGAATCTTTTGTGATGGGAACCGGAGTTCAATTTCACCAATGAAACACTCTTGGAATCAGAACTTAAATCAGTGCTGAACTGCCAGAACATAAGAACTTAGAGTAGCTTGAATAGAACGGAAGCCATTTCCTATTAACTGGAAGAAACTGTTACAGAGGATGCTCTTAGCCCAGATCATCTTAGTTTCCCAAAGTGAGTCCTGGAGGCAGGTCTAAATCCAATCAAACAAAACCAAAGAGGCAGGTGTGTGTGATACAAGTTCTTCGTGGGCTTGGGATCATCTGCTTCAACTTGGAACTGAAATCTGAAGTGCAGTTTTGACAGGATGGCGTAAGCAGATAGGCACTCATGTTTGCTGGTACAAGTACAAATCGGCCCAGCCTCTGCAAAGAGCAACCGAGAATTAGTGAGCTTACAAACGCACACATTGGGCCTAGCGATTCCAATTTCAGTTCAGGTGTCACCTGAATGGAACCAGTGACCAGTCACTTTTTTTTTTTTCCGAAGCTTTTATTGCAGCGTTATTATACCAAGACTGGAAATAACCTCAACATCAACTGTTATGGGGTGGGTTACGTACATCTATGTACACAACGGGTCACTATGCAGCTGGTAAAAGAAGAGACACTTTTTGCCCTGGCCGGGTGCTCAGTGGTTAGAACATCGGCCGGGGGACTGAAGGGTTGGGGGTTCGATTCCTGACAAGGGCATGTACCTCCGCTGCAGGCTCCAAGCCCGGCCCGGATGTGGGGAGGAAGGGCGCAAACGCAGGTGGCAACCAATGGATGTGTCTTTCACCTGGATGTCTCCCTCCGTCTCTCCCCCTCCCCCACTCTCTCTAAAAATCAATGGGAAACGATATCCTTGGGTGAGGATTACCAACGAAAGGGCACTATTCATGTACAGACTTTGCTTCGTTAAACAAAAAAGTCACTGTGTACAGGGTGTAAGGTAGGTACCGCACAAAAACATGTGCTTCGATGCTCACTGAGTGACCCTGGAGGAGCCCGAGCGAGTCCTGGCCTCGCCAGGAGCTGGTGGCTTAGAGACCGTGGCTTCCGGCAGGTGCGCGCCCGGGGTCACCGCCGGGTTCTGACCTGGAGACGCATCCACGTGGACGCGCACCGGGAGGAAAAGGCCCAGGTTTGGCGGCCCCGCAGGAAAGCCGCGAGCCCAGCCTCCGGGTCCGGCGCCTGCGCCGGCCGCGCCTCTCAGGGCTGTGGCCTCGGGGACGCCAGTCCGAACGGTGTCCTAACCACCTCCACCCCAGTCGGTTTTCCGGCCGCGCGTTTCTGCAACCGGCCAGCCTGGCGTCCTTCCCGGGCACCGGCACGCGATGCTGTCGCGGCAATGGCGGGAAGGGGGCTAACATCAGGCCGGGTGTCGTCCATCACAGGTGAAACGCAACGGGGCTGAACGCGCTGATCACCATTTCACACCCAACTCACAGGCCCGAGACCCACCGGGGACCCCACGTCCCCCGCCCCCCGCGCCCGCCCCTCCTCTGGCCCCTCCTCTGGCCCCGCCCAGCCTCCGCCCTCTCCTCCGGTGCCGCGCGCTCGGCGGGAGGTGGTCTCGCGGGACTGCCCCGCGAGAGACCGGAAGATGCACCGCAGCCCCTTCCCCGGAGGCCGCTCTCGCCTCCGCTCTCTATGGTCCTCTTTGTGACCCGTCGAATTGCACCCGAGTCCCAGAGTTCCGTGCCCCCCTCCATAGTCCTCCCAGCCGACAGGGGCCAGTGCAGGAGGCAGAGGTTCTCGCGAGAGGCGCGGAGTTCGCTCCGAGGGCCGGGAGCGCGAGCGCATGCGCGCTGGGGGTGCGCGGCCGGCGAGGGCCGACGAGACCGCGCTGGGGCTGGGAGGGCGCGTGCGCGTGGCGAGCTCGGCGCTGCCGGGGCCGCCGTGCGGGAGCGGGTGCGAGGGCGCCGTGCGGGCCGCGGGGATGTTCCGAAAGGCCCGGCGAGTGAACGTGCGCAAGCGGAACGACTCGGAGGAGGAGGAGCGAGAGCGCGATGAGGAGCAGGAGCCGCCGCCGTTGCTGCCGCCGCCGGGCACTGGCGAAGAGCCGGGCGACAGGGCCCCCGGGGGGGAGGTGCCGCTGGGCCCGGGGCCGCCGCCGCCGCCGTCCGCGCTGACCGCGGGCCACGGAGCCGAGGCCGGGGGCTGCTTCCCGGGCGGCGCCGACCCCGGCAACGGGCTGAAGCCGCGCAAGCGGCCGCGGGAGAACAAAGAGGCGCCGCGGGCCAGCCTGCTGAGCTTCCAGGACGAGGAGGAAGGTAACCGCCGCGCGTAGGCCGGGCCCCCGCACCCCCGGCCCCCGCACCCGCCCAGCCCACCCCCGGTGCCCGCACCGCCACGGAGCCCCTTTCCCGCCCGGCACGTCTTCCCGCCCGCGGCCTCCTGCTCCGGCTGGGACGCGTTCCCGCGCCGCCACCCCCTCTCCCAACAGCGCCTCCTCCTCGCCGCCCGCCGGTGCCTCCGTCCGAGACCGGCCCTCCGGAGGGTTCCCGGTGCGAGCCCGAGGCCCCGCCCCGCCTCTTTCCCGGCCGCGTGCTTCGGGGGCAGCGGCGGTCGGTCCCCGGGCTGCTCGTGGCCGGCTCTCCGAGCCCCGCAGGCCACCCACGCCTCTGGGCGCTCTGTCCGTCCGCACATCCTCGACCCGGAGGCCGGGTGTGTAAAACCCGCCGCCATACCGGGTCTGGGAGCCGAAGCCCGGCGTTGAAGCTCGGGTTCTGAGCGGCCTTGGGCCGGTCCCGGGCAGTCGCCGAGCCTCAGTTTCCCCTTAGAAGTAAAGGGTGCGTGGACCTTTGGACAGTGGAGAGAGACCCAGCCGGATGGGGGAGGCCCGGCTGCAGTGCGCTTAGGTTTCTGGCCGTCAATGAGCCTTCAGTGTCTTGGGGTGTTTGTATGACCCCTCGAGTCCACGTTACAGAATAAGGAGTCAGGACTTTTGGAGAGCCCGTTTGCGTCTGGGTGTGAGATGCTTTCGTGTTTCCCGTAAGGCAGGCAAAGGTTTCTCCTCGGCCTTTCTGTCCTTTTTGATTTTGTGTGAGAGGACAGCCTGATTGTCGTTTTTGAAGATGTAAGGACTATTGGGCAGTGTTTGCGTTTGACTTTAAACTCTTCAAATCCAAGAGGAAGGAGACATCATCAGAACTTGTTTTTGAAAAGTGTTTTGTCAGCTCCGTCCTGAAATAACAGTGTATCCACTGGCGATGGGTTTCCGCTCAGACTTGACAGCTCGGTGAGCGGCACCTTTGATTTGGGATATTTTGTTTCAAGCACCCGAGTCATTTGCCCATTAAGGGCTTTCCCAATGGTTTTCCTCCCGAAGGAGGTGATTTGAGGAAGACAGTAGGACATCAGAAGGTGCAGTTTACATATTTGAAGCCCTTTAAACAGTCTCAGATGCACATTATTCCAGATTAGTTTATGAAGCTGACTTGGGTGTAAGAGTGTATCTTTGAAAGAATTTGAAAAGCACATAAGATCGTGTAAAAGTTGGAAGGGAAGAGTGTGTCTAGAAATGGTTGCTACAGACTTTGTTTCATTTCTTTTTTAAGAAAATGAAGAAGTTTTCAAAGTGAAGAAATCAAGTTATAGCAAAAAGATAGTAAAATTACTTAAGAAAGAATATAAAGAAGATCTTGAAAAATCGAAGATTAAGACAGAACTCAACTCGTCAGCCGACAGTAAGTACCAAGCTAACAGGAATCGTTGGAAATGTCACCCGGCAGCGAATCGTTGGAAATGTCACCCGGCAGCCTTCCCGTGGGCTGGGATGGGTGAACCTGATGGTTGGTCTGGTTGTCTCTATCACTGTGCTGGTCTCACGGGCGGCGATGCCGTTCTCTTCTGACTAACACGGTTGCAACGTAAATGCGTTTTTTAAAAAGACAGAATGTTTCCACTGCACTGACTGCATCCTGCCCGGTTCCTCTGGTTCCTCCCGGTGTTCAGCCTGCGCGGAGCAGAGAAAGGCTTCCCTGGCCTGGTCCCGAGACCCCGGGGTCCTCCCGAGGGGGCTGCGCAGGCTCCTGTGTTTGTAGACAGCTTCCTGCTCTTCCGTGGTGCCCGTGCGCGGGTCTGATTCCGAGGGAAGGCCAGGAGGCCTGTGCTGGTGACGCCGCTCCACAGCCGAGCAGCCGAGGCTGAGGGCGCCCAGCCCTCCCCCCCCCCCCCCCCGTGCAGACATCCCTCCTGTCCATCCTCCTGTGCTGTGTCTGAGTTAGTCTTACGTAAATGCCCTTTAGTTTAAGGAACTAAAGATAAAATTATTTCCCAGTTTCTCCGCTACAGGCTTCATGTGAAAGAGTATATATCACTGTATCTCAAATTTTCAGTCTAATTTTGGAGACGTCGCTGAAATGTATAATTGGGCCCACTGTTGGCAAAACGTCCAGCGAATTGTTTAAGGGTAACTACACTCTTGTTTTAAGAGGCGGGAGAAGGAATGCATCAGGTGAAGTAGGTTTGCAGCGGGACTTTGACGACTTAAATTTCAGCACAGAAGCGGGCAGGTGGCTGTCGCAGAGTAAAGGTGACGGGCTGTGCGGAAGGAGCAGGCGCCGGCCGAGGAGGCGGGTGTGGGAGAGGGCGCTGCTGACAGGTGAGGAGGACGCTTCGTGTCTGGGGGTTAGAGTTGCTGTGTGCACTGGCTAGCCAAGGTGCTGACATGATAAATGCCTGTGGAACCTTAACCTGGTGTTAGCGTGCAGCATGGATTGGCACCAGGATTGGGGCCTGAAGCACTTTAAACACAAGGGTCAGCTCTGATCCATTGCTGGTGGGCCAGGAATCTCAGTGGAGCACGACCGAGGCTTTTCCTGTCTCGCTGGGAAATTGTGGGTGCGTGTAAACGTTTGCTGTTGGTGGAAGAGAGGAAATGGAAAGAAAGCATTATTTGAGAAACATTCCAAGGGAGGAATTGGCAGGTTTGATGTATGCTTTAGCCATTGGATTGAAAAGAAATTGTCATGCCTGGCTGGTGTGGCTCAGTGGTAGAGCGGCGACCCATGCACCAAGAGGCCGCCGGTTTGATTCTCGGTCATGGCACATGTCTGGGTTGCAGGCTGACCCCTGGTGAGGGACATGGCAAGAGGCAGCCAATCGATGGACATTTCTATCTCTTTCTCCTTCTCCCTTCTCTCTCTCTAAAATCAATAAAAACTTTTTTTTTTTTTTTTTAAATAGGGAAGCCCTGGCTGGTGTGGCTCAGTTGTTTGGAGCATTGTCCCCTACACTGAAAGGTGGTGGGTTCAATTCCTGGTCAGGTTGTGGTGATCCTCATTTGGGGAACATACAGGAGGCAACCGATCTCTATCTCTCTCTCTTTCTCTTTCCCCGTTTCACTCTAAAAATCAATAAATTTTTTTAAAAAAGAAATGGTTAAATCTGAGCTTTCCTGCCAGGTGACTGAGAGAATAATTAAGTATTACATACAGAAATGGGGACGGCAGGTGGGAGGAGGAGTATTTTTAGGAGAACCAATTATCTTGGAGTCTAGGAAACGGCTTCGTTTTTTTCCAGCACCTGCGTGTGATGAAATAGCACGAGGAAGGTCAGGAAGAGGGCGGCCGGGAAAGGACCATGTGCTGTTGGGTTTTGAAATCTGAGTAGGTGCGAGGGCGATGAAGCCATCACCTGTGACACCTCTGTCTCCACTCCACGTAGCTGCACCAGGTGACTCGGTCAGTCCTCCCAGAGGTGGACTCTGGGTCAGGTCACCGATGGCCACCGTTACCCCTGAACGATGGTGCCGTGGGGCTGTCGTTCAGCTGCTCCCAGCCCTCCCCAGGCAGGCCGAGCCGTGTTGCCTGCAGCACCAGGGCAGCACCAGCCTGAACCCTCTGTGGCATTCCTAAGATGACAACCCACTTTGAACTGAACTGGAGTGGAGTGGCTGCTGAACGGGGGGAGAGGTAGGGTTAGGTTTGGTGTTTATTGAGATGATAAAAGGAAATGGAATTGCTGAGGGCACAGCATGAAGAAAATATTCCTGAGGACCAGAGACCGCTACTTGTGAAAAGCGTGCCCACAGAGGAGAAGACTCACGGGGAGATACAGGAACCGGAAAGGCGGCAGGAGAAAAGACAGGGACGTTTTCAAGATGGGACGGTCAGTTGTATGACGTGGTGCCAGCAGAGGAAGGGCCGTTGGCAGGTGGCCAGGTCTTTTCTGGAGGAGACGGGCCCACCAGCCGCGCTCTGCCCGTTGGGGGGCATTTTGCACGTTGCTCGGGGACACTGGATAAAGTCGCTGTGGCTGCAGCCATTTGTTAGCGGGCGGGCTGGTAGGGAGGGGAGAGAGCACAAAGGCCATGCGGGGTTGGGGCGCGCAGGTGGGTGAGGAAGCGAAGGAGAGGCGGCAGGTCCCCACTGCTTCCTTTGGGGGTTCGGCAGAGAGAGGGGCAGAAGCCAGCGGGGCCATTGGACCAAAGCGTGTGTCTGTGAAGACGGAGAGAGGGAGCTGAGCAAGCCCGCGGGGGGAGCGTGCCTGGGCGCGTTGCCTGAAGCAGTGCTCGCAGGGACACGGGGCACAGGAGCCTAGAGAAAGGTTGCCAGCGCCTCCTGGAAGCAGCATCTGACCGCGGACAGTGCCGCTGTCACTGGGCTGGAGGCTAGTCCTTGCTCCGTCACATGCAAAAACGTGAGCTTACAGAACCTGGCACCCTCAAAACCTGCAGAAGCCATTATCGCAGCGTGTCTGCTCCGGCTGGCCCCACAGTTCTGTTTTGACTCTTAAAAGCCATTGGTTTCATGTTGGCTGAGAGCTGGAGGAGATGGGTATTGTTTTACTGCATCTAACCATATGCCTCTGATAAAGCGAATCTTCAAACCTCATGGCCTCAGAATGCACTTCAGAAGGAAGCCCATGGCGAAGGAGCTGGGATGGTAACGGGAAATAGAGCGCCTGAGACAGAATGATGGACCACTTCTCGGGGATGTTCGGGGCAGTGGGGTGGGAGTTATCCTGGGACTCTTGTCTCAGGGAGAGAATGTGGTTTGAGAAGAAGAGAGGACTTTTGAAGCAATTTTTGGGAAGGGAATGTGCTAGGGAAACAACAGAGAGACGGTATCTTTCATGTTTAGGAAAACTTTGATTTTCCTCTTTCCTTACATTCATCGTGCCTGTTATGTGCATTGCCAGGTTCAAATGCTTCAGGGTGAAAAATTTTGATTTTTTAAATTTTTGCTTGGGACGGAGGATGTAATAGGACTATTCAGTTATAAATAAAGTCAACACTTGGTGTAAAGTAAACAACTATAGGCTTTCAAAACCCAGTGGCAGGAGAGCAGTCTTGAACCTGGCCTTGGGAATGACCCGAGAATTAGAACCGAAAAAGGAGAGCTCTCCTCTCCCACGCGGCAGCATCCAGCCACTCCGCAGCTCCCCGCCTGCCACACACGCGGACGGTCTTGTGCCTCCTGGTCTCTGGCTTGTCTCTCTGTCCCAGTTCTAGATTCCCAGGGAGAGAATCAGGTTGTCTCTGCTTCGGTCACAAATTCGGTCTCAAATACTTAGACGTGGCAATGAGGTCAGGTTCCACAGGGTAAATGTGACTTTTGGCCCCTTTTCAGATGATGGGTGGCAAACGGTTATGAACTAAGAAGGTATCCCCGGACCATTCATCCCAGAGAGATTTCTCTGGTCCATAAACTTTGTTCTGGATAAAAGGTCCCTGGAGTGGGCTTCAGGTTTAATGAAATATTGCCATGTAAAATGAAATAATGTTTCCAAGGGTGCACACAGTTACCTCTCGGAGTTGAGAGGGAGACACAGTTCATTTTGATGACATTAACTAGAGATGGGATTGAGCAGGACTCAGAGGCAGCTCTGTGTCCCCTATATTGTTTTTATCTTCCAGTTATGTCTTGTGATTTTTCATTTTCATACATCAGTCGTTTGAGGTTTTTATAAACAATTAAAATAGTCCAAGTTTTAATGAATTGAGCCCATAATAAAATAAAAAGTCCCTCCTTAATTTATGGATTTTTAAAAAATCATTTTAATTTTTCCAAAACTAGATGAACCGCCTTTGGACAAAACAGGACATGGTAAGGACCCCAGCCAAGAAGACGGAGCTGCTGTCGGTGAGCACGGGGAAGATGAAATGGACATGGAGAGCGAGAAGGAAGAAGAGAAGCCCAAGGCTGGCGGCGGAGCCTTTGCCAATGCTCTGTCATCTCTGAATGTTCTCCGTCCAGGTGCGTCCTCACCCGCCGCAAGAGGGCACCGTAAAGCCCTTAGTGAGGAGGGAGTTAGCCAGGTGGTGTTTCTCAGGACGTCCTTACGGGGTTCCTTCTGCAAGTCTAAAAGAGGGGGCGAACTAGAAACGGCCAAGGTCCTCGTCAGACGGGCAGTTATGTTGTCAGAGCAAATGTGGGGTTCAGGGAAGTGGGTAAATGGTGCTGAAGTCTTGTTGTGGGTTTCAGATTAAGGTGTAAACTCCTTTAGAACTGCTGCTAAAGCAAAACTAGCAGCTATTACTTTTCTGTCCACACTTCCTTCATTTTTTGTACATTTCTGTAGGAAGTAGTTTGCAGATCTCTTTACTATTTAATCAGCTTTTGAATAATTAAGTGCTTAGTAGCTGAATTTAAGTTATGAAAAGGTATTTAACTCATTAACATTTTTAAAATTTAAAATGCTTACTCGGCTGGTAAAGCTGTAAAACATTATGTATAGAGATCTAGTAGCATTCTAATTGGTACAGTCCTTTAGCTATTGGCAATTATTTTAAATGTTCTTGACCCTGCAATTCCATATCTAGAAGTTTATCCCAAGGAAGCAATGTTTGCATTGCAATATTGTAGTGAGCAATATTTGGAAACAATATGTAGCCAGAGAGGCATAGTTTACTAATGAAGGTACATTTACATGAAGGGATATTACATAGCTATTAAAATAACAATCTGAAAAGAAGCAAGGCAATTGTTACTGTAGGTAAAAAGGTTAGTTAATTTAATTGTGTAGTAGATTATGCTTTGTCTGTTAAGTTGTTGAGCTAGCTATATATATAAAAGCCTAAGTGACTGTTACGACCCAATGACCGGTCGCTATGACGCGCACTGACCACCAGCAGGCGGGCAGACAATGCAGGAGCTGCCCCCTGGTGGTCAATGTGCTCCCACAGCCAACCTCCCGCGGTCCTGTCCGTCCGTTCCCCCCCCCTCCCCCCCTCCCCCCCGGCCAGCCAGCCCTAATTGGAACTGGGTAAGAGACAGCCCTGATTGGCCCCGATCGCCGGCCAAGCCGAGGGACCCCACCTGTGCACGGATTCGTGCACATTGAAAGGAAATTAACCCTTTGCACTCGGATGTCGAGTGTGACTCGACACGGTTAGCAGTAGAATAAAGGAATCAAAAAAAGCAAGCGAGTGCAAAGGGTTAATTAGAAGATGGCTGGTGGGGCGGTATGGGTGAGACGGGCTGGGCACACCCTGGAACCCACCTCCTTGGTCCTTCCCCAGCTGGCTGAATCTGGGGCGGTGCCAGGGCTTGAAGGGCGTCTGCGGAGTGAGCGGGGTTCCTCCAGCAGGTGGAGTCCCTCAGCCTGGCCTTCGGGGATCGGGCCAAAACTGGCAGTCCGACATCCCCTGAGGGGTCCCAGAGCTCGAGAGAGCACTCTGCAAAGTTGCTGTTGAGCGGCAGCTCCTGCATTGAGTGTCGCCCCCTACTGGTCAGCGCACGTCATATCTACCAGCTGGTCAGCTGGTCACTTAGCGTTTTATATATATACTAGAGGCCTGGTACATGAAATTAGTGCACTCGGGGGAAGGGGGGTCCCCTCAGCCCAGCCTGCGCCCTCTGGGGGATGTCTGACTGATGGCTTAGGTCTGCTCTCCCCAGGGAGCGGGCCTAAGCCGTCAGTCGGACATCCTTAGCGCTGCCACAGAGGCAGGAGAGGCCACCGCCTCTGTGCTCCCCAGCCATGAACCCAGCTCTGGCAGAGCAGCGCTCCCTCTGACCACCAGGGGGCAGCTCCTGCGTTCAGCATCTGCCCCCTGGTGGTCAGTGCGCGTCATAGCGAGCAGTTGAGCAGCCTTAGCATGTCATTAGCATATTATGCTTTGATTGGTTTTGAACAGCCAACTGGACAACTGGACACTTAGCATATTAGGCTTTTATTATATAGGATAGATCTGCTTACAGGTAAACTGAAAATTATTTGCAAGAGAAATATACTATGAACTAGAAGCCCGGTGCACGAAATTCGTGCACGGTGGGGGGTTGTCCCTCAGCCCAGCCTGTACCCTCTCCAATCTGGGACTCATGGAGGGATGTCCGACTGCCCGTTTAGGCCCGATCCCGGTAGGACTCTGGCTCCCAACTGCTTGCCTTCCTGCCTTCCTGATTGCCCCTAACCGCTTCTGCCTGCCAGCCTGATCACCCCCTAACCACTCCACTGCCAGCCTGGTTGATGCTTAACTGCTCCCCTGCCAGCCTGTTTGCCCCCAACTTCCCTCCTCTGCCAGCCTGGTCACCCCTAACTGCCCTCTCCTGCAGGGTTGATCACCTCCAACTGCCCTCCCTTGCAAGCCTGGTCCCTCTCAACTGCCCTCCCTTGCAGGCCGGGTGCCTCCCAACTGCCCATCTTGTAGTGGCCATCTTGTGTCCACATGGGGGCAGGATCTTTGACCACATGGGGGCAGCTATATTGTGTGTTGCAGTGATGATCAATCTATATATTACTCTTTTATTAGATAAGATAGAGGCCTAGTGCACGGGTGGGGGCCAGCTGGTTTGCCCTGAAGGGTGTCCCGGATCAGGTGGGGGTTCCCTTGGGGCGTGGGGTGGCCTGAGCAAGGGGCCTGTGGTGGTTTGCAGGCTGGCCACGCCCCCTGGCAACCCAAGAGGAGGCCCTGGTATCTGGGATTTATTTTCCTTCTACAATTGAAACTTTGTAGCCTGGAGCAGAGCCAAGCCTGCTGCTCCCTCTGGGGCGGGGCGGCAGCCATTTCTGTGGCAGTTAATTCACCTTCTACAATTGAAACTTTGTAGCCTTAAGCGGGTGAGCCCGGCCAGGGTGTGCAGAAAGCTTTGCTTCCCCTGTTGCCGGGAGCAACCCTGGCCTGCTCTCTCAAGCTCCATTCTGCCACCATTTGTTTCAATTTGTTTACCTTCTATAATTGAAACTTTGTAGCTTGAGTGGAGGCTTAGGCCTGCAACGGCTATGGAAAGCTTGGCTTCCTCTTTCCCTTTCCTGGGAAACCTTGCTCTCTGTGGCTGTAGCCATCTTGGATTGGGGTTAATTTGCATACTCACCCTGATTGGCTGTGGGCGTGGCTTGGCTGGTGGGCGTGGCTTATGTAGCGGAGTGATGGTTAATTTGCATATTACCATTTTTATTAGAGAGGATGAAATAGTGTTTTTTGGGGTCATGAGATGTGGGCACCTTTTAAATGTTTATCTGTTCTAGTTTATTGATAGAATTTTCATTACCTTTGTTTTACTTAAAGATAAAAAATAGTTAAAGCTTCTTTTGGTGGACCCCCCACTGCCCCACACACATCTTCCCATATGGCCATTACGTTCTCATTCCCGTTTCCTCAGTGACTCTGAGTTTCCGTTTAAACTAAATTAAACGCAAGTCGGTGGGCTGCAGGCACCGTGTGGGAAGGGGTGCAGCAGCTGGCATTAGAACTTCATCACTGCGACAGGCTGTCGGTCAGGTGACTTACTCTGCATATTCTCAGGAAAATAGAAACTTCATGCCCCGACGTGTTTATGATCCTACCGTCTGTCTCCAGGAGAAATCCCAGACGCAGCGTTCATACATGCCGCGAGGAAGAAGCGGCAGATGGCCCGGGAGCTGGGGGACTTCACTCCGCACGACAGCGAGCCCGGGAAAGGCCGCCTTGTTCGGGAAGATGAGAATGATGCCAGCGATGATGAAGATGATGATGAGAAACGCCGGATAGTGTTTTCTGTGAAAGAAAAGTCACAAAGACAGAAAATTGCCGAGGAAATAGGTAATTTGATTGATTGAGGACAGTAAAGCTCGTTGCCGTTAAACGTGATGTGATAGTGAAAATAAAGTCAGAGTGTCCACATTTATTTAACTTTGTTTAGTGTTAGAGGGCTTTTCTTGCTTAGGTACAGTGCCTTCCTGAAGTTTTTCTAAGTGAGCCCCTCCTGTGGCCGGTGTAGCCCTGAGCGCTTCGCACGCATGCCTCCGTACCCGGGGCTCGGCACTCCTAGGAGGGTTAGGGGTTCTTCCCAGCCGAGTCGATGCCAAGCACACAGGTTAGGAAACCCGTCCCCGCTTTAACCGTTCCACTCAGGCTGCTTCCCGCTGCGGGGCGCTGCGTGTAAGACAAGCAGTCGGGCGGCGGGGGCGTGGCGAGCATAACAGACGTTCTAGTAAGGCGGAGCCAGCACCAGCAGTTTTGCTTAATTTTTGTGAAATGTCAGGTAGCATCTCCCTTCCCTGCCCCTCGGCCATGACGCTTCTCTGCTTCCACGGCAGGCATTGAGGGGAGTGATGACGACGCCTTAGTCGCTGGGGAGCAAGACGAGGAGCTCAGCCGATGGGAGCAGGAGCAGATACGAAAAGGAATTAATATCCCTCAGGTGAGAAATAAAGAATTAAGCTTCAAGAGTTAAAAAGTAAATTTTAAAAAGTAAAAAAAAACAAAAACCGTTTTTACCTATTTTGTTAAAGTAAAAGTTAAAACATATTGAATTTGAATCTTTGTCATTTGCTGAAGTAACATAATTAAGAAAATTACAAAAAGGTATGTATCCAAGGAGCTTTTAGAAGAAACTGTATTCTAGTTTGTTCTTTTAGTCCAGTACGGAAGAATTTCTAGTTTCTCAAAGTGGTTCTTCAACCAGCGCATCGCTATCAGGGAGTTGTGGGAAATGCCCGTTCTCCCTCCCGAGGCCTGGAGAATGAGAGACTACGGGTGGGGCCGCGTCCGTCCAGGCCGCCCGCCCGCAGGTGCTCCCGAGCACACTGCTGTCAGCACCGCGTCCAGGCCACGGGCTGCTTTCCTGCAGCGCTTACTTTCTCTGACTTCAGAAATCATTTTGTAGAAGATGGTTTCTCTTACTGTAGATGAAGAACGCCTTCCTAAATAGTCACAGCGTTTGTTTACACAGGAAGTAGTGCAGGGAAAGGGTGCGTGAACGTGACCCTTTGTTGCCAGTGGGGAAGGCCTGGACCAGGTGTGGGCCTCAGAGCCTCATCTCTGCTTGTCTGTTTACTCTGTGGCCATGCAAGTCATTTACCTTCTTCCGTCGATGAAATGGTGGCCTTGGATTATGTTTAATGTCCCCTTCAACTCTTAGTTTCTCTGATATGTTTTCCTGAGAATTCTTAGAAATGAATCGATAATCCCATAAGAGTTGACACAGTCATTCAGCCCTACTTTTATTTGATTTTGAAGAGCTCTATTTATTTTAATTACATGCTGTTTGGGAAATGGGTATAATTTTTGCTATTAGTGGTGGTGGTGGTGGTGGTGTTTAACCCTGAAGACTGAAGTTATTCTTTCCATAGCTTTTGTCACTAGTTTCACGGACCTCCCATTTCTTTTCTAGGTCCAAGCCAGCCAGCCCGCGGAAGTGAACATGTACTACCCGAGCACTTACCAGGCCATGCCTTACGGCTCATCCTACGGCATTCCGTACAGTTACACGGCCTATGGGTCTTCTGATGGCAAATCTCAAAAATCAGATAATTCAGCCCCTTTCAAAACTCCCAGTAATGAGATGACTCCCGTTACTATTGATCTGGTAAAGAAACAGCTTAAAGACAGGTAGGGCAGATCAGCTTCCTAAAGACCTGTCCTAGCTTTGTGTTCCTCAGCGCCGTGTAGTCGGGTGGCCAGAGCCACCGAAGGTGACGTCACTGTTCTGCCTCCTTGGATGACTTCGGTGGGAGCCTCGAGACATGTTAAATGCCACTCCGTGATCTTGTTGAAGACACTTTGAGTTTGCGCCTCTGGGACTCTGAAAAAGTGTAGTCAAGAGATGGGGGGAGAGCAGAACTGAAATTTTGGTTAGCCCACCAAATACTGTGAAGTCTATAAACTGCTGCCTTTGTTTTTTGGGGGGTTGTTGTTGTTTTTTTGAGAGGAAAGCGGTGCAGATGAAAAGATGCCACTCCGCAAGTATTTTTTTGTAAAACTAATAGTGGAACTGATGCATTATCATATTGTAAGCTTCCTGCCAGCACAGATTTGGGGTGTAAACGTGTTGTATGTATCCTTTGTGTTCCCAAGGTTGGACTCCATGAAAGACGAGCACAAAGCAAACCGCCAGCAGCACGAGAAGCACCTGCAAAGCCGCGTGGACTCCACCAGGGCCATTGAGAGACTAGAAGGGTCTTCAGGGGGGATTGGTGAACGGTATAAGTTTTTGCAAGAAATGCGAGGGTATGTCCAAGACTTGCTTGAGTGTTTCAGTGAAAAGGTAAGAATGCAAAAATATTAATCTCTTTGAGTAGGCCATGTTAGGGAGGTGTAGGCGGCCTTGTGTAGATCATGTCTGTATTGCTCAGAATGCATCGCTGAATTCGACTTTAGACGTGATGAAAGTCATGCTCCGTTTGCTTCACTTTGTTAGTGGCTTTGTATCGTGGGGGCAGATATGCTGCCTTTGTTGAAACAAAAAAGACGACAGCACATTTACATCAGCCACTGGCCAGGCCTGCCTTAGTGTGACATAGGTGATTGGCCTGCCCCGGTTGTCAGAATGGAAGGGACTCGCCCAATGGGATTAATTTCTATGGGTCAGGTTTAAACTCGTCTTGAAGCTGTCTGTACAAGCAGCTCCAAATATGCACAAAGTTGCAAAATGATAGTCGTTTTTATTTTTCCCTAAAGTTGCTCACCTTTGCTGCTCATGGTTTTCATCCAAATCAGCCTATGCTTCATCCATTTCAGAAACCATTCATGGCATAGTGTCCTCTAAAGTCTCCTGTCTTCCAGGTTGTGTTCTTTTACTGTGAAGTTCAGTTTTTTTAGTATGATTTATGTTTTTATAATTAGCTGTATAGAAAAACCCCTTTTCTCAAGTGACTTCTTAATTGATGTTTCCTCTTTAAGATAAGAGCTTTTGTCTGATGACTTGGTTTGTAAGCATTTGTGGACTTTGCAGCTCGGTCTTTAGAGTGCGCTAAGGGGTGGTGTTTGAACATCCGGGGGCCTCTGAGCTCCGGCGGGGCAGGGTGGAGGCCCCTTTAGCCCTTGGCTGTGTGGCCTGGCGCAGACTCTGAGCATGTGGTAGGGTTAGGTGAGTATTTTAGCCTGTTGTGATCTCCCTTCAGCACTGAAGCCGAGGCTGGCAGGAGAGCCCGGCCAGACTCTTCCTGGTGGGGCTCGGCTCCAGCCAGGCCGTGGTCAGACCCGGCTGAGGCAGCATCGCCAGGCCCCTAGGACCTGCCCCCTGGTTTCTGGAGGAGCAGCCACAGCTGAGCTATGCTGCGTCCCTGTGGCAGATGGGAGGCTTAGGGTGCAGGGTGGGAAAGACACGGGGCCGATGTAAGAGTCAGAGCTGGTGGTGTCTCTCCTACCAATACGCCCTTTGACCCCGGGGCGTGGTGGGGCTGGAGAAAGGACCTTCCTGAACCTGCCTGGAGGGAGGTTGGTCCCTGAGGAGGTTGGAGTAGTTGGGCTTTTTCTTTGGAACTTCATGTGCCTTCCCTGCTTGGTCCCTGTTCCCAGAGCAGCCTGCTTCAGACTGGGAGGGGTCAGAGGCACCGAGGACTGGTTTGGGAGCAGATCTTAGTCCTTGTATGTTATACAGTGACTATGTTTTAATAGAAAGATGTAGATAATTCCCCTTTTAAAGATGAGTATTTTATTTCATTTTGACATTTTCATATACATTCAATTTTAAGAGATTCCTGCTGAGTGAATAATGTCATAAGTTGTCATCTGGGAAATATTTAGGAACATTTGGGTAGATCTGAGTATTGATTTTAGTAATATTATAACAATATTGTTTTGGGTAAGACCATAAAAAGATAAACATTCCTTAGTTTTTTTCTTTTGTTATAAAAGTTTTAAGTGATTTTGATCTTAGATTTTTAATTATCTGCAGATCATTTTAACTTTCCATTGTCTATAGTCATCTTCCTTCTTATGTTTTCACCTTATATTTGGTCTTGAATAATAATAATAATAATAATAACAGTTTGGAGAGGCTAAAGATTGCTCATGGTGCTTACTCTTGAGATCAGTCCTTGCTGTTAAAAACCATGAGTGAGAGCTGGAAATGCGCCTCAGAGCTGTGGTTCTCAGTAGGATTCTCTGGGCCTGGTTAAAGACATTCCAGTTACCTGAGCAGGAAAATCGCATTATCGGCATTTTCAATAAGTTGAATAATTAAATCCTGTCCCCTGCAACGTCAGGTAGGGGAGCGCTCAGCGGCCAGACGGAGGAGTGCCCGTAGGTACAGGGGTGTGTGCAGCCGGCCTGGGTCAGAGCAGCCGGGCGGGAGGACGTCACAGCCGCAGCGACTGCTTCAGAAGCCGGTGGGAGTCCACTTTAAAGGCGGCCGCTGGCTCAGCTGTCGGCCATAGTCAGTGCAGGTGTGGGCCCGCTCCCACAGGGAGGCATGTCAGGATGAATGACTCCCTGGGACCTTCCCGCCCCGTAGCTGCTCTTGCGATAGGGTCGTGCCAGCGTGTGCCATTGCTTTTGTCACGTCTGTGTCCCACCTGCCTTTTATTTCCATCCGCAGTCTGTTCCGTTCAGGAAGCTGCTGTCACATGGGCCAGTGTCCCAGGCTACATCCTGTGTTTCCATTCGCACTAACCACCGGGAAACGAGTTTCTGGTTCCTCGGGTGTCTGCAGTGGTCGTTAGTGTTTTGTGAAAGTTTCGTAACATTTGGTTATAAGATAAGGTTATAAAGAGACCTTTTCTTTTGAAGATTTTTAAATTGATTTTTAGAGAGAGAGAGAGGGATTGAGAGAGAGAAGGATTGAGAGAGAGAAACAGATGTGAGAGTGAAACATCGATAGGCTGCCGCCTGCATGCCTCCCAACCGAGGATGGAGCCCACCGCCCCGGCATGTGCCCTGACCGGGAATCGAACCGGCACAGGATAGCGCCCAGCTAAGGGAGCCACCTGGCCAGGGCTGCTCTTTTCTCCTCAGTGAGGTCTTTTTTCTGTCAGCTTTTGTGTTCTGTGTGAGCCATGTGGGTGTTTAGCCATGGATAGTAACTGAAAAACTTCGTGGCTCTGTAAAGTGACAGTTCACGTGAAGACTTATTTTATTTTATTATGAAGGACGGAAACACAGGAAGGGCTTTCTGGCGCGTCAGTGAGCCAGAGTGTTACTGGCCGTGTTAATGTGAGCGAGGGCCGTGTACACTGAAGGTGGTGAGAGCTGCAGTCAGGCCTCTGAGCGGGGGAGCGGCTTCGTGCCTGAGGGGCCGTTAGCCCCCTGTTCTGGCCAGGCAGGCTTGGTGTCAGCACCAGGCAGGCTTGGTGTCAGCACCAGGCAGGCTTGGTGTCAGCACCAGGCAGGCTTGGTGTCAGGGACGGTGGGTGACTGTAAACTAGGAGACTGCAGGGCAGACGTGCCGCTGGGAAGTTACAACTGGATGTGAAAAGACTGCCAAGGACTTGATTCCAAAGAAAGGCAATCGAACGTCTGCATTTCTTCACTAATGTTGAAGTGTTAAGTTTCCTAACCAAACTTTTGCTCCAGTAACTAGGCACCGGACATGATAGCGCTGTGTATGGATTAAAAGAAGTGATGTTTCCTGAACAGCATAGAACTAACCACATTGCTCTTGGTGTCCCACTGGGAACTGGTGATGGTTCTGTCCATAGAGGGGACTGGTTCAGAAACCCGGAAGTAGTGTGGAGCCCTCAAGGACGTGCGCAGCTGCGGAGTTGGGTGTTACGGAGTGTGTTGTATTTTCACAGGTGCCACTGATTAATGAACTTGAATCAGCAATACATCAGCTGTACAAACAGCGAGCTTCCCGCCTTGTCCAAAGACGACAAGATGATATTAAAGATGAATCTTCGGAGTTTTCAAGCCATTCAAGTCAGTCCATCTTGAAGGTTTTTATTATTCATTAAACAACCTTGTTTACTTAGTGCAGCCTAATTGAAAATTAGATCTCAGAGCATCTTTTTTTTTAAATAAATGAATTCCCTTGCTCTTGTGTTAGATCTAAAAACTATAATAGCATGTAGCTGCGTTGTGTTTAAAAATACTGCTTCATAAAGGAGCTCAAGAACTTACTCTGTCTCCGCCATCTTACTCTCCCTCGGGCATATTGTTATTCTCTGGCGTTCGCAGAGACATCCCAGCATTCATCTTAAAGCCACTGTCCGTTTGGCTCTGAATGATTTTTGCCCCATTTTCATCCTGCCAGTGGCCGCAGTGCAAACGCCATGGCTGCTCACAGTGAGAGAGTCTGCATGAGGGACTGGAATTGGGGGGGCAGAGGGTTTATTACATAAATGAGTTTTGAGCTTCACCCCTTGGAGAAAGCAAATTTTTTGTATTTAAAAATCATTTGTATTTTGCAGTCTGTCATATACTACACTAGGATTTTTAGTAAGTCAGTTGGTACCTCTATTTCTTAAAATATTGGTATAAAAATTAGAAATTGAATTTCTCCTCTTTCACTGTGATGAGTGTTTTGGAAAACCAAAATGAATAGGAAACCTCTTATTAACTAGCTTAGTGAGATTCTTTGGCCAGATGTTTTAAAAGTTTTCATTCCATTTTCCCATGGCCCTCCACTTTGTTGGGTGCTGGAATGGGAGTTCTCCCAGCCTGGGCTGCTGGTGGCTTTTTGTCATCTCTGTTCCCGAGCCAGCAGGTCCAGGGGGAATGTGCATGGGAATTGCCCGGGCGCTCACTTAAATGCAGGTTTCCCGTCCTTCCCGGCGGTGCTGCTAGGCCTTGGATGGCGGCAAGTCACCTGCATGTTAAGCCCCGCCCCGGGCGGCTCAGGGCCCTGGTGCCTTCTCCCTGAAGACCAGGCTTTGTCCTGGGAGGCCCTGAGGAAGCCGCCGTCCTGGTAGTTTAGAGCATCGTGACGAGGTGGTGACAAAGGTGGTGACGCGGCCCCCACAGAGTCAGACTCGGGTGAAGCCCTGGGCATGTCTGGGACCTTTTATTTTTGCCCCTAAGTTTAAATTGGCATTCTGTGCCGGGCGCCTGAGTGACAAGTGCACCCTCCAAGGCCCTTGTGGTCCAGACGGAAGCAGCATTCTGGGGCAGGGCCCAGCCGCCAGCACGCCTCCCCCCACGGGGAGTGGCTCCCTCGGAGGGACCGTGTGCGCTGCGCACTCCTCAGGCCCTTCCTGCCTCTCGGCCGCTCTGCTCAGTTGGAGCTCCTTACGTACACGGAATCGGAAGGAGGCTGGAATGATGCTGTATGCTAATCAGACTGAGAGTTCGAAATTGAAAGGTAATGAGAGTGAAAAAAATACTGCCCTAGAGGAAGTACTCATTAATTGCCAAAGATTTGAGGAAAATTACATGGGGCACGGAAGTACTAATTCCCTTTCTGATCTTTTATAAACAAACAAGCCAGAGTTCATCTCTTTCCATTTGCAAACACTTGTCACAGTGACTGCGTGTGGTTCTCACAGAAATGCCGGGGCTGTCACGTGAGCCGCCAACTCACACCCCCCTCAACATAGGTATTTCATACAACCCATAAATATGGCAACATTTAAAATACGTATCATAGTAATGAGTATTCTTTAAAATAGTTCTTCAATGAAGGGTCCCTCTTAAAGAGGCAGGAATTGTTTTGTGGGTTGGGACTCCTTAGCTAATTCATCTGTGGTGTGGGAACTCACACAGCAGGGAAGGCTGGGCCTCTATGTCCTAGACTCACCCCTTTATCCTTTGTGAGAGCTGGAGCATCCTTCCTGCTATCTGAGCTATTTTGAAATACGAATAAAAAACCCGGTAAGAAAGTCAGCTTTACAAACATAATGGTCTGGAAGAGTTAGATGGGGCCGGGTAGAGAACGAGTCCTTGTTTTTGTTGTTCCTGTTGCTCCTGTTGGTGACACGTGGGGGCGGCGGCTGTGGTTGCTGTCATTCAGCACGTGATCTCCCTCTAACCCTGGGTGGTTGCCTTCCCGCTGCCATCGTAGCAGGTCCTTGAGCATTGGCTGTAACGCTGCAGGCACTTGCCTCTCGTTCACAGCAGTTAGCCTGTGGTGAGCTGGACAGGGTCAGTGAGGACTGACTGTCACGGAACGTCTTGGTGCGGAGCTCAAGTGTAGGTGAGGGATTGCAGCCAGACGCTCAGAGACCCGAGGATTCTTCTCTGGAGAAAATGGGTTTGGAGAGAAGACCCTGAGACAGTCTTGGGCCCCAACAAAAGAGTTGAGTTTCTCCCCAGCGATCTGACGGAGATGGCTGTGCTAGCTTCCCCGTGTCCACAGACCTCCCGTCTTTATGTGAGGTAGCTGGTAGTCAGAGCCCCCCAGACAGTGCAGGTGGCAGGTCGCCTTAACTGATCTTGGGGGGACGGTGAAAGGTCTCCCACACGGAAGGCAGGCAGAGGATGCTGAGGAAAGAGTTGTAAGAACAAGAACCGCCTCATGGAAACTAAAAATACGGTAACTAGAAATAAACTTAAATAGGCAGATTGGAAGCTAACGCTAAAAAGTTGCCCTAGAAAGTTAAGAAGAGATGAAAAATAGGGAAAGAAAGGGAAGAAGGGAGCTGCTTTAAAAGAGGAGTGTGTGAGAAGCAGAAGTTGGTCCTGGTAGATAGTTTTCAGTCCACATGTTGATTCTGCCCTGGTTCTGAAAGTAGGAATAGAGGATACACTGCTGCACAGCAAAACTAGAATACATGGTTAAACTGTAGCAAAGCTGTTTTCACGTCCTACATGTGTTTCTTCCCTGTCATTTCATGTCATTCAACATGTCTTATTTGCCCTTTGCAGAGGTAATGTAGATTTTTTATTTGGTCGTCATGATCGCATCAGCTTCTGTGACTTAGAGATAAAAATAGGGATTGAATCCAGTCGCACTCACGCAGGGTCGTTGAACTTACTGCTCTGCTCCTTTTTGTGAGGACAGCGATAGGAGGTTTGCCGGGGGCTGGAAAGCGATCTGGTGACCGTGAGGCCGGCAGATCCTGCTGTTGAGATTAGCAAGCGGTCTGTCATGTGGCTGATTCTGTGCAAACTTTTTCCTCGGGTGGTCGGAGAAGGTTCTCATTGTGACCATCGTTGTTTTACAGATAAGGCTCTGATGGCACCAAATCTCGATTCCTTTGGGCGAGATCGGGCCCTGTATCAGGAGCACGCCAAGCGGCGGATCGCAGAGCGCGAGGCCAGGAGGTACCGCGGCGCCTGCTGCTGGCGGCGTGGGCAGGGCGGCAGCTCTCTGGTCGGGTTTGAACTCGGTGTTTGTTGTTCAGGACTCGGCGGCGACAAGCCAGAGAGCAAACGGGGAAGATGGCAGATCACCTGGAAGGCCTTTCCAGTGACGACGAGGAGACGTCCACAGACATCACCAACTTCAACCTGGAGAAAGGTCAGCGTTTGTTTGGGAATGAGACTTGTCAGTTTGGTTCCTGCTGGTTCGTGGCCTCTGTTAGAGCCCATTGTGCAAACGTGACCCATTTTTACGATGAGCATCGTGGTGAGTTCTCAGACTAGTCGTGGCCCTTGTCGTGGGGTAGACGGAGCACTTGCAGAGCGAGTGTTGCCGAACTTGAGAACCGTAGGATCTAATGACAGCAGTGGTGTCAGGTCCCAGGGCGCCTGCCTTCCGGAAGGTGAGCTGGCGGTGCAGCCGCAGCCCTGGGGCCACTCCCGGCCTGGGAGCCCCGAGTAATTCCCACCAAGAGGGAGGTTAGTCTGCGCCCGGCACTTCCAGAGGGTCCCCGAGTAGAAGCCCTTGCGCCCCGTGGGCTACGATGTGGAGTGACGTCGGCTGCAGCCCTCTCGGGACTTTTTCGTGGTGAACTTTTCTAACAGAGAAAACTCAGCAGGACAGCACAGTGGTTACCGCGCACCTGTCCCCAGGCCCACCGTGTCGCTCCTCCGCCAGGTTTGCTCTGTCCCTTTCTGGATGGATGTAGTGTCTGAACATGGTGTTTGCCGAACCATTGGAGAGTTACCCACACACATCCTGCCGACACCCCTTAAAGCTTCAGTGTGTGTCTCAGAAACAAGTGTATTTTTTCCCGAATCACAATGCCATTCACACCTAGAAAATGAACCAACGTTTCTTACCATCATGTTTCCTCATCAGCCCCCACAAAATTTTGATACCTTTTTTGTGAGTTATTCTGTGTTTTCCAAACCGGGATCCACACGTGGTTCCTGCCCAGCATTTGATTGTTAGCGCTTTTTTTCTGGAATTAATGAATATCCACCCGTACTTGACATACACACACACACTCCTGTTATCCATCTGCTTGTCTAAGACTTTCACTTTTTGAAAAGAGCAGGCTGCTTGTCTTGCAGAATGTCCTGCAGTCTAGATTTGTCTGTTTGCTCGTGGTATTAGCGTGTTCCTCTATTCACTGTATTTCTTATAAACTGGAATTTAGTTCTGAGCCCTTGATTAGATTGAAGTTATTGTTTTTGGGGTAAGAATACTTCATACAAAATGCTGTTTGTTGTTGCGTAATTACAGATGACCAATGTCAGATAGCCCCACTATTGGCACGTTAGATGGATTTTGAGAAGTAGGTTGTCACACTCAGATCTCCATTGGAAAGACTGTCCTTTCCCAAGTCATCTGGGGCATCATGTGGCCTTTCCCTGAAAGACCCTCAGCGCTGCCACTGACTGGTCTGTGTCGGCATCGCAGTCACCCGCTGACTGGGAAGGAAGCGGCTCTGTGGGTCACTGATGCGGATGCGCGTGTGTTTTTGACCGTGATTTGTGGACTGCAGACTAGCAGCATAGTTGGTACTTTATGTGGTTACTCGCTAAGGTACCATGGTAACTGAAGTTTGAACTGAATTGTTGGGGGACAGGTGATATTTAACTAAACCGTACAATAGCAAATGGTACGTACTGGAGCCGGGCAAAAGAAAGGGTGCCTGCACTGTGGGGTGAACCTACACTCCCCTGTGTATCCCTCCCCCTAAGGGTAGTGAACAGTAAGACTTGGTAATGAGCCAGGCTACAAAGAAAACGCTGCTAGCATTGACCTGTGCTTTCTCTGTTACATACTGAACCGTGTCCTCTGGGGTGGGCTTGTTTTTAGATCGCATTTCAAAGGAGTCCAGCAAGGTTTTTGAAGATGTCCTGGAGAGTTTCTACTCGATCGACTGTATTAAATCCCAGTTTGAAGCCTGGCGTTCGAGATACTACACGTCCTACAAGGATGCTTACATTGGCCTTTGTTTGCCCAAGTTGTTCAACCCCCTCATCCGGCTGCAGCTTCTCACCTGGACTCCTCTTGAGGTGGGTGGCTGTCACTGCCTGAAAGCCACGTGCCCGGGGCCTGGGAAATGCTCATCTCAAAGCTAGAGATGGGCGCTGAGCTAACCATTCCTCAGGAGAGCGTGCAGGGCTGTGGTTGGCGCCGGCTGCAGCTGGCCTTCATCGAGGACCTCTCTTCTTATGCTCCACTCCTCGAGAGCACTCTGCTGCTTTCCAGCAAGGCCTTTCTCAGCCACTAAATTTACATGTGAACACGCGTGGGAAGGAAGAATTGGTCCGTTGAGCCTGAGCTTAGAGCCTCATGGGAAGCGCAGTGAGGCAGGTGTGAAATGCGGGCCTGAGCGAATGAGCAAGGTGATAAATCCAGGAGGTGGAATCAGTAGGCCTGCTGGCCTCGGATCTCAGAGGGGAGACTAGAACTGACTACATATGTCTAGTGGTTGTGTTTAAGATAGGATTTTGGAAGTTACCCACATATGAATGGGCATGAATGTGATTGGTTGGGTTGAACGTTTAAACTGGAGTGAAAAAGAATTGAGGTTGAAGCTCTGGAAACGATTGAAAAAAAATGTGAGCTCTAGAACGATCCAGCTCACAGCCCCCTGTCGCTCTTTGCCAGACATATGGAGTGTCCCCCATGCGTGTGTATGTTAGTACACAGCACAGGCCTGTGAGGACCGGTGTGCACGTGCACGTGTGTGTTAGTCCACAGTACACAGTACACGGCCAAGGCTCCTGAGGACCTGTGTGCATTCTGGAGTTCTCCAAGAGTAGCTCCCTCCTCTGCCCCGCAGCTCCCTGAACCCAGTTTCTGTCTCCTGAGCTCAGCAAGTCCTTACCCGGCCTGCAGCCCCCACCCTGCCCGCCTGATGGGCAGCTCTCCTCGTCCGATGCCCGTCTTCCAGGGCCGCGTCCTTGACCACCTGAAAGCGGGGTTTCCGGTCCTTCGTCCGGTTACACTGTGTGTGACTGAGGTGAACTCCCGTGATGGCTCGAAGCAGCTGCCGCCTCCGTTTCAGTGTCGGTGACCTTGTTAACCTTTCGTAGGCCAAGTGTCGGGACTTTGAGAACATGCTGTGGTTTGAATCGCTGCTGTTTTATGGTTGTGAAGAGCGCGAGCAGGAGAGAGAGGACGTGGACATCGCGCTGCTGCCCACCATTGTGGAGAAGGTGATCCTCCCTAAACTCACAGGTAGGGCTCGTTACGCGTGTTCCTCATGGGCGGTCCATTATCAGGACAGCTACCCCGGGCCGGAGCAGCTCAGGGGAGATGCCTGCCTCTACCCGGACTGGAAGGCCATCTTGGAGGGGCCTGGAGTTGGGACAGTAATGATCCAGGGACAGGTTTGAGAGACCTTGAAAGACTGCCTGAAACAAAACAGAACTTTGGGGGCATGTGCATTTTTCTGGAGAGCAGTTTCATTACTTCCATCTGTTTCTCACGAGATTAGAAATACTTGATGCAGGAACTGATTGAAAGTATTAAATATAAGTTTCAGCTTTTTTAGTTAGAAATTCTTGGTGCTGGGACAATGTTTCTTAGGGTATTGAAATCTTTCCCCCGAATTTATTTTCACTGGTCAGCAGAAAATGGAGGAATCTATCCCCTCTCACTTCTCCTAACCCCCGGCATTCCCCAGGTGTATGACAAGGGCCAGGCTTAGCTCTAGAGAAGCAGACGGCCACCTGTGTGAGCGGGGACTGCTCGGCGTCGGGTTTCAGCCGGCTGCAGTTGGCATTTGCATCTGAGCACCTTCTCCCTTTCCCTCACAGTGATAGCTGAAAGCATGTGGGACCCCTTTTCCACAACACAGACGGCAAGAATGGTTGGGATCACGTTAAAATTAGTAAATGGATATCCTTCCGTAGCGAATGCAGAAAACAAAAATACACAGGTAATTTCACTATTATCTTGGAAAGGTGTTTTGCTTTTGTTTTTTTGTTTGATTGAAAAGGAGCAGGAGTTGAGAGGATGAGGGTTATGTTCCAAGTCAGCTAGAAAACGGGTTCTCCCGCGTGGGCCCTCTGGTCCTCTAAAGCCTGAAATGCACCAACTCTGAGATTATGGTTCGCAGTTTAAAGTCTGCATTGGCAGGGTGCTGTAATGAGTCCAGATACCCCCTTAGTTTGACTGTTCTCACCCTCTTACCGCCCCACCCCAACTCCCAGTGGGACTAATCAAATATCCCTGTGAGAGCTGTATTGTTAGAGAAAATAAAAATGTAAAACTACTAGAATAGGTAACAATTGATTATTTAAGTGCTAAAATGTTTAAATAGCGAGTAAAACCACTAGGTATTGTTTCATAACTAGTTTCCAAACTGCAAATTGCTCTTGTTCCCCCTCGGGCATTTGTGTGCCGTTTAGCCAGAGAAAAGGCGCTCTTGTCTTGGTCATGTTTTCAGGGATGTCATTCGAGCAGGACCGGTCGTGTGCCTGGTCGTAGTCTTTGCACACAGGTTGAGGCTTGAAGCGCTCGGAGTGGCTTTGCTGCCTTGTCGCTGAGGCGGGACTAATGGGAGAGTGGGTGCTGGGACCTCAGGGCTGTCAGTGAGGAAGGGGAGACGGAGAAGAGAGTCCACTCTCAGTTGGTACTTACTTCTGAGTTGGAACACGGCTGATGAGTCTTACCACCACCCTCACTGCAGTGTGTGATCTGTTTGTCCCTCTGTAGGTGTATCTGAAGGCACTCTTGCTGAGAATGAGGAGAACTTTAGATGATGATGTATTCATGCCCTTATATCCCAAAAAGTAAGTAACAAGGAACTCCTAGGAACGTTAAGGATGGTGACAGTCTCCGTTACCTTCCAGAGAAGGCTTCTGGAACTTGGAAAGACGAGCGGTCGCTTAAAATACCCACTTGACCTCTGTGATGGGAGCCTGTCGCCGAGGAGACAAGCTCAGAGGGACATTGTCCCTTAACTAGAACAAAGCGGATGATGCTTTGTTCTCCCTCTGAGTCCAAAATACATTCCCATTACTTCATAAGATTATTATGGTTTGAAATTCTTAGTTACTTCCTTTGCTTCCTCATCTTCCTTGTAGAAGAATTCTCTCTGGGAATCGTGGTGCTGTCTCTGTAAAACACTTGAGCATGGTGTGTTTCTCTTTCAGTGTCTTAGAAAATAAGAACTCTGGGCCTTACTTGTTTTTCCAACGACAGTTTTGGTCTTCAGTTAAGGTATGTATGTGGTATCCAAAAGATTTCAGATTTGCCTGACTTTATATATTATATCTTGAAAATTATTTTTATGTTTGATTAACTCCATAGGCTTAGATCTGTGTAGACACAAAGTCTCCATTTTGCAAGATGATTTTCTTCCAAAAGTTTTTTCAGGTTTAATGTTTCCATAGGAGAAAATGAAGTAAGATGCAAGCTAGTCAGCAAAATCCCTTGCTAACCACAGTTTATTCAGAAAGTAGTCCTCGGCACTGAGTGCGGGGAATAAGGCGCCCAGCAAGGACAAGTGGAGCCTTCCTGCAGTTCGTCATCCGCAGAGCCGACGGGGGGGGGGGGGGGGGGGAGTGGGGGGAGGGGGGGGACCAGGCATCCCCGGTGTGGAGAAGGTCCAGTGCACGGAGACCCTGCCTGGGAGTCAGCAGAGAGCCTTTCACCCTGAGGAAGCCATATGCGAGTTATTAGACCCTGAGGAAGCCATATGCGAGTTACTAGACCCTGAGGAAGCCATGTGCAGGTTATTAGATCCTGAGGAAGCCATATGCAGGTTATTAGACCCTGAGGAAGCCATATGCAGGTTATTAGACCCTGAGGAAGCCATATGCAGGTTATTAGATCCTGAGGAAGCCATGTGCAGGTTATTAGACCCTGAGGAAGCCATGTGCAGGTTATTAGACCCTGAGGAAGCCATGTGCAGGTTATTAGACCCTGAGGAAGCCATGTGCAGGTTATTAGACCCTGAGGAAGCCATGTGCAGGTTATTAGACCCTGAGGAAGCCATGTGCAGGTTATTAGACCCTGAGGAAGCCATGTGCAGGTTATTAGACCCTGAGGAAGCCATGTGCAGGTTATTAGACCCTGAGGAAGCCATATGCAGGTTATTAGACCCTGAGGAAGCCATATGCAGGTTATTAGACCCTGAGGAAGCCATATGCAGGTTATTAGACCCTGAGGAAGCCATGTGCAGGTTATTAGACCCTGAGGAAGCCATGTGCAGGTTATTAGACCCTGAGGAAGCCATGTGCAGGTTATTAGACCCTGAGGAAGCCATATGCAGGTTATTAGACCCTGAGGAAGCCATGTGCAGGTTATTAGACCCTGAGGAAGCCATGTGCAGGTTATTAGACCCTGAGGAAGCCATGTGCAGGTTATTAGACCCTGAGGAAGCCATGTGCAGGTTATTAGACCCTGAGGAAGCCATGTGCAGGTTATTAGACCCTGAGGAAGCCATGTGCAGGTTATTAGACCCTGAGGAAGCCATGTGCAGGTTATTAGACCCTGAGGAAGCCATGTGCAGGTTATTAGACCAGAGGCATCAGGAGGAGGGACCTTGAGGGGAGGGGAAGGTTCACTGGAAGAACAGAAATCAGGGTGGCTCGAGGGAGGGAGGATGAGGCAGGAGCACCAAGTCCTAGGAAACTGGTCTGCACACAGTCACACTGACTCCGTGTATAGTCCTGTTGGTTCTGATGCATGAATTCAGTCATATGCTCACTACCCAAATCAAGACATATAACACTTCCATCATCCCCCGAAACTCCCCACGCCCCTTTGTGATCAAGCCCACCCTACACCCTGGCCACTCCTTTTTATGGTCCCACTAGAGACCCTATGCACGGATTCGTGCACTGGTGGGGTCCCTCGGCCTGGCCTGCACCCTCGCACAATATGGGACCCCTCAGGGGATGTCAGACTGCTGGTTTCGGCCCGATCCCCGCAGGCCAGGCCGAGGGACTCCACTGGTGCACGAATCCATGCACCGGGCCTCTGGTGTGCATATAAGATCTTTGGTTAATCTCTTCCTGCCCTTCCCCCTCCCCCCTTCCCTTTGAGATTCATCAGTCTGTTCCATGTTTCCATGCCTGTGCGTTGAGCGTCTGTCCCAC
Source organism: Cnephaeus nilssonii (assembly GCF_951640355.1). Taxonomy (NCBI): domain Eukaryota; kingdom Metazoa; phylum Chordata; class Mammalia; order Chiroptera; family Vespertilionidae; genus Cnephaeus; species Cnephaeus nilssonii. The sequence continues at coordinate 1,448,820 of NC_137074.1, read as the reverse complement.
GGTGGTCAGTGCACATCATGGCTAACAGTTGAACGGTCATTTAGGCTTTTATATATATAGATGGTTTACTTTGCAGGAATGTCTTATGAATGGAATTACAGAGTCAGTAGCCTTTTGAGTCTGGCTCCATTCACTTAACATGCATGTGAAGTTTTCCAGTGTCCTGCCTTATCAGTAGGTCATTGCTTCTTATTGCTAAGTCGTAGCCCATTCATTGTTTAGTGGATACACCACTTTCTTTGTTTTTTTATCCATGCCTCAGTTGAGGGATAGTTGGGCTGTTTCTGATTTGTGGTCATTAGAATAAAGCTGCCATAAGTGTTCACACACAGATTTCCTGGGAATCAGTTTTCATTTCACTTGGGCAAATACCCAGGCAAAGTTGTTTTCCAGACCAGCACTATGTTAGCGGTCCAGTTACTCCATTCTTCCTCGCTCTCACCACGCAGTGCACTTGCTACTGCCAGTGGTTTGGCCGGCTGTGCTCGAAGTCCTTCTGTTGGGGGGATAGTGCATCTCGTACGGGTTCGTTTGCAGCTCCCTAATGACTGGTGCTGCTGAGCATGTTTTCAAGTGCGTATTGGCCATCTCTGTGTGTAGTTTGGTGAAGTATCTGTTCAGACCTTTTGCCCATTTTTTAAAATTGGGTTTTCTTATTATTGAGCTTTGAGTTCTATATTCTAGTTATACTAGTAAGTCCTTTATCGAATAAAGGATTAGAAAGGGTTTTTCTTTTTTTCTGCAATCTGTGGCTTGTCTTCATTTTCTTTTTTTTTGTTGTTGTTGTTTTATTTTGTTGGGTTTTTTGTTTTTTTGGAGTTGTTGTGTGTTTTTTTAATCCTCACCTGAAGACATTTTTCCATTGCTGTTAGATAAAGTGGAAGGGAAGGGGGGAAGAGAAGGAGAGAGAGAGAATCGTCGATTGGTTGCCTCCCAAACATGCCCAGACTGGGTGGGAGAATTAAACTGCAACCCAGGTACATGCCCTCGACTGGGAATCAAACCTGATGTTCTAACCACCGAGCACACCAGCCAGGACTGTCTTCATTCTCTTAACACTGTGTAAATGTGCAGAAATTCTTAATTTTGACGAAGTCCAATTTATTGGTTTTTCCTGTTATGGTTTGTGCTTTCAGTGTTCCAGGAAGTATTTTCCTAACACAAGGCCACCAAGTTTTTCTCTATGGAACTTCTAGAAGTTCCCTCGCTTTAGGTTTCACATTTATATTTATTTCTTATGTAGAGTGTGAGGTCTGTTTGAAGTTCATTTGTTGTAGCACTGCTTTGAAAAGACTGGTCTTTACTGAATTGCTTTTCACCTTTGTGTGTGGGGGTCATAGAAGGGTTTTATAGCAAGAAGTGACACGAACACATTTTTGGAGATACTGGGTTGAAGCAGGAAGGATGGTAATGATGGAAACTGAAGTGAGTGTGACTGTGTGTTCACTGTGAGCCAAGCTCTGGGCCACTGTTATGCAGATTATCCTGCTGGGTCCTCATGGGCCCGTGACTGTGACTGTGACGGGCAGTGAGGCCGGTCTCCGGTGGGAGTGAGGGGGTCCAGCTCTGGCCAGGCTGGCTGTGCAGCAGCTTTTCTCAGCGGGGCCTGTGGGAGAAGGAACCCCTGATGCCCTCCGGCCTCCGGGGGAGGAGGAGTTCTCCTTCCGTTCGCATCTGGAATGGCACTAGCCGTGCACCATCCCTGGGAAAAGTAACCAGCCACGCCATCGCGTGCCCTGCTGGAGCCCTGCTGGGAAGGCTGACCAGGGCTCCTGCCACCGGAGTGACAGGAAGGAGGGGGGCCCAGCTGGGGGCGGCGCAGAGGGAGCTGAGAGAGACGGGTAGACGGTGCAGCTGGGGTCACACCGCCTTGAGGGAGCGCTCAAGAAGGACAGCCCAGCGGCTGCCACACCAGTTGGCTGGATGTGTTACTACTCACTGAGAGAGAGATGCTGGGAACGAGACATGGCGGCGGGTGAGGGGCTGCACTGGGTGATGGGGCTCGCAGATCACACGTGCTGAGCTGGAGGAGCTGGGGCTGTCCGGTGACCTCGCTCAGGCCGGCCTCCCGAGCCCTGGTAAACACAGTGTTGCAGTCAGAAAGGGTGACGCCTCGATTAATTAACAATTAAAATTGAAATGTTGGGTCCTTCTAGGAAGTATTTGGGCCTTTAAAAGTGCAGTTAGTACTCTTGCAAGACAAGGTTCACTGTATTCTAATGGTGTTTTATTTGACTAATAATTAATTTATTTTGTACCTAGTTGAATTGCTTGACATTGCCCTCACTATTTTTTTCTTCTTTCTAGCTCTTAGGGAATTTCCTTCAATGGTATGGCATTTTCTCCAATAAAACTCTTCAGGAGTTATCAATAGATGGCTTATTAAATAGATATATTCTCATGGCTTTTCAGAATTCAGAATATGGAGATGACAGCATAAAAAAAGCCCAAAACGTGAGTTAAATGACACATATTATCGTTTCCAAGGCACATACGTTAACATGAATTGTTTTCTTTGTTTGAAGAGAAATTTGAGATTTTACAAAAACCCCTTTGATTTTTGGACTTAGTGTGAGGTTGACCCAGGTAGTTCCAAACAAACTAACACAGCATTTTTTGCATAAAATGTGTATTGTTGTATATGGGTAATTTTTTAACAGTTGAATGAATGCTATTTTGAATGTTACTAAAGAAATAGTTCATTTCCTAACTTAAGATATAATTTTTTAATATTGCTTTTCCTACTTTATACAGGAGTTCCCTAATTTGTTCTTTTAAAAAATATTTTTTGAAACAGTCACAAAATTAAGGCGGATTTGCGAGGGGAGTTTTTCCCGGGACGGTGTGGGGTCTGTGTGAGGCCTTGCCGCAGGTGCTCTGTCTGCTGCCTGTGAGCATGGATGCTCTGCTCCGGGCTGCAGTGTAGCCTCCGCACCAGGAGCAGCTGCTGCTCACACCTCTGCCCCGCGGCCAGTGAGCAGTCACAGTGATGAGGGGAGGAAAGACGCCCCGGCCGCCTCTGGCATTGATCGTCTCGTCTCTCCGTCTCCTTTAATCTGGGGGACTCTTCAGTCTCGTCCTGGCCTTCGTCGCCTTGACGTTTTCTAAGATGATAGGCCAGTTCTTCTGCAGAATGTCCCTCAGTTTGGGTTTGTCGGATAATTTCCCATGAGATCCAGGTTCTGCCTCATTGCCAACAATTATCCCAGATTGCATCAGTGGCAGTCCCTTCGAGTGGACTTCTGTGGCCTTGTGACATGTCCTGTCATTTTGAGGGACACTGTCTTGCTTTCTGGCACATGATGCTCGGGCCCATCTGGGACTTGCTCAGCCCCAGCCCTGGGATCATCTCTCCAAGCATCCCTGGTTCTCTGTGGGGCTCGGGCCTCCTATCTACACGCGCCTGACTCCCTGGGAGGGCTGTCCTCTCCCAGGCGGGACTCGGCCGCCCTCGCCTGGGTGTGTGCTGCCGCTGTGTCCTCCTCACCTCTCGTAGGCTCTTGCGCTCGGTGCCCCCTGGGGGAGCTCCCTGTGGTGTGCTTATGCTGCACTTGTTTTTAAACCAAAAGCTGCTGATAAAGGAGCATTCCGATCACTCAGGGCTTCTGGAAGACTGGAGAGAGTAAATAAAGCCTTTGGTTATCAATGTTATGGCCCTAATGTACTTAAATATGGGGCCAGTCATTTGCCTTTTGCTTTGAGTACCTGACCTATGTGTTGAAGTAAAAACTCAGGTACATTAAGGAAAATGATATAGTTACTGTAGATTGAAAGAATATCCCTTCAAAGTTATTAGTTATATAAAGCCCAGTAGCAAGTCTTCTAGTTCGTTATCTAGACTCAGGTTTTAGACACTTCTGTGTATTCTATTTTGTTCTGCATCTCCTCCATAGGTAATCAGTTGTTTCCCCAAGCAATGGTTCGTGAATCTGAAAGGAGAGAGAACTATTTCTCAGCTAGAAAACTTCTGTCGATACCTCGTACACTTGGCCGATACACTTTATAGGAACAGCATCGGATGCTCTGATGTGGAAAAAAGAAATGCAAGGTAATTAGTTGTGATTATTTAATGAAATGGTGACCTCATCTTTACTTAATTGTTAGATTTAGTATTAGAAAATGGTTTAAGACATGCTTATATTTTACTTTAAACTGTACATTGACTTGGTCTTAGTAAACATTCCAAAAGTGTACATTATTTTCTGTTTCTGTGGTTGTACCTAATCTTTTTCAACAGGATATTTTATGAAGGCATAAAGAAAAGGTTTCTGTACCCCTAACACAGACCGAAGGTCATCACTCGAGAGTTTTGGGGAGCAGCTGACACATAATTTTTATCCAAGGTTGCAAGAAAGGGATAAATAAATTGTGACTTCTTTTTGTGGACATTGTTTTGGATATTCATGTACTTTTGGGATAAATATCTAAAAATAAAGAGTAAACAATAATTAGTATAATTTAAAAGATTTTTTAAAAATATATGTTTATATTGTACCATTAATCATACCCCTTTCACAAAACCTATTTTTTTCCTCATTCCTCTTCCATGTAAAAGAACCTTATTTTCCAAAGAGAAATTTTGCTATATTTTATGATAAAATTAAAAGCAAAGTAGGTGTGGCTCAGCTGGTTCAGTGTTGTCCCAGGTTTTGGGCTCAATCCCCATTTAGGGGGCATGCAAGAGGCAGCCAATCAATGTTTCTCTCTCCCTCCTTCCTCTCTCTAAAATCAATAAAAAATAAAAAATTTTTTAAGGCAAAGTAGGTAGTAAAGATTTTCATGTTAAAATTCTTTGGCAGGTAATTTTGCTTTATATCTTAATTCCATTTTGTGTGTTGGTGGTTATTAGCACTAATATTTCTTCTCACAGTGTTACATTTTCTTAGTGAATTCTGTCTACTTTTTAAAAATTGATTTCAGAGAGGAAGGGAGTGGGGGGAGAGCGATAGAAACATCAGTGATAAGAGAGAATCATGGATTAGCTGCCTCCTGCACACCCCCCACTGGGGATCAAGCCCAAAACCCAGGCATGTGTCCTGACCGGGAATGGAACCGTGACCTCCTGGTTCATGAGTCGACATTCAACCATTGAGCCAGCTGGTCGGGCTGTGTCACTGTTGACACTGTTTTGTCGGGTGAACTATCCCCAGGGTGGGCGTGTGCACAGAGCAGCTTTCTGCACCTGCTGGGCACAGTGCACGTCACTTGCGCTCCACGCCGGTGGCCGTTTCACAGACGTCCGTCCTCTGCTGAAGGGCACTTCCTTCGGTTCTGTAAAGAAGAGACAAGGCCAGTGGCACTGTGTGACCACTCGGAAGTGGTGCCGGCTAAGTGTTCAAACAGCCCACGGCAGAGCGCAGTTCCCGGGCCAGCAGCACCAGCCTCACCCGGGAGCTGAGTCAGAAATGCAGGGTCTCGGGCCCGCCCACCTGCTGAGTCAGCTCTGGGCGGGGCCGGGGACTGGTCCCCATCACTGGGTGTTTCTGCGTTTGCTAGAATGTGCGAGAAGGCAGAATGGCTTCCAGCCAGGATGCTGAGGAACCAGTGGGTTCCGGAGCCTGGGGATCGTGCTGGGTCTTGATGGGCGGTGCTGAGTGGACAAATGGCCCGGTTCCGGGGCTGATCTGAGAGAGCACGCTGTTGGGGGAGGAACAGGGCAGGGCCCTGGGCAATTGGGAAATAGATTGCTTCTTTTTCATTCTGGGCAGTAATGAAAATCCCTGATCTACGTGAAATTTCAGGGTGTGTTTTTTTAATGGGTAATTTAAATATGCTGTAGCTTGCTTATTTCTTTGTTTTCCTTAAAAATGTATTCTTGGAAAAACTGATTGTAAAACTTAAAAAAGGTCATAAAGTTAACAAATTTCCCTTTAGGGCTTTTGTACTAATTAATGGGATGCTACTACATTTTTTCTCTTTTAGGGAAAATATCAAACAGATAATCAAGCTCCTTGCAAGTGTCCACGCGCTGGATCACGCGGTGGCTGTCGCAGGCGAACACAATGTGAAGGAATTCAAGTCCTTGGTGGAAGGGAAGTCGGCCTGACACCGCACAGCCCCCTTGCTGTCGTACCATTCCTCGTGTACAGACTCTGTATATATGTAAAGTTTCTTACACTGTAAATAGCGATTCTTGTTTTAATACAAAGAACATTAATATCCAATACTGTGTCCTTAAATGCGGTTTCTTCAGAATGAAAGGAGTTGAGATTATTTCTAGGAAGTTTTATGAATGTTTTCCTTGTTGCCTGTCATACTTTGTTTACAGAAGTATTTTATATGGTTATTCCAATTAACCCTCTCAGCTAATTGTTCTCTGTAAACAATGTGTGCAGTGTAAATTGTGTAATTAATGCATATATATATTTATACCACCATGAGTTACTTTCACTGGAAACTTGTGGTGTTTTTCTACAGAGTAAGCCTTTTAACAGCAGGAAGTTATTCCGGAGCAGATTGTCTGGGAAGTCACTGTTGCACAAAGGGCTGGCAGTGCTCAGGGTCCGCCCTGTGGGTAGCAGCGCGGTGGCTGCTGTGCTGCCTCCCGTTGAGGTCGGTGTGGCTTGATCCCTGGGCGGCGGTGAGCTCCTCCCGCATCGGCACTGTGTCGAACTTGGGCTTCATGGAACTCAACATGCAACGTAGGGTTTTCAAAAGAATGTGGAAGTTTAATTCTTAAAAATAATAGACCCACAACCCAACTGCATGGTTTTGGGCTGACTATCCTGGCTCATTCATGGTTTTACTCCCTAAGCAGCTTACAAATACATGCATTTGAATTTGGTATCTGTCATTTTAAATCCCACATATGTGAGTTATATATGCAATAAATAATACGCCTTGCTGGTTTGCCACACACCCAGCCAACTGAATATCCATGGTCTTCTATACTGTTTATACGCGGTGTAAATACCCAGGGGACTTGTTTCAAAGTTCATGCTTTCTGATTCTGTGATTTTCAAAAGAGGAACTTTTTAGAAATTAAGGACTCTTGTTTGATAATGATATATGTAATTAAGCTTTAGCCAAGCATTAAATTAATTTTCACTTATGTCCTTTGTTGTATTTGTTGGGAACTAATTTCAGTTGGAGCATTTCAGGTGAGTTACTGTAGGGAGACTGTTAGCACGTGTGCCCCAGGTCAACTCGGATACTAAGTAGGACAGTGCCACCTACTCACTGCTCGGTGACGTTTGTATTTCCTGCGGGGGCACGGCTGACACCCGCATGTTTTTTGGCTCTGCCCTAGTGGGTGCTGAAAAGAAGGACAACGAGATCAGCGTCCGTGGCAGAAGATGGAGAGGATGTGTGTAGATGACGGGCACATCATGGTGCCTGACATCTGTCTCCCACCCCACAGCCTGAGGACGCTCCTCGGGCTGCTCGAGGCGCCCTTGCCCGCCGGGAACACTGGGCACGCGGTCCTGGGACACGCCGCTCTCCTGGCGTCAGCACTGGCCTGAGCACCGCGCCAGGGCCTTGGCGGGAGCGGTTCGCGCCCAGAACGCGTGGTTCTCCCAGCCCAGCTCCGTCTGTTCCTGAACTAGCCGAGCGCCTTTCTCACGCAGGGAGCTGTCAGACGGTCGGAGGGCGACATCCTCACAAAGCCCAGGTCCCGCCTCCAGTTTCTTCCTTCGGAGCAGTCTTCTGGTTCACTTCCAAACAGGTACCGAAGGCTTCTGGAAAGGAAAACTCTTACTGTGACGGTGTAAGCCTCGGTCAGTCAGACTCCGGTTGTACCAGGTGATGGTGCCCCTCGCTGCCCCTGTGGATGCCACGGTCCAGGGGCTGCACCCGCGGCTCTGCTGAGGGCTGTGCGGCCAGCTGGGCGTCCCGGTGATGTCCTGGGAGAACCCGTTCCCCAGCGTGCTCGTCCCGTCGGGGGAGCAGTCGCCGGGGTGGCATTGGGTGTACAAGGGCTTTAGACAAACTCGGTTTGGAAAAGGAGAGGGAGCTGGAGGAGGCCGGGCCAGCCGGAGGCGCGGTGAGGGTGGCCGTGGGAAGGAGAGGGAAGGAGTTGGACGCTCAGACGTGGGTGTGGGTCTGAGGAAGTTGCAGTAAGGCCGACGGAGCCCCCGCCCCAGAGCACCCCCTCGGCACCCCCGCACAGTCACTGGGGAGAAGAGCGACCGGGGACACCTGAGGGCACGGCTGCGTCCTCACCGGCTTGTGATCAGGAAAAGGAGCTGCTCGTCACGCCCGGGCCCCGTGCACCCTGCCCGCAGCGATACAGTCCCCGGAACTGGCCAAAATGCTCGCGTTCTAAAGCAAGTACCTCCCTCCTGAGGGTATACTAAAGGGTAGAATTCCCTCATTCTTCAAAAGCCGGGTTTACTGAAGCATCAGTTATAACGGCGAAGTCTCAGTTATCTAACATTCAAGCAGATTTGACAAATCCCTAGTTCTAAGGGCCACCTTTTCCCTGGCCGGTGTGGCTCGGAGTGTCGTTCCTGTGCACCGAAAGGTGGCGGATTTGATTCCCGGTCGGGGTGCTTGCAGGAGGTGGCAGCCCATCAATGTTTCGCTCCTTCTCTCAAATCAATTTTTAAAATGCTAATTCCCTTGAAACCATGAAGCCCTCCTAAATAAAAGCGGTCCAGGTTGGGGAGCTGCAGACTGCAGCTAAGACTGTAAGTTGCTACTAGTAGTGGTTCTGGGTTACAGGAACTCTCCTGGTCAAGGACGTTGCATTCCGGTCTCCGTTGAAGTAAATGAGGGTGAGAGCCATTTCTCCCTGAGTGAGAGCAGCGATGTAATGTGTGACTGATGAGAGCCTCCCACTCCAACGGGCTGAAACCCTGTGGGGGTTGTCCTCCAGAGCTGAAACTCTGCACGCTGGGTGCCCACCACGGCGGGCAGGCTGGAAGGTATTCTAGGGTTGGTCCTGATGGGCAGCACTTGGCCTGCTCAGACCTCTGGGCCCTGGCAGCCTGTGCTGGCCTTCCCCTGGCCCTGTCGGCCCTAACTCCAGCACAGGCGTGCAGGTTAGAATCACCCAGCTGGGCTGGCGTGGCTCAGCGGTTGAGAGTTGACCTGTGAACCAGGAGGTCATGGTTGGATTCCCGGTCAGGGCACATGCCCGGGTTGTGGGCTCCATCCCCAGTGTAGGATGTGTAGGAGGCAGCTGATCAATGATTTTCATCATTGATGTTTCTATCTCTCAAGTCAATTATTTATATATATACTAGAGGCCCAGTGCATGATTGAATCATGCACGTGTAGGGTCCCCTACACGCTTTTGCTTTTCGCGGTGGAGCTGGGTGCCTGTCCACTGGTGCCGGAGCAGACAGGCACCCAGCTCCCCCACTTTTGATGGTCCGCGGCCGCTGAGGGGGCTACCCTGCTGTTGAGAGGCGCTGAGGGGGGCTGCCGCGGACACCTGGCTACCCTGCCGTTGAGAGGCGCAGCTGGGTGTCTGCGGCAGGCCCCCTCAGTGGCTGCGGATCTGGCCGTTGAGAGGCACAGGGGGTGGGAGTCCCGCCCCCTGCGCCTCTCAACAGCAGGGTAGCCCCCCTCAGTGGCAGCGGATCCGTGCCTCTCAATGGCCGGATAGGCCACCCCGAGTCCCGCCCCCCAGCCTCCCGCCGCCCAATCGTGGGCGTAGCGGAGTGATGGTAATTTACATGTTACTCTATTATTAGATAGGATAATTTTTTATTGAGTTCAGAGAGGAAGGGAGAGGGAGAGACAGGGAGAAACATCAATGATGAGAATCATTGATTGGCTGCCTCCTGCACGCCCCCCACTAGGGATTGAGCCCACAACCCCGGCATGTGCCCTTGACCGGAATCGAACCTGGGACCTTTCAGTCTGCAGGCCGGTGCTCTATCCACTGAGCCAAACCGGCCAGGGCAATACATGTTTTTAAAAAATAGAATCATCCAGCACCACAATGGCTAGCACAGCCTTTCTCAGAGGACTTACTGTGGTCCAGTTAAAAAAAGATCTGTTGGAACATAGACCTTCTATCCTCTACTTGATTCAAAGCACATGGTACACTACAGGATTTGACATCCTATAGAAGCTATTTTAAGCTGCTTTACAGAAACACTTGGACCACAGAAGCTTCCCTTATGCATGTGACCTTCGATGTCCAAGTTCCAGAGGCGCCCGCTGGGCGAAGGCGCCCCTCCTGCAGTTCCAACAAGGAGCCTCCCTCCGTGCGCTGACAGGCCCCCGCGGAGCCCACACAAACGGCAGCGCTCGCCCGTGTAACCGAAAAAAGCTGGAATGGTCATCGGGTCAGACTGTTCATATTCTCCAGTTTGCCAGACATCCTCTAGCATTTTAGATGAGAAAATGCAGGCTGTACGGAAAAGGTAAACAGCAAACATCTGCCAAAATTCAGTCTGGTGACATAGTTGTTTTTATGTCACTGTTTGGGATAATCATTAGTAATTCCTAAATTATTAATCCTAGCTGTAGTTTACTGGGGACAGACTATTCGATTGGGCTATTTTTGACTTATAGAAATGGCAATTTCATGTTTCAAACTGATAGAATTTGCCCGTAGGAGAAATAATTTGGTCAAAACTCAACATCTGTAAGTCAGGTGTTTGCTTTCAATTCCTTGAGGCTGTTGAAGCTGGTATCTGTACCCCCTGCCTGGTATCAGCCCATCTCCATCGGCCCTCGGAGCCTCGCCCAGAAGTGTGGGTGCGCCGCTTAACTGCATTCCGTCAGCCCACCCCAAAGACATTCTTCGGATTGGGTGACCATTTGTCCCGCTGTTTTCAAGCGTTACAATGCACAAGGAAGTATAAACGGGAAAAGGGCACAAGAAAAGAGAAGAAATGACGTTTGTGAAAGTCACTAGTAAAAGTGGCCCTTGTGTTTTCCAACCTAGGGCATGTGCTTACTTTATGACTAAACGGATCAGTTTTGAAAGGATCTGGAAAAGCCGTGAGCTTCTACTGTCCATTCTAGGAATAAGAGCCCTGCTTTACCACACACTCACACTCACACACACACACTCTCACACACACACACTCACACACACACACACTCATACACACACATTTACCACACACACAGACACACACACACACACTCATACACACACACACACACACACTCTCACACACACATTTTAATTTGAACAAATAAGAAAATTCCATCCTCACCCACTCCCTTGTAGTTTTCTCTGGAAAATGCAATCTCCAACCGAAAAGGATTCTCTTGGAAGGAAAGAACCGCCCTCAGGGCCAGTAGATTATCTTGATCTGAGTGTAATTCAGGCTGCTGTCAGCGGCCACTACAAGGAGCAAATAGTTTTCCTAAAGAAATCGTGTTAGGGTTTGGCCGGTGAGTGGCGCTGTGAAAGAATGCACAACTGAGGGAGGAGAGAGATGCCGAGAGAAAGTGTGTTTTCCTTTCCCCCAAGGGAAAGGGCTGGAGCGTTGCTAATTAACACCTGGCGGGGAACAAACACTGGCCTGCTCTTTTAAAGGGCGCCGGCTGCTGTTGCTAGGTGACAAGGAAGGGAGGGGGCGTGGGTCTGAGATAGTCGGGGCGGTGTCTTATCAGTATCTGCCCACGCCCGTCAGACCAGCTCGGAGGGACAGTTATGACCAGTTCTAAGAGGCTTGTTGGAAGAGGAGGAGGGAAGGGAACTTTTACTAACTGGAGGCTCCTTGGTGTGAATTACCCCCGAGTTGTGAAAATTGTCCCTGGGGGGGGGGCGGGGGGTGCAAGAATGCAGCCTTGAGAGTGGCTGCTGTCCTCCTGCAGTTTGAACGGAGGGGCTGTTTGAACCAGGGGCGCCAACAAGCTGGGGATGCCCCGGTGCCTCTGAAGATGGGGAGGGCCGCAGCCAGGAGAGGGCCTCCCGGTCCTCACGCTCACAGCACCGAGTGAGCGGCCCTCCTTCTCGGAACGAAGGCCGCGCGTGTGCGCACCGCCTGGGCAAGAGGCGGCCTCTGTCCTAACGAGTGACACCTTCCTAATCAGGACCCTGGAACCTGGGTGGGGCCGGCTTCTCCAAAACGGGTGAAAGACGATAAGTGGGGCCACGTGGCCGGGCCTGGAGGGAAACGATTCTGTGTGCTGGGCGGAATTTAAATTCTGCTTGCGCTGCTGCAAGGGAAGCTCGAAGGGGAAGAAGAAAGAGCAACTGCCAGGGAAACCCTCCCCCCGGGTGCTGGGTTTGAGGTTTTCCATTCCTGTTGGGGGTGCTGGTTTTGACTTCATTTCCATATTTAGATCTGTGAGGAGGAAGCAGTGAAAAGCCCTCAGGACGTCGCCCTTAGCCGGGGAGCTGAGAAAGGGGGGCGCGATGGGAGGGAGGGTGGCCTTTAGGTACCGGGTTCCACAGCCAGAGCGGCCGGCCACTCAGTGCCAATGACGGCCGCCGGGGCCTCGGGGCCCTGCGGGGGTGCCATCCGGGTCACCAGCGGACGGCTTTCCTGGGGCGCTCCCGACCGCCCCTGAGCCCCCCAAGTTCCAAAGCGGCGCTGCTGCTGCTTCCTCCCGCCCCCGGACGCTCAGCGACACCATGGACAGCTCTCCAGGCGCCGCCCCGCGCCCGCGGCCGCCTCGCCGCCCCCTCGCCCGGGTGCCGCGGGGGCGACACGGGGGGTCCTGGCACCTCGCGGCGCACGTGTCCGCACCCATCCCGCAAGGCTCTCCCCGGAGGCCCCGGGAGCTCGCGCGCGGGCTGGGGAGGCCGACTGCCCGGCACCCCGGGCGGCGGGACCTGCCGCTGCGGTCGGGGACCCCGCCGAGCGACTCCCGCTGCGCGCGGAGGCGGCTCCCAGCACCGCCCCCCGCCCCGCAGCAGGGCGCCCCGAGTGGGCGTGGCCTTCCCGACGCCCGCCCCCGCCCGAGGATGGCCCCGCCCCCGCCCGAGGATGGCCCCGCCCCCACGGCGCAATGCGGAAGCGCTGGGTCTGCTGGACCGGAAGTGACGCTTCCGGCGGCGGCGGCGGCCCGGGCGGCGGGCGGAGGCGGCGGGGAGCCGGGGGCGGAGGCGAGGCCGGCGGGCGGCAGAGGCACGTCCTGACCCACGGCGGCCGGGCCGCGGGCGGCTCTCCCGGAGGCGGTGTCCGCGGTGCCAGCGGCGGCGGTGAGGGCGCGGGGGGCGGGGGGCGGCGGGCGGCTGGGGGCGCCGCCGGCGGGTGTGGTGACAGCGCCGTCAGCCCCGCGGGACGGACGCGGGTTCGGGCGCCGTGGACGCCCGGCTGCTCGGCGCCTCGGGCCGCGGGTCCAGGACCGCGAGGAGCCGGTCAGGTCTGCGCCCGCGTCGTGGCTTCCCGCCCGCAGCCCGCAGCCCGCAGCCGGCGGCCTGGGCCGGGGTCGCCGCCCGGGGAGCGCTGCGGGCGGGTCCCCTCCCCCTCCCCCTCCCGCCCGGGGAGTGCGGCCTCCGTCCGGCCTCCCGTCTGGGCCGGGGCTGGTTCCAGCTTCCGAACCGGTCCCTCCCCGCGGCGGCAGCCCCGGAGCGGGACGCTGTGAGCGGCTCCGGCGGGGACAGGCCGGTCCTGCCGCCGGGCATGGCGCCCGGGGCCCCGCTCCTGCTCTTTGGTGCCTGAGCGACGCCTTCCCGGTGGACAAGCCCTGCTCTCCGCTTTGCCCCCGCGGAGGGGCCGTCTGGGCGCCGGCAGCCCGGCGGCGGGGAGGGGGGACCGGCGGGGGGGACGGCTCCAGGGAGGGGGCGACCGGCGGGATGGTGCCGGCGGCGGGGAGGGGGCGACCGGCCGGGGGGGACCGGCTGCGGGGGAAGAGGAACAGGCTGCGGGGGAACCGGCTGCGGGGGAGGGGGCGACCGGGGAGGGAGGACCGGCTGCGGCGGGGGGCGGGAGGGGCGGCTGCGGGTAAGGGGAACCGGCTGCGGGGGAGGGGGGCCGGCTCCGTGGGGAGGAGACCGGCTGCGGGGTGGGGGGACCGGCTGCGGGGTGGAGGGACCGGCGCCACCTCCGCTCTGCTCGCTCCACAGGCCGCCCCGCGGACAGGATGGCGTTCAGCAAGGGCTTCCGCGTCCACCACAAGCTGGACCCCCCGCCCTTCAGCCTCATGGTGGAGACCCGGCAGCGCGAGGAGTGCCTCCTGTTCGAGTCCGGGGCGGTGGCCGTGCTCTGTGAGTCCGCGGGGCTGGGCTGGGCTTCCGGGGGTCCTTCAGGCCCGGCCCGGCCTCGGGGAGACCCCCCCCCCCCGCCCCATCCCTTCTCCCAGGAGGCTCTTCTGTCTTAGACTTCCATTTCCTCCTCCCCTGCGGCGGGGTCCGGGTGGGGTGATGCAGGTCCTGGTCACAGGTGTTTGCTTCAGTGGGTGCTGCTGCTGCTGCTCTGGGAGTGAGTCTTCCCTTCGGAGAAACGCGGCTGCCGTGTGTGCCGCACCCCCACCCCCACCCTCACCCCCACCCCCATCCCCATCCCCACCCTCACCCCCACCCCCACCCTCACCCCCACCCCCATCCCCATCCCCACCCTCACCCCCACCCCCACCCTCACCCCCACCCCCATCCCCATCCCCACCCCCACCCTCACCCCCATCCCCATCCCCACCCCCATCCCCATCCCCACCCCCACCCTCACCCCCATCCCCATCCCCACCCCCATCCCCACCCCCACCCCCATCCCCATCCCCATCCCCATCCCCGAAGGGAATGGCTTGCCTCACATTTTTCCTGTGCCGGACACAAGTTCTTACAGCTCAGTTGCAGTCAGGAACTGTTCAGACTGTTTACTTAGTATTTTTGGAGTGTCTTATGGTGAGGACCTTACTACATTTTCATTTAGAGAATTGTAAGCTCTTTTTAAAATTTCATGTGGAACCACGTCATGTAAAAGCTATTTGCTAGGCTCTCTTAAGGAAAAGGACCGCCGTGTCCCCCGTAAACAGTAGTAGGTTCGGCTCTGGCCGGTGGCTCCGGTGGTTGGAGCATGGTCCCTGCACCAAAGGGTTTCTTTGGGTTGGATTCCCCGTCAGAGAACAGACCTGGGTTGCAGGTTTGATCCCCCACTGGGGGGCGTACAGGAGGCAGCCAGTTGATACTTCTCTTACATGGATGTTTCTTTCTCTCTCTCTCTCTCTCTCTCTCTCTCTCCCCCCCCTCCTCTCTAAAAATCAATTAAAAATATTCTTGGGTGAGGATTTTTTTTAAAAAGTAGATTAATATGTTTTGGGTTATTTTGTGGGCAAATGCATGAAATTAAAAATAAAAATATTAATTTGAATATTGTCTTTCTTAATACAAGATTTTGGCAAATAAGTTCAGTTTGGGGTTATTTGAAATGTGATTGTGTTTTTAAGAGTGTTCTAGTGATAACTGCTTATCCTTTATTATGTTTTTGCTACGTAGAGACATATAGCAGGAAGGGGCTCTGTGTTCTAAGAAACAAGTA
Organism: Cnephaeus nilssonii; assembly: GCF_951640355.1. Taxonomy (NCBI): domain Eukaryota; kingdom Metazoa; phylum Chordata; class Mammalia; order Chiroptera; family Vespertilionidae; genus Cnephaeus; species Cnephaeus nilssonii. The sequence goes on along the minus strand of NC_137074.1, from coordinate 1,433,482 downwards.
ACAATATGGGTTATTCTCAGTCAGTACGGGCTTACCTTACTCAAATTGTTTTTTATACTTAAACACACCAAACTTAACTTGCTATAATATTAATTTGCATAGCATATTTTTTCCTACTACAAGTATAATTATACTGATGAATTCTTAATTAAAAATATTTGGGGGAAATGTTCGGCTTAGCTGCATGTGAAACATTTTTTAGCGGCTTGTGTTTTTGATGGCATTACCTGATTTTCTAATTTGTCTAAGTTCAAATGTTTCTTTAATTGTCGTACTGGTAATGACAGGGATCCAGATGTTCAGCTCCTAGGTGCGCTTTACCTGTGGTTATCAGGGTTATTCTGTTTCCCTCCCAGGTCAGGGAGCCTAAGGGTAGCCATACTTCCAAACCTCCAGCCGCCCTCTTTTTGCCAAAAAATTATTTAAAACAAAATCCCCAACCATCCATTTGGCATTGATATTCTAAGGAGAAAGGATATAAAAATACTATCCTAATTATTTATTAATTCTACTTCCTGTATTAGATTTAGACTACGTAAGTAATTCTTTCAGGAGGAAAAAATAAAGCTTGAATATTGCCTCTCTGTAAAGCTAGCATAAATGGATGTATAATCTCTTGGGTATGTTCTGTTTTCCTATTATAAACTTTTAATGTTTAAGAGCTAACAGACCTTTTTATAAGTCACTTGACTTAGAAAGTTAACTTGCCATGGAGTCTGGAGCGCTGCCAGGTTTGTGTTGCGCTCTGGAGCTCCCTTTACAAACCCCACGTTCTAAAACGCCTGCTGTGTTCCGGGCACGTGCTCCGAGCTCAGCCAGCCCGGCCCCAAAGCTCAGTGCGTCCTGCATATTCACCTGCCAGGAGAATCTCCTAACACCTTTTTACATTAAACAGGAGCATAACCCCCTTTCCTGTAAGAGTACGGTCAAACTCCTCACCCGTTAAACAAGGCCCTCCCTCCCGTTTGTCCCTGCTGATGTCCTTTAAGGAAATGCTGGTGTTTCCTCGTGCTTTCCCGGGGTGCCAGGCTGCTGCCAGCGCCATCCTGCTGCTCCTGGCTCCGCCCGCTTCCTGACTGCGAGGATGCCCTCTCCACCTTCCAGTGCGGCCTCTTCATCCTTCCCGAGGCCCTGCCCCCACCCCTCCTGCTCACCCTTGAACTTGGCCTGTACCCCGAGATGACCACTTTTACCGGTACATGCTGGTATTTTTCTTGAAGGTAGACGGTGACGGGGACGCTGGCAGGAATCGGTCTTCATGTCCCCAAAGCTGTGCGTTCTGGAGGCTCCCGTTGCCCTGGCTTTAATGAGTGACGCTGAGGAAATTCGATATCGTGGGCAATAGCTACTGGCAGTCACTGCATTTTCTTGGGTCATGCCAGAGACACCCGCGTGAAATGTTACCTTTCATATCACTAGCACATGTCAGAAATGGGGTGTCGGTGGGAACACACTGAGCATCACCTCAGATCGGGATCCTCTTCGGGCCAAGTGTCCTCTAATGCAGCCCTGGCCTCTGTCTTCATTTGGCCGGGTCCCAGCGTAAATGAGTCATGCAGCTCAGATGGGATCAGTGGGCCTGGGGTGTACATTACACTCACCTGGGCCGGCTTCCCAAGTCCCGGGGCCTGGGTTCCAGCCCCCCCCCCCCCCCCCCCCCCAATTCTGAGAGAATTGGGTTGGGATGATAATTTATTTAAAAATATTTTTATTGACTTTAGGGAGAGGTAGAAACATCAGTTGGCAGCCCCCTGTCCGCCCCCTACTGGGGATTGAGCCTGAAAACCTGGCATGTGCCCTGACTGGGAGTGGAACCGTGACCTCCTGGTTCATGGGCCCACACTCAGCCCTGAGCCACACGGGCCGGGTGGGATGACAGTTTCTGAGCATAGTTTACACAGGCCTTTCTATGACAGATAACAGGACAGACAACTTTAGATTGCAAATTTTATTGAAAATAATCATGTTTCCAGAATTACAGCGCATTTGTTGTTGTTACGGGGCCAATGATGAGCTTTCTTGAGCCCACAGCTTGAACACAGCGCTCTCAGTGCGGCGCCGGCTCGCCACATGGAGCGTGGGCGGGCGTCTGTGTGGGTGCGGCTCCCGGAGGAAAGGCCGTGTCTGGGAAATCGTGTACCCCCGGCGTCAGTACTGTTCACTCATACCTGCAGAATGCATGGTGAGGCAAGAAGTGGCACAGGGAACAAGACGAACCTAAACTAGACAACAGAGTTGACAGACATGCAATATTCTCTATATTCTTTGCCCAGTTGGTGTGGCTCAGTGGTTGAGCATCGACCTTTGAACCAGGTGGTCACCGTTCGATTCCCAGTCAAGGGCACATGCCCAGGTTGCAGGCTCGACCCCAGTGTGGGGCGTGCAGGAGGCAGCCAATCAATTATTATCTCTCATCATTGATGTTTTTCTCTCTCCCTCTCTCTTTCTCTCTGAAATTAATAATAAACTAGAGGCCCAGTGCACAAAATTTGTGCACTGGAGGGGTGGGGTTCCTCAGCCCAGCCTGTGCCCTCTCATAGTCCAGGAGCCCTCGGGGGTGTCAGGCAGTCAGACATCCTTAGAGCTGCTATGGAGGCCGGAGAGGCTCCTGCCACCGCTGCTGCGCTTGCCACCCGTGAGCCCGACTTCTGGCTGAGCGGCGCTCCCCCTGTGGGAGCGCACTGACCACCAGGGGGCAACTCCTGCATTGAGCGTCTGCCCCCTGGTTGTCAGTGTGCATCATAGCAACTAACTGGTCATTCCGCCGTCAGGCCGAAACCAGCTCTCCGACATCCCCCGAGGGGTTCCGGATTGCTAGAGGGTGCAGGCCAGGCCAAGGCACCCCACCGGTGCCGGGGAGGGACACAGGAGGTTGGCCAGCCGGGGAGGGACTGCGGGAGGGCTCCAGGGCATGTCCGGCCCATCTTGCTCAGTCCCAGTCAGCTGGACCCCAGTAGCAAGCTAACCTACCGGTCAGAGCATCTGCCCCCTGGTGGTCAGTGCACGTCATAGCGAGCCGTTGAGTGGCCTTAGCATATTATTAGCATACTAGAGGCCCAGTGCACGAAATTCGTGCACGGAGGGGGGTTGTCCCACAGCCCAGCCTGTACCCGCTCCAATATGGGACCCCTCTCACAATCCAGGACTGCTGGCTCCCAACTGTTTGCCTGCCTGCCTTCCTGATTGCCCCTAACCACTTCTGCCTGCCAGCCTGATCACCCCCTAAACCACTCTGCTGCCAGCCTGTTTGCCTCCAACTTCCCTCCTCTGCTGGCCTAGTCACCCCTAACTGCCCTCTCCTGCAGGGTTGATCACCTCCAACTGCCCTCGCTTGCAGGCTTGGTCCCTCTCAACTGCCCTCCCTTGCAGGCCGGGTGCCTCCCAACTGCCCCCTTCTGCTGGCCATCTTCTGGTGGCCATCTTGTGTCCACATGGGGGCAGGATCTTTGACCACATGGGGGCAGCTATATTGTGTGTTTCAGTGATGATCAATCTGCATATTACTCTTTTATTAGATAGGCTAGAGGCCTGGTACAGGGGTGGGGGCCAGCTGGTTTGCCCTGAAGGGCGTCCTGGATCAGGTGGGGTTTCCCTTGGGGTGTGGGGCGGCCTGAGTGAGGGGCCTGTGGTGGTTTGCAGGCTGGCCATGCCCCCTGGCGACCCAAGCAGAGGCCCTGGTATCTGGAATTTATTTTCCTTCTACAATTGAAACTTTGTAGCCTGGAGCGGAGCCAAGCCTGGGGCTCCCTCCGAGGCCGGCAGGCAGCCATTTCTGTTGGGGTTATAATTGAAACTTTGTTGCCTTAAGCGGGTGGGCCCAGCCAGGGTGTGCGGAAAGCTTTGCTTCTCCTGTTGCTGGCTGCAACCCTGGCCTGCTCTCTCAAGCTCCATTCTGCTGCCATTTGTTTGAATTTATTTACCTTCTATAATTGAAACTTTGTAGCTTGAGTGGAGGCTTAGGCCTGGCTAGGAAAGGCGGAAAGCTTGGCTTCCTCTGTTACCTAGGAAACCTTGCTCTCTGTGGCTGTAGCCATCTTGGTTTGGGTTAATTTGCATACTTGCTCTGATTCGATGGTGGGCGTGGCTTATGGACTTGGCTTGTGGGTGTGTCAGAGGTATGGTCAATTTGCATATTTGTCTATTATTAGAAAGGATTACACTTTGGTTGAATAGCCGACCGAACACTTAGCATATTAGGCTTTTATTATATAGGATATGTGTGGCGGTAGAGCACTGGACAGCTTCTCAAACCTTAGAATCAGATTGGACAGTGCCACCTCATTTCCTGTTTCACATTGATTTTTTTAAAATTGATTTCAGAGAGGAAGGGAGAGGGAGAGATAGAAACATTAATGCTGAGAGACCAGGACCTGGTTTATAGGTCGATGCTCATCGGGATCTGCATTGATGTTTATCCCAGCAAACCCAGCCTCAGAAAGATACGATGTCAGTAAGGACTGCACTGCAATCTAGTGTTGAAACTGAACTAACTGTGGAATATCTCCATGTTCCCTCCAATTTAAAACATCCACCGGCCAGTAGAGGGCGTGCAGGAGGCAGCTGATGGATGTTTCTCTGTCATCATTGTTTCTGCCTCCCTAGCCCTCTCCCTTCCTCTCTGTCATCATTGTTTCTATCTCTCTATCCCTCTCCCTTCCTCTCTGTCATCATTGTTTCTACCTCCCTATCCCTCTCCCTTCCTCTCTGTCATCATTGTTCCTACCTCCCTATCCCTCTCCCTTCCTCTCTGTCATCATTGTTTCTACCTCCCTATCCCTCTCCCTTCCTCTCTGTCATCATTGTTTCTACCTCCCTGTCCCTCTCCCTTCCTCTCTGTCATCATTGTTCCTACCTCCCTATCCCTCTCCCTTCCTCTCTGAAAACACCCGCAGCGTCCTGGCCGGGCGGTCAGTTGGTTGGAGCGTTGTCTCCATTTGTGAAAAGGTTGCAGGTTCAATCCCCAGTTGGGGCACTTAAGGGAGACAACTGATCAATGTTTCTCATCGGTTTCTCTCTCTCTCTCTCTCTCCCTCCCCACCCCCCCATATATCCTTGGGTGAGGAATATAAAATGAAATATCCCGCAGGTCTGCTGGGCGTTGGTCGAAGTGTCCCAGAGCATCTCAGCGTACATGTGGAGATGTGGCATGAGACATGTGTCATTTAATTCTGTGGGTTGTGCTTTGCCCCACACCACAGACGTGGACCCTGAGGCTTGGAGAAATGAAACGATGGCTCCGACGGCGTAGTCTTTCCGTTCGGCTTTCCCCACCGTGATTCTTGTTTGTGCTGTTGTGAGGGCGGCGGTGGTTGTTTGGGGAGTTAGGGGGTGGACGGGGAAAGAAAGGGGTGCTAGTGGAAGACTGAAGTTAGGCGTGCAAAGGGCAGCGTGTTCTGAGGAGGAGGCGTGCTCCTGCCACGGACTAGGAATACAGTGGAGGGAGGCAGGGCTTGGCTTAGGGTGGGCCGTTGAAGACCGAGTTCCTCTGGTGGCCCAGTTCAATGTCGGCTGCTAGACTTCTGTGTGACTGTCGTGGGTGGTGACAAGCAGTGAGCATAGCTGTTCCTTTCTGTTTGGTTGCCAAATGCCGCCGGTCTTCACGCTCGCCCTTTGGATACGGGGCAGTGTCCTGTCTCTTGTAAGAAAAACGTTCAGGCTGAGAGAAGACGTGGCTGTGAATAGGTGCCTTTCCTGCCCAGAAATGTGGAATGGAGGTTGTGTGTCACTGTGATGGAGCTGCAAACATGCACTCTCCCGTTCCGGCCTGGGTGGCAGGGCCCGCCAACAGGACTGGGGCCAGCTGGTGCTCCCCAAGGGCTTTCCCTTCGGACCCTCATTTTGCCCGAACAGAAGGCGAAGGCACCGTTTCTCTCACTGAGCAGTAAAACCCCGTCATGAGACTGTCTTACATGGTTGAAGGTCTAGCAGATGTCCTAAATGTCCTGCCCGGGACCGTAACAGGATGTTGGCTTCTGACCATGATGTCACCGTAACTGAATTTACCTTCCCACCGTGAGTAACAGCAGACGGAACAAACCCAGGCACGCTGCTCCCGAGAGAAGGGGGGCCAGCGAGGTGGGCCTTGGGGAGCCTTGGGGTCGTGCCAGCTCCTCGCTTCAGACCTGCTCTTCGTCCCGTCTTCCTTCCCTCCTGGATTGCACTCCACCCCAAACAACCTAAGCATCGTCTGCGCGCTTCCTCCCGCATCACCCTCACTGCAGCCTCCTAGCTGCACGCACCCCCTGCTGCTCTGTCCCAGCCAGTCCGGGGGGCCCTTTCGTGAGCCATTGTGCTCGCCTTCTTACCTGGTCTCCTGCTCCCCCCCCCTCCGCCCCCCCACGCTCCCGTCTCTAAAAACACAAGTTGGTCATATTGTCCCCTCGCTTCACACCCCTCAGCGGTTGGCACTGGACTTAGAACCCAGCGCTCCTGGGTTTCTGTGCTCCAGCCACACGGACCGTCCGGTGCTGACTGCCGAGTGCTGTCTGGTCTCAGGTCTTTACACATGCTGTTCTCTCTGCTCAACATTTTACTTTAAAAATAAGTCTCTTCCCACGTGTGGAAGCGTACAGGAGTCACCAGCGCACAGCCTGATGAAGTATGACGCTCGCACGTTACCGCCCCCAGGTGGAGACGTGGGACGTTGTGGCTCGCTCTCCAGAGTCCCCCTGTCCCTTCCCAGTGACCTCCCCTGACGCGCGAAGGGGGTCCCTGACCCCACTTCTTGACCTGGCTTTGAGCTGAAATGGAGCCATCCCCTCTGTCTTCTGTTGTGTCTGCTGCTTTCTCAGCGGCCCACGTGGGAGGCCACCCAGGTGGTAGCCTGTGACAGTAGCTGGTTAACGTCTGTTGCCGTGTGTGGCTCTTCCGGCGTCTGTCCTGTTAGGAATGGCACGGGTGTGACACCCGTGTGCACACCTTGCTGATGGGTGGGCTCTCAGGGATGGGGGATGGGATCGCTGCCCGAACGCTTGTACCTCCACTTCCCATCTGCTCGCCCCGTCACTCCTCAGGCTGCGGCGAGAGGATCTTCTGCAGAGGCTTTAGGTGAGGCTCTTGCAGTCCGTGGGCACTCCCTCCAGCTCGCCCAGACCTCTCACGTGCGTGTGGCTGGCGGTGGGTGCTGTCCTCACAGAGGGTGGGCACCGGCACCTGGGAGGCACTCAGCACATGCTTGTGGCGTGAACGTGTGGAAGGTGGTTTGTTTAGGCCTGTTGCCGAGATGGAAACGTGTAGCTTCAGTGGACCGTTATTCGATGGTTCAGTGCCTTCCAGCTGGAGTTTGAGGATTTAATTAAGCAGAGGAAGCCTTGCCTTTAGAGCATTCTTCCCTGTGTGTGCGCCGCCTCTCCTGCGGCTGGTTCGGTGATCTCGGCTGAGTCACCGCCTCCCGGCTCTGTCTGGGAGCCAGCGCTGTGCCCCGAGGCTCTGGGTCTGCCCGCCCGGTGCTGCCCGCATGCAAATCCCCTGCCCACAAGCCACGGGGCGTGCAGCCGCAGGCCAGGCCGAGTTCTAGGAAGGTCATGCTCACTGTCACCCTGTTCTCTCCTTCTCGTTAACTTTCTTTAGCCCCCTCTTCCTCCCTGCCCCCAGAGGCAGCCTGTCCCCAAAGCCCCCTCTTCCTCCCTGCCCCCAGAGGCAGCCTGTCCCCACAGCCCCCTCTTCCTCCCTGTCCCCAGAGGCAGCCTGTCCCCATAGCCCCCTCTTCCTCCCTGTCCCCAGAGGCAGCCTGTCCCCATAGCCCCCTCTTCCTCCCTGTCCCCAGAGACAGGCTGTCCCCATAGCCCCCTCTTCCTCCCTGTCCCCAGAGGCAGCCTGTCCCCATAGCCCCCTCTCCCTCCCTGTCCCCAGAGGCAGCCTGTCCCCATAGCTCCCTCTCCCTCCCTGTCCCCAGAGGCAGCCTGTCCCCACAGCCCCCTCTTCCTCCCTGTCCCCAGAGGCAGCCTGTCCCCATAGCCCCCTCTTCCTCCCTGTCCCCAGAGGCAGGCTGTCCCCACAGCCCCCTCTTCCTCCCTGTCCCCAGAGGCAGCCTGTCCCCATAGCCCCCTCTTCCTCCCTGTCCCCAGAGGCAGCCTGTCCCCACAGCCCCCTCTTCCTCCCTGTCCCCAGAGACAGCCTGTCCCCATAGCCCCCTCTTCCTCCCTGTCAGCCCAGAGGCAGCCTGTCCCCATATCCCCCTCTTCCTCCCTGTCCCCAGAGGCAGCCTGTCCCCACAGCCCCCTCTTCCTCCCTGTCCCCAGAGGCAGCCTGTCCCCATAGCCCCCTCTCCCTCCCTGTCCCCATAGCCCCCTCTCCCTCCCTGTCCCCAGAGACAGCCTGTCCCCATAGCCCCCTCTTCCTCCCTGTCCCCAGAGGCAGCCTGTCCCCATAGCCCCCTCTCCCTCCCTGTCCCCAGAGGAAGCCTGTCCCCACAGCCCCCTCTCCCTCCCTGTCCCCAGAGGCAGCCTGTCCCCACAGCCCCCTCTCCCTCCCTGTCCCCAGAGACAGCCTGTCCCCACAGCCCCCTCTCCCTCCCTGCCCCCAGAGGCAGCCTGTCCCCATAGCCCCCTCTTCCTCCCTGTCCCCAGAGGCAGCCTGTCCCCATAGCCCCCTCTCCCTCCCTGTCCCCAGAGGCAGCCTGTCCCCACAGCCCCCTCTCCCTCCCTGTCCCCAGAGGCAGCCTGTCCCCACAGCCCCCTCTCCCTCCCTGTCCCCAGAGGCAGCCTGTCCCCATAGCCCCCTCTCCCTCCCTGTCCCCAGAGGCAGCCTGTCCCCATAGCCCCCTCTCCCTCCCTGCCCCCAGAGGCAGCCTGTCCCCATAGCCCCCTCTTCCTCCCTGTCCCCAGAGGCAGCCTGTCCCCATAGCCCCCTCTTCCTCCCTGTCCCCAGAGGCAGCCTGTCCCCCAGCTGGGAGGCGTGGCCACAGCAGTGTTGACAGTGGTGAGCAGGAGCTTCATGGTGGCAGGAGAGTGACCTGAGCTTCCTGTCCCCACGCCGGGACTCCATTTCCATTATCCTTGCACTTGGCTCTGCCGAGCACACCACACCCCTTAGCACGCCACACCCCTTAGCACGTGACAAGCTCCTGGTTTAAACCTGGTTGGAGTAATTCAACAAAGCCTGTCTCCCACGCCCACCCTCACGTCCCAGCACAGACACACAGCATCGCCTTGGAACTTCCAGACGTCCCTGTGAGGATTGTTAATGCAGTAAGAGAGCATTCAGGTACTGTCCGTGCCAGGGGAAAGTGCTTCTCTTCTGCCCTGGCCGGTGTGCCGGTGGTTAGGACGTCAGCCCACGCACCTAAGGGTCATGGGTTCCATTCCCTGTCGGGGCACAGACCTGGGTTGCAGGTTAGATCCCCAGCCCCAGTCAGGGCACGTGTGGGAGGCAACCAGTTGATGTGTCGCTCTTGCATCGATGTTTCTTTCTCTCTATCTCTCTCTCCCCCCCCCCTCCTCCCTGCCCTCCTCTCTCTAAAAAAATAAATAAATAAATAAATGGAAAAATATCTTCAGGTGAAGATTTAAAAAAGTATCTCTTTTTATGTATTATTTTATTTTATTTTAAATATTTTTTATTGATTTCAGAGAGGAAGGGAGAGGGAGAGAGAGATAGAACATCAACGATAAGGGAGAACCATGGATTGGCTGCCTCCTGCACGCCCCACACTGGGGATGGAGCCCGAAACCCGGGCATGTGCCCTTGGCCGGAATCGAACCCAGGACCCTTCGGTCCGCAGGCCGATGCTCTACCCGTTGAGCCACACCGGCCAGGGCTTTATGTATTACCTTAAACAAAACAATTCCTTTGGTGCCGAACCTCTCAGTTTGTCTCTGTCTGTCATTTGCACACTCAGCAGCCGCACTGCCCGCGTCTCCGCGTTGGGTTGGTGTGACGCTGAGATTCAGAGAAAGGAGACCTGGCTCCTGTTACTCTTAGGGTGCCAGCGTGTGCTGCGCGGCGTGACACACAGAAGCCCGACTTGCAGCCAGAGGGGTCGGGGGAGAGTCGGGCGGGAAGTGGCGTCTGAGTTCGGTATTGGAGGATGGACGGAGAATTTGGAAAGATGACTGACGGGGTATTCCTGATGGAAAGAACGAGAACGCGGACAGAGGAGGAGAGGAGAGTGTGGCTGCCGTGGGAGAGCAGGAAGGGCGGGGGGATGCGCCGAGTGAGCGATTAACAAGCGCCGTGTGCTCTGAAGGCTGTTTACTCTGTTTTAAAGGGGCGTGGCTTCTCATCTTAACTCATCTCTAAGTGGGAGACACATTTTTTCTAGATTAAATTGCTGAGAAATGGGACAATAATTCCATTAGGTCTCTCCCTCTTACATCATATATTTCTACGTATTTCATGGAGTTTCATAAAATAAAGGAATCTTTCTTCCTCGTTAAGAAAAATGTGCAGGGAGGGGATAACACGATATTATAAGGGTTTACTCCCTTAGTGCCGTTTGGAGATACCCTTCTTCAGGAATATGCAGGGGGGTTGGGGGCAGGGCGGAGGGGGAGGGAAAGGACTTGGAGGGGAGGCAGAGGGAGCGAGAGCTCCGTGCCTGTCTGCATTTGTAGGTGTGGGAGGGGTGGTTTGTAATTGCCTTCTGAGATCTAGCTGTGGTGTACTTTGGGTCTCTGTCAAATTTTTAATCAGTGTGTTTGCTAAGAACTAGGAAGATTTTTCCTTTAAAGTTCCAGAGGTGTTGTGTTTTTTTCTTCTTAATTTATCAGTCAGCCTGCCGAACAGCAGTTACTGTGGGGCATGTCCGTTGGCAAGGTCACATCACTTATTGTGGAAGAAACAGACCAAGGCCAGACGCAGGGTTCCTGTTCCCAAGCGAAGCTGCGTGGCGGCTGATTCCATCTGTAACGGTGCTCAGTCCCGAGTGTGAAGCCTGGTTGGCGTGGGGTCGGACGGATGAGGAGGACGGGCTGGCCTCGGGGCGGCCTGGCTGAGGGCGGGGGTGAGGCCAGATACAGCGCAGGGAACACGAGGACGGCTCCGACCTGCGGTGCTGGGGGAGTGCAAACGGGCCTCCGGAAGGTGGCCTTCTGCCTGTAGTCATCAGGTGAAGGGAATTAGCCAGGAGGCAGCGGGGAGAGCCCTGCAGGCCGAGGCCAGACTGCTGTGCGAGGGGCAGCCCGGGAAAGGGCGAGTCCGAGCCCGAGGGGCAGCCCGGGAAAGGGCGAGTCCGAGTCCGAGTCCGAGCCCGAGTCCCAGTCCAAGGGGCAGCCCGGGAAAGGGCGAGTCCCAGTCTGAGGGGCAGCCCGGGAAAGGGCGAGTCCGAGTCCCAGTCCGAGGGGCAGCCCGGGAAAGGGCGAGTCCGAGTCCCAGTCCGAGGGGCAGCCCGGGAAAGGGCGAGTCCGAGTCCCAGTCCGAGGGGCAGCCCGGGAAAGGGCGAGTCCGAGTCCCAGTCCGAGGGGCAGCCCGGGAAAGGGCGAGCCGCTGGTGAGCGTGTGGTTGAGCAGGGATGTGAGGAGGGGGTGATGAGAAACGAAGCAGGAAGGGTGCGTGGAGGCTGATTCTGAGAGCGCTCTGGCGAAGGAGCTGTGTTGTCCTGTAAGGGCCGTGCTAGCGGCTGGTGCTAGGAGCACAACAGTCAGAGCGGTCAGCGGGGAGAAAAGAAAACCAGCAGCCCCAGACGAAGGTTCCTCAGGTCTTGTTACTCACGCCGGTGGGAGGGATGGGCCCGTAGGTGGTGCTGGAGCGGGTGGGCTCACTCTTTGGGAAGGACGTTTAGGCTACAAGTCGGAGAAAGTATCTTTGCTACACCTTGGTTAAGAATATCAGGTGTAGATTTAGAACTTTTTGGTTGAAACTCTGACTTTATAGCTAAATAAAATCTGATGCATCAGGTCTTATTTCTGACCCTGAAACCTTTTTTGTAGCTTCTGCAGAAAAGGAGGCAATCAAGGGTACATACTCCAAAGTGATGGATGCGTATGGACTCCTCGGTGTTTTACGACTCAATCTGGGTAAGTTTATCATCAACATCACTAACCTGAGCAGGCGGCAAGCCTTTCGTCCGCCGACATCATCCCGGGTTAGGTAATCAGGTTAAAAGACGTTACCACGCTGGAAGCTCACAGATGGAGTCTCAAACCCTTAGTCACCGCAGTCTGTGCTCTCTGCAGGCGACACCATGCTACATTACCTGGTCCTCGTCACCGGATGCATGTCTGTGGGGAAAATTCAGGAATCTGAAGTGTTCCGAGTGACTTCCACCGAATTTATATCCCTGCGAGCCGACTCTGCCGATGAGGATCGCATTTCAGAAGTGCGCAAGGTGTTGAACTCGGGGAACTTCTATTTCGCGTGGTCCGCCTCGGGGGTCAGTTTGGACCTGAGTCTCAACGCCCATCGCAGCGTGCAGGAGCACACGACCGACAACAGGTTTTTCTGGTGAGTCCGTGACGCGGGCCACCGTGGGCCAGCGTTTACTCGCAGAGACGGCGGCATGGGCGTGCGACCACACACCTCCCTGCCCCAGAATCCTCAGCAGGGCAAGGCAGGCACCCACGGTCCCTTCATAGAAGTTGTCATGTGACATGAAACCCATTTGCTCCCCCTGATCTCGACTGACCTCTCATTTCAGAAATAGCGTTAAGACCTATAGTTAAAATTAGGAGTGAATTAGTTGTGATAGGATTGTGTTACTCATTTTATTGTTCTCAGTTTTGAGGTCTTGTCTCTGGCAGTATTGCCTTTCTAAGCCAACATTCCCTTATTATTTAATTTTATTTGACTCGGTAGGAATGGGATGTGGGTACAGTCAGTGCTATGAGTAAGTGGGAAGGAGCGGTGGAGGGGATGGTGTGGGAGGGCGGGCGGGCGCAGGTGAGGGACAGATTCTGCTGCTCGTGCCAACCCTGCACCTCTCGGATGGACGAGCCCCGGACGTCCCGGGAGAGGTAGAGAAGGCATTGCAGCCGGGCCGCAGGTCACCTGCCGGGGATCTGGTTTCACAGCGCAGCCCTCTGAGGCCGGGCGTGGGAACCGCACACGAGCTGAGCTGACGCGCTCGCTCTCGGGAGGACTCGGCGCTGTGCTGCGGGGCTGACGCGCCCGCCTTTCTCCCAGGAACCAGTCGCTGCACCTGCACCTGCAGCACTACGGCGTGAGCTGCGACGACTGGCTGCTGCGCCTCATGTGCGGGGGCGTCGAGGTCAGGACCATCTACGCGGCCCACAAGCAGGCCAAGGCCTGCCTCATCTCCCGGCTGAGCTGCGAGCGCGCCGGGACCAGGTTCAACGTCCGGGGGACGAACGACGACGGCCACGTGGCCAATTTTGTGGAAACGGAGCAGGTACGCGGGTTTCCCTGCTCCCGTCCGTGTGTGTGGGCGCGCAGGAAGCGGCGGGGCAGCAGGTGCTCATGGGACTCTGACGTCGGCCTGCCATTCCTGGTTCTTCGCAGCTTGTTGGCACTCAGAGAGGCTACGCTGAGCGCCCTGGGGTGGGGCCGCTCTTCGGATAGGAGCAGGCGTGTCACGGCTCAGCACGGCCACAGGCCTGCCCTTTGGTGTTGGGTTTACAATCCTCAGACAGCTGGACACTCGGGAAAGTGTTCTGTGAACTAAGTCAATCCCCTCTCGTCTGTAGACACTTGAACCGTCTAAACTTAAACACTGGGATATTTTTGGCTGTGAAACTATATAATTGCAAATTTAGTCCATGCCTCAAGCCCAACTCACATCTTCAAATTAATTTTTTAAAAATATGAAAAACTAAAGAAAAAATATGTGAAAACAGAAAGGTATGTGTATAAAACAATAGAAAGGTATATACTGTTTAACAGGAATCCCTTTTTAAAAGTTGTGATTCCAATGCTTATATTTCTAACTAGAGGCCCGGTGCACGAATTTATGCATGGGTGGTGCCTGGCTGGCCCACCCCGATGGGGGCCAATCCGGCCGGGCGGCCGGGGGAGGGGCCAAGGGTGGTTGGCCAGCTGGCCCCGCCCCCTGGTCAAACTCCTGGTTGAGGGGACAATTTGCATATTAGCCTTTTATTACACAGGATATTTTTCTGGTTAATACAGGTTGGGGCAAAAGTGCCTTACAGTTAGGAGTACATGCAAAACAGAGTTTAATCTTGTATTATTATTATTTATTAATTATTGTATTACTTTCCACACAAGCAATTATAAACCCACTTTTGCCCCAACCTGTATGTATAGGGGATGTTTTGTTAGAACAATTTGTGTATGAGAGGTGGGCCATAAGATACCACCTGTGCAGCCGGTATTAGTAAGTTTGTCTCCTAACGTAGAGGTGACAGCTGTCTGCGGAACTGTTTTATCGTGTTTCTCTCCATAGGTCGTGTACTTAGATGACTCTGTTTCTTCCTTCATCCAAATCCGGGGCTCGGTTCCGTTGTTCTGGGAGCAGCCAGGCTTGCAGGTAGGTGTTCGACATGGTTGTTTTAGCCTCTTGAAGGTTTCCATATGTTTTAAGTTTTCAGGATTGTTTGTTGGTTCATTGGATAGTTCTATTACTCAATCTAATAATATTAGCTAGATTCATAATCAAGGGTCTGAGTGCAGAGTTCCTGGAATTATATCAGATATTCTTTTCCTGTAATGTTTTTTCAGCATCCATAGAAATTGAGCTGCTGTGTTTGATAAGAAAGTTGGGATGTTTTCATGGTGCATTGATTTTTAGTTTCCATATTTGCTCTCAGTGTCTTAGTACGAAACAGCTTGGCCTCTGTGGGCAGGAAGATGCCGTCACTAAAAACAAAGCTTCTGAATAGTCTTTCCTCCCCCTCTGCTCCTGCGACCTGGGCGGGGGGTGGGTGGGGGGGCTGGCTTCCGGCGTCCCAGCACTCTTTTCCGTAGCGGGGGAGACAGTAGTGGTGTAGCTGCGGCTCAGGGCTCTCATAAGGATGGAATGAGAGGTCGCAGACCAGTGCCTGGCACACGCGGTCAGCACTGTGTGAGGGGTCGCTGCTTAAAAATACCTTTCACAACCAGAATTTTCTCTTAGTTTACAAGTGTTTCATAATGGTCTGACTTCTAGCTCTTTGGTTATGAGGTTGCGTTTTAAAAAATAAAAGGGAGGAGAAACTCCTAGAACTTGTCCTTTTTTTTTTTTTTTGGAACTTGTCTCTTTAAGACACTGTGGTGAGCGGCAGTCCATCACCGGGCGTCCTCTCTGTGTGGAGCGAATGCGTTGCTGCGCATTGCGGTGGTTTGTCTTGGAGCTCATGTGGCTGTTGTGTGACCACGTCTTTCTTGTCCCAGGTGGGCTCTCACCGTGTCCGGATGTCCCGGGGCTTTGAAGCCAACGCGCCCGCCTTTGACAGGTAGGGCTGGATCTTTTCCCACGGTGCTCTCGGCTTTGAAATGGTTGAGCAGCGAGACCTGTTGTAATTACATTTACTGATCATTTCTCGTCTTTTGGCTCGAGTAAAACTTCTTCTGACCCCTAACGTAACCGGAAGTCAGTGACTCCTGGTGTTGCGACTTCTAGCAGTGGCCGCACTGGTCTCAGCCTTAAGACGCTCTGCGGGCCGCCCAGCACAGCAGCCCCAGCCCCCGTCGCTGTTGGGTGCATGACTGGCCCGGATTGAGATGTGCTGGAGTGTAAAGTACACACTGGATTTCAAGCACTTAGAGCCAAAAGAAGTCGTTAAGTGCCTACTACAGTGTTCACACTTTCTGAGCACATTGATCTCGTGTAGACGGGTTTTGGTTGCACTGGGCTAAATGCTCACAGCGGCTGTGATGTCCTCGTGTGAGGGGCAGCCCTGCGCCCTCTGCCCGCCCTGCCCGCCCAGCCGGTAGGTGGCGTGTGTTCTCTGTGCTGGGCCAGCCAGGCTCCCGGGGAGAGGGCCCGGCGGATCCCCAGCTCCAGCACAGGCCGGGCTCGGCACCCATAGTCAGAGAGGACACTACTGACGGAGTTCGCATACGTTCATGAGCCCGCGGGGAATGAATTTGTATTCAGTTTACCGGTTCTGTGAGCTTACACAGAACCATGTAAGTTCTCATAAATAATGGATTCTCATTTATTAAAGAAAAATGTCACCTCGTCACCTGACATGTGCGTATTTTCTTTCTTTAACAGGCATTTTAGAACACTGAAGACTCTGTACGGCAAACAAATAGTAATAAATTTGCTGGGATCTAAGGAAGGGGAACATATGCTGAGCAAGGCCTTCCAGGTAAGAAGGGTGTTGAACAGACTGCAGGAGAGGCCTGGAATTCTGCCAGGAGGGAAATGGCTTCCCAGAGAAGGGATGGGGCCTGTGGAGCCATCGGCCTGCGGGCTGGTAGGGAACAGTGGGGTGATGCTGTGAAGCTGGAGTTGGGGGAGTTTCCAAGGCAGTTAACCCTTTCCTGAAGTGGGCTTGTTACTGTGCTGGAGAAGCAGATCCTCCCCCCGTGTGCCCCTCCCCCCGGTGTGCTCCTCCCCTCTCCCCCCATGTGCTCCTCCCCCCCCATGTGCTCCTCCCTCCCCCCCCCCCCGTGTGCTCCTCCCCCTGCGATCGCCCGCTGCTGGAAACCAGGCGCTGTGTCGCCCTGAGGGGTGAGGAAGGCATTGAGGTACAGCAGAAGCACACCTTCTCGTCGATGAGAGGAACGTGAGACTCTCAAGTGAAAGACAAGTCTTCTAAAGAAAACGTGTTCTTTGTGAGCACCGATTCAGTAATTAATAGAAGCCGTGATGTTACGTAGAATTATAAGCTTAAGCAAAACGGTTAGAAAACATTCCCTTAAATTCAATCTAATGAGCTCCAGAATTAATTATTCAGCTATTTTGTTTTAACTTTGTGAAAGAAATATTATTAATAAACAGATTATACATTTGAGAATAACTTTTTATGGTAAACTTTCAAAGCATTTGTATGTATTGAACAAAGATATAAAAAAAGAATTTTATGTCTTATAGTCTTTGTCTTAAAAAAAGAGCCACTTTATTTTGAGATTTATGGTAGATATAAGCAGTTATTAAATTTGGATTGTAAACATGAAATGTGAGCGGGTGAAAATAGCTTTTCATTTTCTAGACCAGATGACAATGTGACTTACGTTCTCTGGCAGCCCATCCCCAGGGCACTCGGAGACAGGCGGGAGGGCTAGGAGAAACATGGTGTCCGGTGCCTGGCTGCGGCATGGCTGAAACCTGGCGCCGTCAGTGTTCCATTTCAGGGTCAGGTTCCCGTCAGCGCGTGCACCGGGGGGCCTCGTGCGTCACCCTGGGTGAAGCCTGCCTTCCCTTCCAGAGCCACCTGAAGGCTTCAGAGCACGCCGCCGACGTGCAGATGGTGAGCTTCGACTACCACCAGATGGTGAAGGGCGGCAAGGCCGAGAAGCTGCACAGCGTCCTCAGGCCTCAGGTCCAGAGGTTCCTCGATTACGGCTTCTTCCATTTCGACGGCAACGACGTTCGAAGGTTCGCCTGCTCTGTTTCTCTCTCCTTTAAATTGGAACTTTGCTATAATTTAAAAATGACTCTGAACATTACACCATTAAATGTCTTTTTTAAAATCAAAGTTTATAATGGTTATACTTGATTTTAGGTTTGTTTTCCTTTCTTGAGAATTCAACATACCTACACTAATAAAAGAGAGACATACAAATTGACCATCACTCCACTATGCCCACCAGCCAATCAGGAGGGAATATGCAAATTAGAAGGATAAAGATGGTGGCCGCCCAGCTGCTCCAGGCGCAGAGTGGCCAGGCAGGGCAGGATGCCTGCTATGAGAGGGAGGGCAGGGGGTGAAGGGATCTACAGGAGCCGCACTCCGGCCTCAGCGAAGACGAAGATGGCCGACTCCAGCCAGAGTCTGCAGCAAAGACAAAGACAGCAGTCTGCAGCAAAGATGGCAGACTCCAGCTGGAGTCTGCAGCGAAGCAGCAAAGACGAAGATGGCAGAGTCCAGCCTGAGCGAAGGCTTGGGTCCCGGGTGCCGGAGGAAAACCGGTGCTGGAAGCCAAGGGAAGGAAGGCACGAATCTGTTCGTGCAGCGGGCCTCTAGTAATAATAACAGGTTACTTTGTTGGGCACACACTGTCGCCAGGCAGTGCCCTTGGGTTTCCATGTATCAGCAACGACAGTGGCAAGGCGAGGCCTATCCTGTCCCTTTTTGCAGGGAGGAAAAGGAGGCATTGGCGTAGCCTGCCCCTCGTCATGTGACCTGGGTGTGTGAGAGCTGGAATCTGTCAGGCTCCCGACCACAGCCTGTTACTGCGAGGCTGTTTCACTTCTCTCTTAAAATGATTTTAAATTTTTTGACCTGGTAAAGACAACTAATGCAAATAGAAGTAAAAGACATTGCATATTGTCTGCTTTAGTGTAATTTAGTGTTAGCTTTTGCATCTGAAGTAGAGGAGGAAAGTAGGTATTGAAAGATTGAAATTAAGAGTACAGGTTGAGGTAAGCTTTAGTAAACAAAGCACATTTTCCAGTGTACAGTATTTAGAGTCAATGCCTTAGAAACTTTATAGGACAGTCAGTAGAGGTAAGAGATCTTAGGTTTTCAAAATTTATTCCTTAAATGTGTGGTCCCTTTTACGTGCAGAGAACTACGGTGTTGTAGGTCTGCATGTATGCTTAGCTCCTGACTGCTGGCCTAGTTAAGAGTAAGTGGGTGTGGAGGAACAGGTAGTGTGTGATACAGAAGAGGAGGCACAGTGTTAACAGTTGGAGGGCCTGGTGAGAAGATGGATATTCACTGTAAAATTCCTTCACCTTCTTGTGTGTTTGAAATTGTAATGGGAAGAAGTTGGGGGAGAAAGTGGATGCTACCTTTTACTCACCTTAGTTTTTCTCAGTCTGAGTTCTGTCGTTTTGTCTCAAACAAGCTCTTTAACGTGAGTGACTTTGTTGCAGGTGCCAGAGTGGGACCGTCCGCACCAACTGCTTGGACTGCCTGGACAGGACCAACAGCGTGCAGGCCTTCCTGGGCCTGGAGGTAAGGAACCAGCGTGCGTGCGTGGCCGTCCTGTGCGTGACCTGTGCGTCGCCCTGTGACACCGCTCAGCGGCTCTCATGACCACCCCCAGAGCAGTTAGGTTCAGTAAAGGCATTTCTCATTTCTCCTAGTCTTCCCCCCCCCCCCCCCAACATCACTAGTCTTTTTAGTTCCCTTTACCTGTTCTACTCTCTATGTATAGCTGTGTTTCCCTCCGTTATTCCTTAATTTTTCCTCTAAACACAGCCCTGCTGCTTCTACTGGTCCAGTAATTGCCTCTTTTGGAAGCAGCAGAAGAAAAAATACGTATATCTCTGTGCTGTCCTCGTTCCCTGTGTGGTCCTTTAGAGGGTTCTGGGAATGGGGAGGCTCCGTGACCACACACAGCCTGTAGGTGCGTGTGGACGGTCTGTCCCCAGTGCAGCCTGCATGGCGCCTGCCAGTCCGTGGCTCTAAGGACTGGACTGTGTGAGCGAGAATGAAAGTGCATGAGGTTCGGCTTCTCTAACGGTCTTGGTGTAGAGACCCTTTTCTTTACCTCTTGCCATCAGGTTCAGTCAAGTACAGACACAGTGTCCGTGCAGACACACTGCCCCTGCCGGCAAAGTCCTCCTTCCTGTCCTGCGCAGCGAGGGCCGTGGCTGGGGCGGGTCTTCACTTACTCCTTCCGCAGGGACTGAGCCGCAGGGACTGAGCCACAGGGACAGAGTTACAGGGACTGAGCCACAGGGCTGAGTTGCAAGGACTGAGCCGCAGGAACTGAGCCGCAGGGATTGAGCTGCAGGGACTGAGTTACAGGGACTGAGCCGCAGGACAGAGTTACAGGGACTGAGCCGCATGGACTGAGTTACAGGGACTGAGCCGCAGGGACTGAGTTACAGGGACTGAGCCGCAGGGACTGAGTTACAGGGACTGAGCCGCAGGGACTGAGTTACAGGGACTGAGCCGCAGGGACTGAGCCGCAGGGACTGAGTTACAGGGACTGAGCCGCAGGGACTGAGTTACAGGGACTGAGCCGCAGGGACTGAGTTACAGGGACTGAGCCGCAGGGACTGAGCCGCAGGGACAGAGCCGCAGGGACTGAGCCGCAGGGACTGAGCCGCAGGGACTGAGTTACAGGGACTGAGCCGCAGGACTGAGTTACAGGGAATGAGCCGCAGGGACTGAGTTACAGGGACTGAGCCGCAGGGACTGAGTTACAGGGACTGAGCCGCAGGACTGAGTTACAGGGACTGAGCCGCAGGGACTGAGTTACAGGGACTGAGCCGCAGGACTGAGTTACAGGGAATGAGCCGCATGGACTGAGTTACAGGGACTGAGCCGCAGGGACTGAGTTACAGGGACTGAGCCGCAGGGACTGAGCCGCAGGGACTGAGTTACAGGGACTGAGCCGCAGGGACTGAGCCGCAGGGACTGAGTTACAGGGACTGAGCCGCAGGACTGAGTTACAGGGACTGAGCCGCAGGGACTGAGCCGCAGGGACTGAGCCGCAGGACTGAGTTACAGGGACTGAGCCGCAGGGACTGAGTTACAGGGACTGAGCCGCAGGGACTGAGCCGCAGGGACTGAGTTACAGGGACTGAGCCGCAGGACTGAGTTACAGGGAATGAGCCGCAGGGACTGAGTTACAGGGACTGAGTTACAGGGAATGAGCCGCAGGGACTGAGTTACAGGGACTGAGCCGCAGGGACTGAGTTACAGGGACTGAGCCGCAGGGACTGAGTTACAGGGACTGAGCCGCAGGGACTGAGTTACAGGGACTGAGCCGCAGGGACTGAGTTACAGGGACTGAGCCGCAGGGACTGAGTTACAGGGACTGAGCCGCAGGGACTGAGTTACAGGGACTGAGCCGCAGGGACTGAGTTACAGGGACTGAGCCGCAGGGACTGAGTTACAGGGACTGAGCCGCAGGGACTGAGCCGCAGGGACTGAGTTACAGGGACTGAGCCGCAGGACTGAGTTACAGGGACTGAGCCGCAGGGACTGAGCCGCAGGGACTGAGCTGCAGGGACTGAGTTACAGGGACTGAGCCGCAGGGACTGAGCCGCAGGGACTGAGTTACAGGGACTGAGCCGCAGGACTGAGTTACAGGGACTGAGCCGCAGGGACTGAGCCGCAGGGACTGAGCCGCAGGACTGAGTTACAGGGACTGAGCCGCAGGGACTGAGCCGCAGGGACTGAGTTACAGGGACTGAGCCGCAGGACTGAGTTACAGGGACTGAGCCGCAGGGACTGAGTTACAGGGACTGAGCCGCAGGGACTGAGCCGCAGGACTGAGTTATAGGGACTGAGCCGCAGGGACTGAGTTACAGGGACTGAGCCGCAGGGACTGAGTTACAGGGACTGAGCCGCAGGACTGAGTTACAGGGACTGAGCCGCAGGGACTGAGCCGCAGGGCTGAGCCGCAGGGACTGAGCCGCAAGGATTGAGCCGCAGGACTGAGTTACAGGGACTGAGCCGCAGGGACTGAGTTACAGGGACTGAGCCGCAGGGACTGAGCCGCAGGGCTGAGTTGCAAGGACTGAGCCGCAGGGACTGAGCCGCAGGGCTGAGTTGCAAGGACTGAGCCGCAGGGACTGAGCCGCAGGGACTGAGCCGCAGGGCTGAGTTGCAATGACTGAGCCGCAGGGACTGAGTTACAGGGACTGAGTTACAGGGACTGAGTTACAGGGACAGAGTTACAGGGACTGAGCTGCAGGGACTGAGCCGCAGGGACTGAGTTACAGGGACTGAGCCGCAGGGACTGAGTTGCAGGGACTGAGCTGCAGGGACTGAGCCGCAGGGACTGAGCTGCAGGGACTGAGTTACAGGGACTGAGCCGCAGGGACTGAGCTGCAGGGACTGAGTTACAGGGACTGAGCCGCAGGGACTGAGCTACAGGGACTGAGCCGCAGGGACGGAGCGCAGTCCTCAGAGGCGTGGAAACAGGAACAGGAAGCCCCACGTTCCTGTTTCCTCAGCATCGTCGGACCTGGGGCCAGAATGTTGGTTAATTAGTTGCCGGCAGCTGCGGTCCTTTGTGTCTCCAAAATGAAACCATAGTGTGTAGAGTGCTCTGCTACAGAAATGTCTTTTGAGACGTTTATCAAGTAACTAAATGAATGTTACTGTTTGCCTTTCCTGAAGTCTGGCTTTGAGATTTCTCATTATAATTTACTTAGAAAATAGGATAGACAGAAAAGTGAAAGCAGGCGTTTGGCCTGTGGATGGAGTTTTTGTGCGGCGTGGTGCTGCTAGCTGTTTGCAGCTGGTTGGATGCGTTGGTGTGGATTCTGAGAGGGAGGTGACTGAGGCCCTTTAAAGATTTGTTAAAAGTGCAACAGGCTTCACTTTTCAGAATCTGACTCTGCTGGTTCGCTGCTGTTGCTCATCCGGGTGAGAACGTGGTTAAGTGGTTACCAAATGCACTAGTGAAGCAGGCACAGCCAGCCTAGCAGTGAGACCAGCTTGCCCACCTTCTTAAGGCAGAGCGGTCCGAATGACGAAGGGGACCCGGCTGGGTTTGCCTCAGTCTCTGCCCCCGAGGACAGTGCTGGTATCAGCCCCGCAGTCACACCCGGTGTAGGGTTTTTCATGGGATTTAGTTTTTGATCCCTTGAGATTTATGGGTAGTGCCCGTACTTACAGATGAGGTCAAAGAAAACCCGAATAGGACGGAGTTGAGTGAAAACTCCAGGCATACATTATGCCTGGACTCCAGATAAGAGAAATGGGCCCGAGAGAGGCTGTGCATTGCTTGGACTCTGCTGGATTTCGAGGCTACAGTTCACCCTGAGGAAAGAGCAGTGGCTTGACACACTCACTGCGACCTGTGAGGAGGGGATGTGGTGGCCAGAGACCCTTGCCCGCTGCGTGCGCCTAGGCCCTGTGCACACGGCACCAATGTCAGTGTTTGTTTTGTGACAGTTCAAGAGCAGCTCTTTTCCCTCATAATCTCCGGACCTTACTACCCAAACTTACAGAGCCAAATCTAAAACTAAAGGAAATTAGTTATTCTGGACACATTTACATAAACTAGGTAAGTATTTTTTCTGCTCTGCTCCATGCTGTTGAATAATTAGTTCTTTTAGATGAACAAGGGAAAGTAGTAGTATGATGTATAGGGATAATTTAACATGATTTTATCATTTAACCAGAAAGCTGTTCTCTTACTACAAGGGAATATTAAGTTGCTTGTAAGTTTCATTGATATGGTATTTACTTTAAAAATAGAAATGGTGGGAAACAACACAGCCTGTTAAACTATTATGTTTGCAGAATCCAGTCCTACAGAGTCCTATCGCTGCAGATTTTCAGTTTACTTCGGTAGTTCTTAAAAAGGCACATCACAGTGAACGTATCAGTACACTTAACAAAAGTCACTCTTGGCTGTTTCAGATGCTGGCGAAGCAGCTGGAAGCCCTTGGCTTGGCTGAGAAGCCCCAGCTGGTGACTCGCTTTCAGGAGGTTTTCCGCTCCATGTGGTCGGTGAACGGTGACTCCATCAGTAAGATCTATGCCGGGACCGGGGCTCTGGAAGGCAAGGCCAAGGTGAGTGGTTCTGTCGCGTTAGACAAGGCCCTCCTGCCCTCTTGGTAAGGATTCTCAGTGCCTCTTTATTAATTAAGAGGGTTTTCAAGGTCCCTCTTCAGAACTCTGCCTTATCGTGCCTTTACTCCTCTTTCACTCCTCCTCCTTTCATGGCCCTGATCGAGCAGGAGGTAGTTTGTTCCCCAGGTTGGTGGGGTCAGCTGTGTGACAGACATGTGTAGATGGTTGGAGGCGATCAGGCAGGCAGAGTGGTTAGGGGTGATCAGGCATGCAGGCAAGTGGTTAGGGGCGATCAGGCAGGCAGGCGAGCAGTTACGAGCCAGCAGTCCCTGATTGCAAGAGGGATGTCTGAGGGGTCCTGGATTGTGAGAGGGTGCCAGCCGGGCTGAGGGGACCGCCCCCCTCCATGCACGAATTTTGTGCACCGGGCCTCTAGTTTTTATTATAAGTAGGATGTTTTTAACCATGGTCTTCGTAATAAAGGGTCCTATCATATTTGGCTCTGGGTCCCCAGCACTTGACACAGGGCCTGCTATTTAATAAGCATATGACACACGCTGGATGGACAGATGAATCAGTGGACAGTGTGTGCAACACCTACTGTGAGCCCCACCTTATCAGGGCTCAATGGCTATGTTTTTATGCTTTACTTACGTTGCCTTGAAAATGAGACTTAAGAAAATGTGCAAAAGAAGTGTGAGATGTGGACTTAATTATAGTTCTGTGCCTCATTGTTCCATTTTAATTGCTGGTATTACCTACAGACTATTTTCCACTCTAGTATTTGGCCCATACTGAGGGACTTGGGAAACATACTGGGGGTATTTCTCATTGTTTTATATAGATATTGACATTTTAAGGCTCGTGCCCCCGGGTGAGTTTTAAATCTCTGCAGTTCCTCACTACTTCCGAATAGAAACAGGACCGTCACCCCGTTCTCACTCGGCCTCTCAGTGCCCCAAGTGAACCCCCTTGAGACACTCATCCTCCCCGAGTGCTTTCCTTCCCGCATCCGCCTCCCTCCTGAGTCACAGCGCCATGCGGTGCAGAGGGGCCCGCCTGCCAGTGCCTTTTGTTCAAACCATAGCGTCACCCGTACTGACATTTCAATATTGGCTTCCAAGTGATCCTGTTTTTTAAAGCCTAAAATGGTTAAAATGTCATTTACTCACTTTACATAAAGAACACAATTCTTGCTATTACAACCTGATGCTCTACAACTGTTGCTTAAAATCCTCTTCAGCGTTCTCTTGCCTTTTTGTTTCTGCAGCGACCACGACAATATACGTACAGAGGTTACCTATGTTGTCAGTGGTCTTTGACTCTAACCTGGTAGATACGAAGTTTTATATGTTAATTACTAGTCTGCATTGAACTAAAATCTAACATCTGCACTGTTCTTTCTTTTCCTTTCTCTGGGTTCGTTTTGATTAATTGCCTGATAATGTGAATGGTGAGTGTCTTTTCAAATAATGTCCTTTATGTATGAAATTATAGGGGAGGGAATAACATTTTAAGCCTCAATTACTGTTAGTTTTTTAAGGAATAAAAATAATATATTGTAAACTAAAGTATTTTCCTAAAAGGCAAAAGTTTTGTTTTTTTAAAGCAATTATCAAAATCTGTAAGGTCAAAACAAACCTTTATGGTAACTAACATACTAAGTAAGTATATGCTCATTGAACGTTCTATAAACTCTCTCCCTGTAGGAATTAGTCCAGGTGTAGTATTTTGGTTAGTTACATATACACAGGTAATCCAGTGGCCTAAAATGTAGATGGTAGTTTACATGTGATCTATGTTTATAAATTTCCTTTAGACTAGGTCTTCATTCTTCCGTTCAGTTACAGCGGTAACTATAATGAGGTTACTAAGGAGTAGTTTCCATTTTATTTTCTGCTATTAAAGCCCTTTGCAGCTTTCATAAGAGCCTGTGAGTGCAATGTACCCTCTCTCCCTGCTGCTCCCCGCCCCGCCCCGAGTCTGCAGTGATGATGTGGAAGCGAGTTCCTGTCCGAGTGCACGCGGTTCACTCTTCCCGTCCACAGTGCTAGACGCTCAGCGCCCCAGTGTCGTCGGGTGCATGGTGGCACTGAGCTTCCATCTCTGGGCAGAGCTGTGGTCCAAAGAGGAAGGGAAGCAGTGGCATCCTGAGCCATTTTAACGTGATGATTCGCTATTCAGAACAGAACGATGAGGTCCTTTATTGCAGTACAGTTATGTCACCCTAAGTTTCAGAATACCGACTGAGTGAAAATTACACGACTAGAATGAAAGTCCTTGCTCCTTTTTCCCCCACAGGCTGGGAAGTTAAAAGATGGTGCTCGTTCTGTCACCAGAACGATTCAGAATAACTTCTTTGACAGCTCCAAGCAAGAGGCCATTGACGTTTTGCTCCTGGGAAACACTCTAAATAGTGATTTAGCTGACAAAGCGCGAGCACTTTTAACCACTGGAAGTTTGCGTGGTATGCGTACTTACTTTATATTCTACCTACTTAATGTTACTTATATTCCTTCTAAAAGTCCAAGAGATAAATGTAAACTTATTTACATACATAACTTTTAGATTGAGTTGATTAAAGTAAGCTTGGAAGAATTTTCTATCAACATGATTTTTTAAATAGATTTTTTCTTTTAATGTGTTTTTATTGATTTTTAGAGAGGGAGAGAGTTAGAAACATGAACAATGAGAGAGACTCATCCATTGGCTGCGTCTTGCATGCCCCACACTGGGGATCGAGCCCTCAACCCAGGCATGTGCCCTGACTAGGAATTGAACTGTGACCTGGTTCATAGGTCGACGCTCAACCACTGAGTCACACCGGCCAGGGATCAGAGGTGTTATTAAGCCATAAACGGAGGCCCAGGCATGTTTGCTCTGATAGGTTGTGATGGAGGGGTTAATGGTTTAAGTGCACGAACTATAAAAGGCAGGGTTTCATAGAACATTCAGCTAGTAGAGCATTCAGTAGCCTAGTTATATAGCAAACAAATGCTTTACTGAAAAATCAATACCTGCATCCCATATTGGGTATTTTGCTCGTCACCACCCAAAAGTTTCTATAACTTAGTCTTACCTTTTCATTGCTATTGCTTGAAGAAATACTAAATCGTATTAACTAATAATTTAAAATATTGCTTATTATTGGACACCACTATTTCCAATTTTAACATTTGACATAAATATATGGCTATCTTTTATTGTGCTTTTAATTTAAACCACAAGAACTTGAGCTCATATCAGGAACGTATATTAAGTGGTATCATGGGAAAAACTCAGCATTCATTATAAAACTTAGTAAATTAGACTTCCTTACTCTAAGTTGTTTTCTATTTTAACTTTTTAGCGCTCAGCATTTTTATTTCCTCTGTTGTCTCCAAACCAAACCTTCAGTTCTCCCTGTTCCCGTGGGAGGGATTGTCCCTCCCGGGCACCGTCCTCCCGTAACGACTGGTCCGGTGGGTTACTGTGGGCTCTTCAGCCTCTGTCGTGGCGGAGGTCGCTCAGTACAGCCAGCTCCTCGGGCTCTGCCGGTCGGCTGGGGGCTGCGGCCCGCTGAAGCTCTAACACCGTCTGGCCCTGGCGGTGTGGCTCAGTGGTGGAGTGTCATGTGCACCAAAAGGTTGCTGGTGCACATGACACGGGTGCACATGATTCCCGGTCAAGGCACATGCACGGGTTTCGGTCTCGATACCCAGTAGGTGCAGGAGGCAGCCCGTGGGTCTGATGCCTCTCTCACCTCTCTCTCCCTTTCCCTCCCTCTCTCTCTAATCAATAAAAACATCTTTTTAAAAAACCTGCTCTACCTACGCTTTCACCGGCAGGCTTCCTTCCTGCTTCCAGCAGTAGAGACTTAGCTGCTTGCATCCCTCCACCTCTTCCCCTGTGCTCCCCTGGGCCGCCCCGGACGCGAAGGCATCACTAAGAACCATCGAAAGGAAGCGGCGAAGGAAAGAAAAGGAGAAGCGAGGGACCCCAAATTTCCTAGGCTTCATCATCAGCTTCGTTTCCCGCACATTTCCTTAAAGACAAACCCAGTTCTGCCATAGCACTTGTCCTGAGATGGGTGGCCCCTCAGGGAACACCTGAGCACGTGCCAGTTCTGCACTAGTTTCTGCGTGATTTCGCTGGCAGTGGTACAGGCACACAGAGAGCTGCCCCAGCAGAAGCAAGATGAGTAGAATATAAAACACATACGTACGGCCCAACCGGCTGGCTCAGTGGCTGAGTATCGACCTACGCAACAGGAGGTTGCCCGGCTCAATTCCACATCAGGGCACATGCCTGGGTTGTAGCCTCAGTCCCCAGCAGGGGGTGTGCAGGAGGCAACCGCTCAGTGATTCTCTCTCATCGATGTTTCTCTCTCTCCCCCTCTCCTTTCCTCTCTCTCTAAAAATCAATAAAAACTTTTTTTAAAGAATACATACACACACCTGTGCACACACCTCTCACCTCTGCCTCGGGTCCCCAGCTGTGCTGAGAGCCACTCCCATCGCTGGTGCTGCCACTCTGTCCGGTTCAGAGACCCCGCCCCGACACCCAGCGACGCAGGCTGCAGCCCTCCCGAGGCTGCTGCTGCAAGCCGACGTCGGTCATAACTAAGGAGGCGTTAGGCCCCCTTACCCACTGAGCCCGTGTAGAACTGTGCTGTGGTCTCTGTTAGGCTCCTGTCTTTTTGGTACGTCACCGCCAAAGCGATGGTTTTGCCCGAACCCCATTTTTCCCATAAACCCCGTGGCTGGGACATGGCACGGTTTTGCACAGCATGGTGATTTTTCTGGAATGCGTGAGTTTTGTTATAACTGAGCTGATTGAGCTTATCAATTGGTGAGTCCCAGAAAGAATTCTAAACGGTGTATGTCAGGGCAGTATCTTCCCATGCTCAGAATCCTCCAGCCTCTCAGGTTTTTGGGTGCATGTTCTCACTCACATGTATGTGCACATGTGTGCACACACACAAACATACACTCAGACACATTCATTTACACACACATATACACTCAGACACACACATTCATTTACACACACACACAAACATACACTCAGACACACATTCATTTATACACACACACTCACATATACACTCAGACACACACATTCATTTACACACACAAACATGTACACTGAGACACACATTCATTTACAGACACACAGACACACACACATATTCATTTACACACACACACACAAACACACTCAGACACACACACATTCATTTACACACACACATTCATTTACACACACACACACACACACACACACAGGAGCAGCCTGAGAAGCAGGCCCAGCACCTGACAGCAGAGTCGCTGTGCTGTGCTGTGCTGTGCGGTTCCCTCCGTGCTGACAGCCTGCTGGGCTGTTACTCATTCGGTCTCTGGGCTGGAAAGCAGGGAGGCCCCCGAGAACGGTGTGTCACCAAATGGGCTGGAAAGCAGGGAGGCCGAGAACGGTGTGTCGCCCTCTAGGTTCGCCCTGGCCTTGCTGTGGACTAACGAGCCTTTGTTTCCCTCCTCATGCCTCCGTAGTTTCCGAGCAGACACTGCAGTCAGGTACAGTACACAGCCCACGCGCATAACAGCAACTGTTCCTTCGTTTTCTAAGGGGGATTTGTAAACAAATAAAGCCACCTCAATGGCAACGTGCTCTTTCCCCTCAGGTTCTAGCAGCACAAATGGGTGCCTCGTTTTAACCTGAGGAAAAAACGGTAGATTTGAGAAAACAGAGTAACTTCTTTTAGAATGCTCTCTGCCATCCTGCAGCAACTGTTAATCCCAGTTAAACAGAGCTCACCTAGTTTCATGCCACTTGATACTTCATTGAACCAACATTATGGCGTGCCTCACTCTCAGGGCGCTGATGGGGAACCCAGGCGGGACCATTTGGGGTTGATGCCAGAGAACTGTCTCTGATATTTGTGACGCTCAGCAGTGTTTCTCATGACATTTGACAGGCGTTGGCTCATGTCTCACATGTGGATGAGACATTCTCTGTCTAAGCCCCGAACTAACGTGATCTGAAGTCTGTTGAAAGCACCGAGGTTACGAGACCGTGGGAGGCGTTGAGCATGTCAGACCTGGCGGGTTATTTTCTTGCCTTTCCTGTTCATAGCGATTTCATGCCTTCATTTTCTGGTCCGAGTTTGTGGTCTTGTCTTTAACCCCAAGTTGGTGGTGAAGGGAACAAAAGCTAAACTCTGGCCAGCAATTTGGTGGAAAAGACACCTTTCCCCCTTCACTTCGGATTCGGTGTCACTTAGGCTTGTTTGGCTTGGTTGTGCTGAATGCTTCGAGAGACTTCGGCGTGTTTTTTGAAAGGATGGAGGACGAGCACACGCCGAGCTCGCTGGGCTCCGTCCTGAGGCGCGCTGGCCGGGGACAGCGTGGTCCTGAGGGGGACCTCCGCTGGAGCAGAGACTCGTTAAGGTTCAGGGCCGCGGGGAGAATAGCTAGGGCTTTTTAAAACCTTGGTCACGTTTACAGACTGACTGGGTGAGTTCACACAGTGTGGCCACACGTTTTTGTTCACGACTCCCTGTCTGCCGATGATTTTCAGCAGCAAGGCCATGACAGGACTGGCGCTTAGATGCAGAAAGGATGCAGGAGCTGTTTCCGAAGTAGTAGCCATGGCAGTGACTCAGTTATTCAGACCAGAGTCTCTACCTGGGGCCAGCCAGCTCCCAGCACCCGGAGCAGCAGGCCAGAGCCCGCCGTGCGCTTCTCCGCCTCACGCCTCTGCGCAAGCAGCCAGACCCAGCAGCGAGAGGGCGAGAAGCGGCCCTGGGTCAGAGCCGTGCTAACAAGTTATTCCCCTCTCTGTCCCAAACTGCCGTGTCTTGGTGTCATAAATAAGTAAGAGAAGAAAGCAGTGCCACGTGGTGGAAGGCGAGAACCGCCTGGTTTTCTTTTCCTCGGACCCAGCGCTGCCAGTTCAGCGCACCATCTGTGTTAGATGAGGGGCCTCTTTCGGCTCCATCCGCTGTCAGTGCCGAGAATTTAACTTCACCGACAGGAAGTGCGCTTTAGACGGAAGGAAAATAGGGCAAGAATCGGGGATCTCAAGTGTACGGGGCATTCATGCACTCACCAGTTACTTACTGAGCACTTCCGTGGGCCAGGGGCCTCTAGTCGCTGAGGTAGTGCAGGAGACCAACATTCCTGCCCTCCTGGGCCTTCTATTCTTACGGAGAGACAGTCACAGACCAACAGATAAAACGCGCAGCTGGTGAATGGGGAGAAATGCTACCGAGAAAGAGCACGGCGAGGGCGGAGGAGCGTCGGCACGGAATGCAGGTTTTCCTCCCTGCAAAGTGGAGACCTGAAGGGAGGGAGGGAGGGAGGAGCGTGGAGGCGGTGGAGGCAGCCAGTGCAAAGGCCCTGTGGCAGGAGCGGGCCTGAAACAGCGGGACGGGCAGTGGCTGAGCAGTGAGGGAACGGGGATGGGCAGCAGGCGCGGGCACAAGGCAGGGCACGTGGTTCAAGGAAGTTGCGTCCACTCCGAGCGAGACGGGCAGCATTTACCAGTGACTTCATCGCGACCCCTCCTTGTCATCCAGGGAGCCCGAATTCTGCAACCACCTGTCAGTAGCTGGAATCTTACATGTAATGTCCTTAAATGTTGTTGTCTGGGGAGAAAGTAAATTCACATTTTCCCAGCCTTTGAATGAAAGTTCCTAGTATATGAAGGTCAGTTGCCGTACTTCTGAAAAACGTACTGTCTCTAGTTTTGTGCCTTAGACAAACAACGTAGCGTTTAATGGAGAAGAACGGTTCGCTCCGCATGTTGTGTGGCTGCAGTAATTTCACCGTGGCTTTTCTCACCTCGGTCACCGTGTCTGCGCGGCCGACCTTTAAGCGGTGCCGGTGGATTGCATCAGGCTGGGTCTGTGCTCAGGGCCGCGCTGCCCCTGCATGTGCCCGCCGTGCTTCGTGCGTGTTTACGTGATGCTGTGCGTGCCGGGCGCCACTTCTCGGTGGTGACAGTCCGTTTCACCGTCGTTTTAATGCAGTTAAAACTCGGTTGTGTTTGTTTTTGATTAGCCTCTTCCAAAGTCCTGAAGAGCATGTGCGAGAACTTCTACAAGTATTCCAAGCCCAAGAAGATCCGCGTGTGCGTGGGCACGTGGAACGTGAACGGCGGGAAGCAGTTCCGCAGCATCGCCTTCAAGAACCAGACGCTCACCGACTGGCTGCTCGACGCGCCCAAGCTGGCGGGCATCCAGGAGTTCCAAGGTTGGCCTTTACCGTGTGCGTGTACCTAACACGGCCCGGCTGACGTCCTAACCTGGAAGACAAGGGAGCGCTTCTCAATGTGTATGACTTGGAAAGGGCGCTGGGTCCGAAGTTGGAAGCCCAACGTTTTATAGATCAGGTCCATCCAAAGCTCCCGTCCTCTTCATCGCTTTTACTTTCCGAACAGCACAGAGGGCCAGGCCTGCGGTTTCGAACTCGAATGTGGAAAATCTCTCCCAGCCTTTACCTCGCATTTGCCATTTTCTCAGCCGCTGTTGTCTGAGCCTTTTCTAAGACCCCTTCCCTCCAGGGTTGGCTCCCGTTAGCCTGTTAGAGGGGCGTGTTTCTCTGCCGCCCATGGTGTGCACTGGAGCAAGAATTCTTCCACAGTGACCTGTGAAAGCACTTCAGGGTCTCCCAGAATAACAGTCTCAAAGAAGCAGCCCCAGGGCCCTGAGCAGAGAGTACATTTAAAGTGATGTTGTTCCCCTCCCGGGTTTTTGTCTTCAGTCTGACTTTGGTTAGACTGAAACCACAAACGAGGATCTCGTGAGATCTGGTGTCGATCCCAGTTGTGTAGGGGCTGGCGGCAGGGGTGCCATTTGGCTGAGGCTGCATTTTCATGGTCTTTCTTGACTGCGTCATTGTAGAGAGAAGAAGTAAGCCGACAGACATATTTGCGATTGGGTTTGAGGAGATGGTGGAGCTGAACGCGGGAAACATCGTGAATGCGAGGTAAGCCAGCAGGCAGCACCCGACTTCCGGGGGGCGGCGTGGGGGCAGAGACGTCAGCAGTGTTTGTTTACAGAGATTGAGAGGAAATATGTGAAGGTCCCTTTAAACTGTAAAAGCAGTTCTCAGCCTTGGTATCAGGATCTTTTCTGCACTCTGAAGAACGTTGAAAATCTTAAAGAATTTTTTACAAATCTCTTTCACATCTGGCTTAAGATAGCTGGCTTCTCACGTTTCCTTTCGCAGAGTCTGTTGTAGTGTGTTGTTTCGGTTGAACTATATGAAGAAAATTACACAAGTATGTAGTTGGAAATGGAAATATTTTAATAGGCTTTTCCAATAACTTCTTCCCTGAGACTACACCAAAACTCAACAGAATAGTTTCTTAAATATGGAATCTAAAAACACAGCAATGAACTTTCTGTGCGGACGTTCATTTTCCATTGGTCTGTCTTTGACTGACGCATGGTTTTGAAACATGGCATACTGTTCACTTGGAAGATGTCAGCTCACTGAGTTAGGGACATCTTCACGTGTTGGCCGTGCCCTCACACGCAGCACACGCGTCGGTGCCACCGTCACTGACCTCATCAGCCAGCTCTGGAGGATGGGGACTTGTCAAGGTCACAGGAGCAGCCACACGTTTTCCAGAATTCTCAGTTTTGCTTAAAAACTCAAATTCATCATTGGGAGCACAAGCCGCGGGTTGTTCCCTTGAAAAGATAGGATTGGTCCAGAAAGTATTTGCTAAATAACTAAGTCTGAATAGCCGGCCTTTCTGGATTAGTTCTTCAAGGACGAGTTGTTTTCTGTGAAAAAAGTGGCAGTTCTTCTCTGGGCGCTTTTCCGGGAAATGCAGCCACTTGGCCCGGAGCAGGACGTGCTGTGTGTGTGACCTGGTCACACAGCCCGGGGGGGGGGGGGGGGGGGGGGCGGGGCTGCGCTCTGATCCAGTCCGTGTTGCTGCTTCATCCGGGCCTTCTCGGTGAAATGCACTCTGGAACGTGTAGTGCGAGGCGGTGAGGATGGCACCCGCCAGGCGCCCGCCGGCTCCGTGCAGGGCGGTACGCGTAGGCCTCGCTGCCGCTGCCCGGGACGCAGATGCCCGTGGACAGTGAGGGGGGAGCAGGTCTCAGGGGGTGTGGAAATGGCTTCGAGCTCACGGGTTTGGGGACCCCGGGGATGCTCCCACACCACACTTGGAGAATTGCTGTTCTGAAGCCTCATTACAAATGCAAATTATCTGAGTGAAACCCAGAGCTTAACTGCTTTATTGTAACCAAGTGTGCCTGCTTTTGAAGCTGAGCAATGGCCCACCTTCGATGGCTTCTTAAACGATTTCAGAATAAGCGTATGGGTGAGATAGTGTGGTCCGAGAGTGTGGCCTTGTTTGGACCCTGTAAGAAGACAGTATTTCAGCCTCGGCGGTGTGGCTCCGTGGTTGAGCATCAACCCATGAACCAAGAGGTCACTGGTTCGATTCCTAGTCAGGGCACATGCCCGGCTTGAGGGCTCCATCCCCAGGAGGGGCGTGCAGGAGGCAACCAATCGATGATGTTTCTCTCTCATCGATGTTTCTGTCTCTCGCTCTAAAAATCAATAAAAACATTTTTAAGAATTTGAGTACATATGTGAGCTGTCAAGGGTCACTGACGGCTGTCTGACGAAGCAGCGCCCTTGTCCACGCCCTTGCCCCGTCCTGCAGCACCACGAACCAGAAGCTCTGGGCCGCCGAGCTCCAGAAGACCATCTCCCGGGACAACAAGTACGTGCTGCTGGCCTCCGAGCAGCTGGTGGGCGTCTGCCTGTTCGTCTTCATCCGCCCGCAGCACGCGCCCTTCATCAGGTGGGTCCCCCGCCGGCCCCTCCCGCTCCTGTTCCCCAGTGTGTGTGAGACAGGGGTCCCCTCCCTCCTGTCCCCGTGTGTGTGAGGAAGGAGTCCCCAGTAGGCATGTGCACACCGTGCCGTCACCACCTCGCCCCCATGGCCATGTGCGCACTCCTGTAATTACGTAATGCACGCTCCGATGTCTCCTGCGTGCGGGCACCTGTCTGGGTCACATCTTTGATTCCGGATTCTTCGTGTCCCAGGGATGTCGCCGTGGATACTGTGAAGACGGGAATGGGAGGCGCCACTGGCAACAAGGGAGCGGTGGCCATCCGCATGCTGTTCCACACGACCAGCCTCTGCTTCGTCTGCAGCCACTTCGCCGCCGGGCAGTCCCAGGTCAAAGAGCGGAACGAGGACTTCGCGGAGATCGTGCGGAAGCTGAGCTTCCCCATGGTGAGCTGCCCGGCGTCCTCGAAGGTGGGGCAGGGGAGCTGTGCTCAGGTGCCCCCGCTCCCGCTCAGCTTCTGAGGATTTCAGATCGAGCCCAGAGATACCCACAGTGCTCACCTAGACACACATTCCACGCGCTCTCACTGGCGGGTAAAATGTATGAGCGTGGCGGAGGCCGGGGGCAAGAAAGCGCCGTAAACATTTTGAGTTGAGCTCTGACTTGGACCTCCTCTCCCGGCTCCAGGGAAGGATGCTCTTTTCCCACGACTACGTGTTCTGGTGCGGCGATTTCAACTACCGCATCGACCTCCCTAACGAGGAAGTGAAGGAGCTCATCAGGCAGCAGAACTGGGACTCCCTCATCGCCGGGGATCAGCTGGTCAGCCAGAAGAACGCCGGGCAGGTAAGGCACGGAGGACCGCGAGGAGAGGGGGCTGGCTCTGCAGCGCGCTCCTTAACCCGCGTGCTGCCTTGTCGGCCTCGTGGGCTCTCTTTACACTTAATGAACACACACTGTAGTCTGACAGGCAGACTTCCTTCCCTTTAGAAAAAGAAAAAGAGAGAAAGGGAAACCCACCCAACTCCCCGGAAGAGAAATGTACTGTGTCTGTAAGGTTAACTTTTAAGAAGAAGAACATACATACCATCTCCCTTTTTAAAAATATGTTTTTATTGATTTCAGAGAGGAAGGGAGAGGGAGAGAGCGATAGAAACATCAGTGATGAGAGTCATTGATTGTCTGCCTCCTGCCCGCCCCACACTGGGGATCGAGCCCACAGCTCGGGCATGACTCCTCCTGGTTCAGAGGTCGACGCTCAGCCATTGAGCCACACCAGCCGGGCTCATCTGCCTTTTTGAAACTTATTTCTTAAAACGTGTGACCACGGCGTTCGGGAGAATTAGGTTAGTGTTTTCAGGGTGGAGGCAGTTGTGGCCACTTGCTCTGGTGCCTTCATGGGCGGTGGTTGCCAACCAGCAGTCTGGGGTCTGTGAGGTCCGAGAGGTTGGTGACCGCTGTTGATGAGGGCGGGGTCAGACCTACATTCGAGCACTTGGGCACCACTTGCCCGTTTGGGGCCCCGGGTCCTTATCTGAGAATCAGACATGAGACCACACTGTTTCCAAAGTGCCGACAGTGCTGCGGCTCCTTAGTGCGAGGTCAGATCGGCGCGGGGCCCCGGGTCAGGCTCCTCCCCTGCGCTTTGTCCGCCCATCGGGCGTGCTTATCGGGTGCACACAGATGTCGCCAGGCCCCAGCACGTAGACATAGTGAACGGCTGTTCAGTGAAAATGTTGTGCTTTGTGAGCAACTAACTTTGTACATAAGTAACTTACTTTGTATATGTTTATTGTAGATTTTTAGAGGATTTTTAGAAGGAAAAGTAACCTTTGCTCCGACATATAAATATGATTTGTTTTCTGAAGACTATGACACCAGCGAAAAGTGCCGCACGCCCGCGTGGACCGACCGCGTCCTCTGGAGGAGGAGGAAGTGGCCTTTCGATCGATCAGGTCGGGCAGTGGCTCCTCATGTCACTGAGTTGGTGCAGGTTCTGGGGGGGAGGGAGGGGGGAGGGGTGTGAGTGTCAGGCGAGGCTTCTTACAGACGGATTGATTGATTTATTTTTGCTTTTCTAATTTTCTTTTGTTCGTTTATTTTTAATTCCATCTATCGGGGTGATAGTGGTTAATAAGCTCATGTAGGTTTCAAGTGTCCATCTCTATGGTGCATGGTCTGTGTATCACCTGTGTGCCCACCACCCACAGTCATATCTTCCGTCACCATGTGTTTGACCCCTTTACCCTGTACTATTTTTTTTTTTAAGATATATTTTACTGA
Organism: Cnephaeus nilssonii; assembly: GCF_951640355.1. Taxonomy (NCBI): domain Eukaryota; kingdom Metazoa; phylum Chordata; class Mammalia; order Chiroptera; family Vespertilionidae; genus Cnephaeus; species Cnephaeus nilssonii. The sequence continues at coordinate 1,396,966 of NC_137074.1, read as the reverse complement.
TTTTTTACAGAGAGGAAGGGAGAGGGATAGAGAGTTAGAAACATCGATGAGAGAGAAACATCCATCAGCTGCCTCCTGCACACCCCCCACTGGGGATGTGCCCACAACCAAGGTACATGCCCTTGACCGGAATCGAACCCGGGACCCTTCAGTCCGCAGGCCAACGCTCTATCCACTGAGCCAAACCGGTTTTGGCAGTCCTGTACTATTTTTTAGCAAAGGTTATCTAGGATAGAATAAATAAAAGTCAGATATAAAACAGATTTTAAAAAATATTCTCAGATTTGCCTTTAATGACATGGAACGTTTCAGTCTGTCGCAGTGACGTTATTTCATGTAAAGGGAAGCGAGAAAACACTTGGTGACATTGTAGTCGGCCGCCCGCTGAGGCTCTGGCATGAGGCAGGTGTCTGCACATGCTCGGAGCGGCCGTTCTCTGTGGAATTGTTTACTCAGCCCTGGCCGGGCACAGGCCCTGAAGGAACCTCAGGTAAAGCCGCCTCTCACTTCCTGTTACGTAAACATCAAACTGGAACTTCACCAAAAGCCTCTCCGACTTGAAGGTGTGCAGACCTGCGGCCTGTTCGCGAGGGCGTCCGCGTGGAGCCCGAGGCGGCAGTGCGAGGAAGGGCTGGCGCGCCGTCACGTCGCTCACGCCCTCTCCTGTGTCTCCTGCAGCCGAGGACCTGGATCTCCTCAACGCCAGTTTCCAGGACGGAAGCCCAATCCTCTACACGTGGACCCCGGGCACGCTGCTGCACTACGGGCGGGCCGAGCTGAAGACCTCCGACCACAGGTGCCGCGGCTGCGTCCCCTGGCTCGCCACGGAGGGTGACGCCGTCCTTCCGGAGGCATCCTAACCCTGTCTTCCTCGCGCCTCAGGCCCGTGGTCGCCCTCATCGACATCGACATCTTCGAGGTGGAGGCCGAGGAGAGGCAGAGCGTGTACAGGGACGTCCTGGCCGAGCAGGGCCCGCCCGACGCCACCGTGCTGGTCTCCGTCCAGAGCTCAGGGCCAGAGGGCGGCTTCTTCGATGACACTTTGATCGACGAGCTTCTGCAGCAGTTTGCGAATTTTGGTGAAGTCGTTCTCATAAGGTGAGAGAACTATTTATCGCTCCAAAGCAGCTCGTGATTCCTAGATCACGTTTTCTGTATTGGAAATGGCCTCACCTGGGGTTTTGATAGCATTGAATGTTGTTATTTCCAAACTGTGGGAACCATGCTGTAGAAACGTTATTCAGCCCGGCCGGTGTGGCTCAGGGGTTGAGCATCGACCTAGGAACCAGGAGGTCAGGGTTGGATTCCCTGTCAGGGCACATGCCTGGGTTGTGAGCTCGATTCCCAGTAGGGGCGTGCAGGAGGCAGCTGATCAATGATTCTCACTCATCATTAATATTTTTATCTCTCCCTCTCCCTTCTTCTCTCTGAAATTGATAAAAACATTTTTAAAATAAAATAGAACATTAGAGTCTTAAAAAAAAAAAGTAAGTCAACAAGGAAAGGACTGTCACCAGAAAGACTAAGCTGGTTCTCACCTTCTGGGCCAGAACAGGACCCAGCAGGGAGTGACAAGTCTGACCTCCCTTCCGTGTAACTAGGAGGCTCCTGGAACCGTGGATGGCACAGGTGTAGGTGCACGTAGACACTCATCTCAGTTAGGGAAAACTCCAGGAGCTGTTACCCGCCGAGTGAAGAGGGGAAGAAAACAGCTTCTAGAAGGACCCACATAATCCATGGGCATTAGAACCTGAACCTCCGTCCACGTCAGACAGGTGCCGGGCACCGCCGGCAGAGAAAGCGGGTAGGGCGGGAGTGGCGTCTGAGTCAGCCACAGGAAGGAGGGCGCCCCCCCGTCAGCAGGTGAGGTCTCCTGGGACTCGTAGGAGGGCTTCTCTCCTTTGAAAGGACGGGGTCCCGCAGCTTCGTGCCGTTGGGCCAGAGAAGCCGGTCACACTGCGTGATGGTGGAGATCCGTTCCGGCCTTTGCTGTCAGCTGGCAAAGTAACTGCGCACGTGTGTTTTTATTTCAGCCTTTTCCCGTGATGTCCATGATGCGTGTGTTTGAATCCTCGTTAAGGGAGACTGTGTGTGTGTGTGTGTGTGTGTGTGTGTGTGTGTGTGCGTGTGTGTGCGTGCACCTCAATACATGTATGTATTTTCTCATCTTTGAAAAATCTGCAAGGATTTCTGAACTTGACTTACACCGTTGGGAGTATTTCAACTCATCGAACTGTTTCTGTAGGGAAGACGTAGTGCTGTGATTTGCTTTGTTCCTGTTTGCATGATGACATTATTACATATCAGCGGCCATCGTCAGGGCTTATCCTCATGTCCTTCATTTTTTACTCGTGGGGTTCTTATTTCACAATCGTAAACAGAATCATAGCCAAGGCCGTCGAAGTTCCCGGACAGTAAATGGCTGTCGATGAACAAAGACAAGACCGGAACCTCAGGCTCTTGGGGGAGGTCCGAGGTCGGTTCAGTGAACACCCTTCTTCTTTCCTGGCCGGAGGGCATTGCTCAGGGGATCAGCGTGCCTCTCGCCGGTCTGGGTCAGGAGCCTGGAACGTGCTTGCCTTGTAAGGTCACTCTGCCGTGTAAGGGTCAGCCTCTGGCCCCTTTCCCTGGCCGCTGAGGTGGCGGAGCGGGTGAGCGGGGGTCCCAGGTGGCCATCACCCGGGCCCACTGCTCTGGCCGCCTGTTGGCCTCGTGTTTGAAAGCCATTTGACGGGGAATCTCTGGGGAAGAGCGCCCCCTCCAGGTCACCGCCTGCTGCGCTGGCCAGCTGTACTTCGTGCCCCCACAGGCCCTTGTCCCTCAGTCACCACCAGACCAGTCCCGGGACAGGCTGTGTGTGAGATGGTCATCATGGTTTTATTGTTTGCTGTTCTCTCTCTCGAAGGTTTGTAGAAGATAAAATGTGGGTGACGTTTCTGGAGGGAAGTTCGGCCTTGAGTGTGCTGGGCCTCAGTGGTAAAGAGGTAAGGAGCTTTCGCTGACTCTCAGTTCCTCTGGAGTTAAGTGACCAAGGTTTATGTTTTCATACAAACGCAGCAGGATTACCTAAATGTATTTCCAGTTCCGAAGGAGGAAAGACGTTATGGAGAACTTTAGTATTTATTACTTAAGACTAGGTGTCTGACTGGTTCAGGATTATTTTGGTCTGTCCCTAGAGAGATTAACCATTGATATAGATTAAGAAGAAACCATGCTTACCATCTAATTTGATTTTAATTATTTTTACATAAAATTCTTTAAATTCTTACATTTGAATTAGATACTGTGGCTCTTCTATATAGTAGGAAAGATTTCTGTCAAATGAGTAAAACGCTTTATTGACAAAAAAGGAAGAAGGTTCTCATGATTCCTAGGAACTGGTTGGGTTGGCTTAGATAGTGGGACAGGCCAGGCCCCCTTTTCAGGCACAGGGACAGTAACTCCCCAGAGGTCACAGCACAGGGACAATAACTCCCACAGAGAACACAGCCAGCACCGTTACGATAACTGTGTATGCTGTCAGGTGGGTCCTGGACTTAACGATCACTTCACAAGGTATATAACTAACCTCTGTGTGGTACACCTGAAACTAATATCCTGTTGAATGTCAAGTGTAATTAAAAATTAAAAATAATAATTCTGCTAGGTGATGACCCATCCCATGGAGCCACTTTAGAAATCTTTTAGTCAGTGGAGATGTTGCTCCCCGTGCTCTGACATGTCACGGTGGGGTTGTGTCGGTGGCCTGGAGAGTTTACTTCCATGGAGTGCTGCTTCCATGTCTCTGCGGCTTTTGGACAAACCCTGCACGTCGGGGTGCGTGCTCACTAGGTAGGACGGACAAAAACCCAAGCCTGGTTCTCCCGTGGGCAACTTCGTACGCATTTCCCGAGCTTCCTCCGGTTCCGTTACTTCCGCTTCCTTGGAGAGGGCATGTCCACACACACACACACACACACACACACACACACACACACGCTGCTGTTGCCGTAGGCGCTGCGGTGTCCTGTTTGTTTCCCGGATGTAATGGTGGCACACTCGTGCAGCAGTAAGTCAGGCAGCCCCGGGAAGCGCTTCAGCTTCGCCCCCGGAAAGCCCAGAAGGAGCAGTCTCCCTGCTGACACGGTGCTGTCTGAGCCGTGACCCCTGGGCGTCCTCCTCGCAGCCCCGCTGTGTGCGTCTGGTGACCGCCGTGTCCTCGCCATCTGGAAACTTCTGACTTTTAAATGTCATTCCAGCTCTTGTCTCCTGAAAACCCCTTTCTCATCCCACGCGATGTTTGAGGGCGGCTTCTGCGTTGGCATTTCTTGTCAACTTTTGTTCCCTTTCTGCGTTTCCTTTTGCCTTCTCCGACAATTTAATTTTCCTCGTCCTCCCCCCCCCCCCCAGCTCTGTCCCTCACCCTCAGGTCTGTCCCCTGTGTCGTGCTCTTAGGAAGCATCCAGCCTAGGGCCCTCCAGGGCTCAGAGTTTGTGAAACTGTTGGTGGGCCGCGTTGGGTGATGGCTCCCTTTCCTGGAACTCAGAAACCTCGTTTGAGCGGAGGCGGTTTGCTGCCGGCTCTGCGGCTGTTTCCCCAGGACAGCGAGTTCCCGTGTGGGCCGAAGCCCGAGGAGGCGCCAAGCTCGGCAGCCGGTTGTGGGTGAACCTGCACCCGGTGGGAGACGCTGGCTCCGTCCTGGGGAAGGCCTGAGCCGCAGCAGCAGGAGCGCCTCACGGGAGAGCGGGGCTGGGAACTGGTTCAGGTCGGCGCGTGTGGGGCAGGTGGGCTGCCGGGGTCTGAGTGAGCCTGTGGGACCCAGGCCGCCGCTGTGTCCCAAGAGAGCTCACTTCCCGCCAGTGAACGGCCATCTTCCGTCCCTCACTCACCAGTTCCTGGGCCGGACCGTGACCATCACTTTGAAAAGTCCTGACTGGATCAAGAATTTGGAAGCAGAGATAAGTCTGGAGAAGATTAACGTCCCGTTGCCTTCGTCGACAAGCTCCACGCTGCTGGGCGAGGACGCGGAGGTGGCGGCAGACTTCGACCTGGAAGGTTTGTTCGTGCAACACGTGCTCGCGTGCTGCTAGGCCCCCGGGACCGCGGGGACGGAGGGCTGGCCCTGGAGTCACGTGCTCCTAGGCCCCCGGGACCGCGGGGACGGAGGGCTGGCCCTGGAGTCACGTGCTCCTAGGCCCCCGGGACCGCGGGGACGGAGAGATGGCCCTGGAGTCACGTGCTCCTAGGCCCCCGGGACCGCGGGGACGGAGAGCTGGCCCTGGAGTCACGTGCTCCTAGGCCCCCGGGACCGCGGGGACGGAGGGCTGGCCCTGGAGTCACGTGCTCCTAGGCCCCCGGGACCGCGGGGACGGAGGGCTGGCCCTGGAGTCACGTGCTCCTAGGCCCCCGGGACCGCGGGGACGGAGGGCTGGCCCTGGAGTCACGTGCTCCTAGGCCCCCGGGACCGCGGGGACGGAGGGCTGGCCCTGGAGTCACGTGCTCCTAGGCCCCAGGGACCGCGGGGACGGAGAGATGGCCCTGGAGTCGCGTGCTGCTAGGCCCCCGGGACCGCGGGGACGGAGGGCTGGCCCTGGAGTCACGTGCTCCTAGGCCCCCGGGACCGCGGGGACGGAGGGCTGGCCCTGGAGTCACGTGCTCCTAGGCCCCCGGGACCGCGGGGACGGAGAGATGGCCCTGGAGTCACGTGCTCCTAGGCCCCAGGGACCGCGGGGACGGAGAGATGGCCCTGGAGTCGCGTGCTGCTAGGCCCCCGGGACCGCGGGGACGGAGAGATGGCCCTGGAGTCGGTGCCGAGACACAGACCAAGTGAAGGCCCAGAGGGCGGCCCCGAAAGGAAAATGCGAGGAAACTTCTAGAAACGTCAGAGCCGAGAGGAAGTAGTGGCTTAGAAATCACGGGACGAAATGGCAACAAGAGGGAGTGGTCGGTGTGTCCTGTGTCGCGGAGCGGAGGCGAGAAGGCGGCCGCTTGTCCCTGAAGCAGATAGCAGAGGGGCCGGGGCCTCCTTCCTGAGAGCCATGGGGAGGCAGTGCTGGGGGTGGAGGCAGCGTGAAGGGTCTGCAGATGCTCCCTAAAGACGTTTGGCTCAGCCCTAGCCGGTTCGGCTGCGCGGTTGGTTCAGTCCTGGTCAAGGGCACGTACCTCAGTTGCAGGCTTCATCCCCGGCCCAGACCCACTGGGGCGTGTGCAGGAGGCAACCAATTGATGTGTCTCTCTCACATTGATGCCTCTCTCTCTCTCTCTCTCTCCCCCCCCCTCTCTCCCCCTCCCCCTCTCCCTCTCTCCTTCCACTCCCTCTCTCCTTTCCATTCTCTAGAAATCAATGGGAAAATATCCTTGGGTGAGGATTAGAAAATAAAAGGAGAGAAACTGGGGAGACAGCGGGGAGGAGGCGGTCGGGGGGTGTGGGGTCTGTTATCTCGGAGGGAGTGCAGGGCTGGGGGGCGGGTGTTCGGAGTGGAGGGAGTGTCTGGTGCGGAAGGACAAGACCAGGGTATGGAGGTTGCTGGAGGGCTGTCCACGTGGCCTCTGGTTCCCCCGAAAGATGTCACGTACAGTGCTGCTCCCTGTCAGCTCGCCCTGAGCGGGTTCGGTGTGGAGGAAGGTGGGGGCAGCGGCGAGGTGGAGCGTGGGAAGTAAATTCCGGATGGCAGGGCCGCAGAGAAGTAGCCTTTAGTCCGTGAGGACGCGTGCTCTGCAGCTCAAATGAGGTTGCAGGGACGCCCTGCCCCACTTCGCAGCCCTGAGGTCAGACACGGAGGCTGGAGAACCAGTTCAGTTAAAGCGAAGGAAGCCTGTGAGGGGTGGGAGGGGGCACCGGGAGGCGGGCGGGAGGGGATGCCCACAGCAGTGAAGGTGGGGGACAGCAGTAGATGGTCACCTGCCCAGTGGGACGTGGAGGCCCAGGCCAGTCTGGTCCCACGGCCTGTTGCTCTGAGATGCGTTTCCTGTCCGCGTGTCTGTGCTGATTCTAGTTCCTTACCCGTAAATCTCTAGGCCTGCCCATGCGTAACCGGGCAGGCTCCGTGTCAGAGAGCAGTTTCTCTGGGTGCCTGGCCCTGAAGCCCGGTTGGCGAGCACACGTCTGAGGCGGGGAGGCCGCGCTGACCTGCCCTCTCTCCCCAGGGGACGTGGACGAGGACGGCGCCGAGGGGGAGGAGGCGCTCCCCCAGCACCTGCAGCCGGCCCCGGGCTCCGGCCTCGGCGCGTCCCCCAGCTCGTCCCCGCGGACCAGCCCCTGCCAGTCGCCCACCATAGCGGACGGCCCCCTGCCCTCCCTGCCCGTCAGGCCAAGCCGGACCGCATCCAGGACTCCGGGGCAGCCGCCCTTACAGAGTGGGTATTGTGTTCCGGGGTCGGGTTCAGGTGGCCGCACCCCGTGCCTCGAGCTCCGGGGAGAGTCTGCGGGGCTGTGTCCCGTGCAGAGGGGCGGAGGCTCGTGTCCGCAAGGGGGAGCTCTGCGGAGCGCCCACGTGGAAACACCCCCAGACTTGGTCTTCACCCGTCCTGGGCCTGGCTGCTCCGTCTTTTATCGGACGCCTGGCCCTGTGGCGGGAGGAGCCGGCTGGTTGCTCAGCGCTGCAGCCGCACGTGGCCTCTGCTGTCGTGTGAAACGGGAGGCGACAAAGCAAACGTTCGCGTTGACATTGTAGTCAGTCCTCCAGGGTTGGAAGGTCGGTCTTTGGAAGCTGTTTCCGTCTCACGAACAATGGCCGTCCACGCTGGCATCACCTTCCATGCCGTTAGCGTCTGGTTTGCCCGTTCCACTCCTAAGTCAGTTCAGTGAAGGCAGCGAGAAAAGCCAGCCGCCTCCTCCTCTCCCTGCTGGCCAGCGGCTGCAGGAGCCACCCAGCTGGCCGTCCTGCCGGGCTGCCATCGCTGCTCCGCGGCACCGAGCGCTGACAGGCACGGCTGCACGTGTTACCGACACTGACATGCATGTCATCTTGCTTCAGCACAGACGAGGCAGTGACAGGACAGAGCGTGTGCAGTACGTATGCAGGAAGCACATCCCTCGGCTCACACCCCTGCACCCGCTCTCCTCTCCCAGGTGCCCCTCCAGGCTCTCCCGTGGACACGCCGCCAGCCGCGCAGCCCCAGAAGGATGCTCCGCAGGTCCTGGAGCCCAAGCGGCCGCCGCCTCCCCGCCCGGGGGCCCCTCCGGCGCGGCCGGCGCCCCCGCAGCGACCACCTCCGCCTTCAGGTAACAGACCACCGTGCCCCCTCCTGGACAGAAAGCCCTGCCCGCGACTGAAAAGCTTTGCACGTATCAGGCCTCAGCTTCTCGATGTGACTGTCTTCCTGTCGTTGTTGCTACTTCCTCGCTGTTCTCTGCAGAACGGGGCAGGCGTGGCCGTGGGTGGGCTGCCCACTAGGCTTCTGTACCGCCTCTCCAGGTGTGCGGGAGTCCGCGTCGCTGCTGCTGTCAGATGCAGTGTGCTGACTTCTGTACAGACACAGAGAACACGCATACGTACTGGGAAGCTTTACGTGTTTGTGTAAATGTTCTTTGTATTTATTTTTTTAATTGATTTTGGAGAGAAAGGGAGCGAGAAACATCAATGATGAGAGAGAATCATGGATCGGCTGCCTCCTGCACGCCCCCCACTGGGGACTGAGCCCGCAACCTGGGCATGTGCCCTTGATCGGAATTGAACCTGGGACCCTTCAGTCCAGCGGTCGCCAACCTTTCGGATCTCACAGACCACCAGTTGGCACCCGCTGCTTTAATGCACAGGCCGACGCTCTACCCACTGAGCCAAACCAGGGAGGGCTAACTGCTTTTAAATAAGCATGTGTTGTTGCGGGAGTTATTAGAAGTGCTTGCATTAAATAACAGCTTTGTCATACCGAGCTACTCATCCATGGCTCCTGCGTGGTGCTCGGGGTCAGGGCTAGCGGATCTGGCGTCTCACGCTTTACTCTGTCGTTTCCTCTCTGCTGCGTGTCCTGTGGCCCAGGGGCCAGGAGTCCGGCGCCTGCCAGGAAGGAGCTTGGAGGTAACCGTCATGTTTGTTATCACATGCGCACATGGCTGTGGCGTTTGGAGTTTGACCCCTGTAACTGAAAGGCATTAGGTTTGTTTGATAAAAGTCAAAGTGAATGGCATTTATATTTTTAATGGCTCCAAACTCCCACTCTGTTCCTGTTCAGTGAGGCCTAGAGCTCAGTGTTATCAGTAACGGCCTGCACGGGCGGAGCGGGGTTACTCACCAGGCCGCAGGCACCTGCCCTCCCTCCGTAAGTGGAGTCAGTGTGGCTGCCAGGCTCCCTCCCCAGGGCCGTGCTGGCTTCGGGGGGCTCAGCACAGGGGTGCAGGGCGGCCCGGGCTCCGTTCCGGCAGAATCGCCATCCGGACACGGCCTCCCTTCTGCGTGGCCTTGTCTTACTTGTCGTGGATCTCACGCTCCGTTTTCTAGACATAAGGACAATTTTTATTAGCAAACGAATCGCTTTGGGTTTAAATATAGCTTATTTGGTTTATGGGGACACTCCAGAGCTCACTTGAAGGTACATATCTGATTGCTAAATTACTTCAGCATTACAGCTGCAAAATGCTGCCAGGTGGTCATTTCCCATGGACTCAGAAATGTTAGTTTTTCCTGTTTCAAACTGCTGCTTTTAGTTTTATTTCCTTGATAATTCTGCTTATATTCTCCTGCAATGAGGAAAACAACCAGTAGGAAGTAAACTTTTAATGAATTTGTGAAAACGTATATCATATTACCAACAAATCCGATTTAGTTTTTTTAAATTGCCTCTCTTCGTAATTCTTTGGTAGGCAGTATTTGTGCATTTTTTCCCTATAAACCAGTCACTCTTTTAAGGCAGTAAGCTTAGAGAAAGTCACTCTAGGACTCTTAGAGTTTTTTAGAAATAAGGAAGCAAAATGAAGTTCTGAGAGACTAATGTAGTCTCAGAAATTTAAAACGAAATTCAAACTGAGTGTTTCCCGTTTGGCCGTGAGTTCTGGAGCTCCTCCCAGGGGCTCAGCTCTGACCCGGGTCCGAGAGGAGCGGGAGGCAGAGGCTCTCCCCGCACACGTCCCCCTGCAGCGGCCGTTCCCCCCGCTCTTCCAGGGAGGGGGGCGGTGGGCGGGCGGCTGCGGCACTTGGTTTGTCCTGACACGTTAGAAGGCGCTCGCCGGAGACAAAGAGCCTTTTTGCAAAAGTCAGCTGCACGCAGAGGCTGTCTGTGCGCCGTCTGCTCCGCTGTGGGCCCCGAAGCTCCGGCTCCTGTTCCTTCTCTGAGAAGGTGCTGGAGCCTCCGGTCCCGGGGCAGCTCTCAACGTCAGCCCGTCCAGTGCAGGAGGCAAACCAGCCACGAGCGCCCCCCTCCGTGCACCTCGTCGCCTCCTTGCCTTGCGTTCCGTGTGCCCGGTTTCCGGGGGGCACCCTTCCTTTCCTTGCGGCTGCTAGGCCGTGTCCTGCTGTTCGCATCTGTTTCACGTACGCTCAGGGTGTGGAGTTATTGTACGTTATTTTAAGAAAAATACTTTCAGAATCCTCGTCAGAATAAGTCAGGTATTTAGAAATGTTCTATTCTAACCCTGAGCTTTTAATAATTATAGGTAAGCCCTGTTAATTCAGGTCCAGGAATTACCTGTGAGTGACTTCACATAACATAGTTTTATCTGGGATGATGCTGAACTAAGTTTGCTTAAAAGACAATTGAGAGTAGAAGCCGTTCGTTCTGATGACAGTCACTGAGGGGCTGATGCGTCTCATAACCATTTCCTTTCAACCTGAGGTCTGCTCTCACCGCGGCCCACTTCTTCCCTGCGGCAGATGGCCTGCCTCCGGCCTCGGCCGTGGGGTTGTCACAGAAACCCCACAGGGCCCCTCCCGGGCCTTTACCATCAGGACGCCCCCCCCACGGCTGCCGCCCCGAGCGTGTGGTCCGAGCCCCTGTCAGCGGGTCTGTGTGCTCAGGAGCCCTCTCGGGGCATTCGGGACTGATGACCTTCGCCGTTAGCCAAAGCCACGTCCTTGTCACCACTTGCGCTCCGTCCCGCGGGCAGAGACAGCAGCCCCGGCCCGGCCATGTGCTGCGCGGTTCACTTACGACTGGTTTTTTCTTTCCCGCTTCAAGCGCCCCAAAGCCCCGGGGCGACGCGGAGAGAAAACCTGGGTAAAGGCGCCCGGCTTGAGCCGCTCTCCTCAGGACGGATCCGTGACGAGACGGGGGGTCAGTGATGGTTTCTTGTTTCTGCTTTAACCTCAGATGCACGTGTGATGCCTGTTCCAGGCCGCAGCCAGCCTTCTCCTCCAGCGGGACTCGCCGCCCCAGGACCCGCTGGACACGGCACCACCAGACCGGTAGGCAGCACCTGCCAGGGGTGGGCGGTCTGGGTTCGAGGTCCCAGTTTGCTTCTAGCCACAAGGGTTACCGTCAAGGCCTCTGCCTCTGTGAGGGAGTGAGCCGGGCAGCTCTCCTCCCTCCTGCGGGGCTGATGAGGACATAGCCGCCTTCAGTGAGAAGGATTTTACCGCCCATCGTTGTAGTAGACTTCAGGAGAAGGAGCCGTGTTAGAGCTGTTCTCACGGTGCCAGAGCGGGGCAGGGCTGTCCCCGTGCGCTCATCCGCCTTCCCTTCTCCGCGCAGTTGTCCATTATTCACCCGAGATGATGCTCCCGGGATGGGAGACATGCAAAGAGGAAGGAAGGAAGTGGACAGTGGTCAGTGGTGTGGGCTGGTCAGTGGCCCGGCCTGCGGGAGCCCTCGGCGGAGAGCGGGAACCGGGACCTGTTACAATAACTAGACATTCACAAGCCACGTCTAATTTCGAATCAGACTTCTCTTAAAACTTCTAAGCTAGAGATTGCTGCCTTCTCTCTTGTAGCTCTAGTTACCATCCACCCTAAACGTCACTCTCCTGTCTGTGGGAGCTCGCCCGGACTCCTTGCCTGCTCTCCTGTGCTCAGAAAGATGGCAAATGGCTCTTCACCGTCTCTACCACACCTCTCTCTCTCTCTCCCTCCCTCCCCAACCCCCCCCAAATCAGTGTAAAGTGTTCCCGGGTGAGGATTTAGAAAGCTGTTTCTCACCCGTGTGTCTCCCGTGGACCTAATGGACCAGCTGAGCAGTCGCGGGGAGCTCCTCCTGTGCCGGAACCAAGTCTCCCTTCCTCCGCGGCAGGCTCTGCGCCCGCCTGCCCGGGGCGTGGCCTGTGGGGAGGGACCGCCCTGCGGGGGGGCCTGGCCTGGTCCTCTGGCTTACGGCCTTGAGAAGCGCAGCCTTGCCTGCTCTCGACTTAAAATAGAGGCGAGAGGCGATGTCTACGGCCGAGGGGCACTTTGAAGAGGAGACGCCTCATGAGCTCCAGCCACACGGCGCCGGGCCCGTGTCCACTGGGAAACACAAATGCAGACTCCAAACGGGGTGGCTGTGAATCCGAGCAGCCAGCCTGCCCAGATGGGGCTGCCAGGAGGAGGAGAGAAAGGAAGCAGAGGGGATGCAGGGGCGGGGGTTCCAGTCGCACCTGCTGCGAGCAGCGAGCGTCTGAGCTGACGGCATGTGCTTCCTTCCCGTGCAGACCATCCCGCCCCGCGCCGGGGTGATCAGCGCCCCGCAGAGCCAGGCCCGGGCGTCCGCCGCGTCTGCTGGGAGGCCGGCTGCCGAGAGCCAGGGCAGAGCCTCCGAAGTCCCCAGAGGTAGGCACGGCCTCGAGATCTACCCGAGGCCCCGAGCCTCGGTGTAAAGGGGGTTCAACACGGCTTCCCAGGAAGCACCTGACTCGGAACATGACTTTCTAGGTTCACCTCTTCTTCCTGAGCCCCTGAAGCCTCAGGCCGCCCCGCCGGCTCCGAAGATGCAGGAGCCCCTCGTCCCCACAGCAGCCCCGCCGCCTCAGGCTGCCCCCCAGCCCGGCTTGGAGACGCCACCCCAGCCCCCGCCGCGGAGCAGGTCCTCCCACAACCTGCCCTCTGAACCCTCGGCGCAGCCGCAGGTGAGTCCCGTGGCGGTCTCGGAGCATGCTTATCTCGGTGAACAGGTGGACATCCGACTCGGCTGTCTCTTTAGTAGGAATAGCACCTTAAGACGCGACTTCAACCAGTGAGTGTCATTTGACGTCTGAGGCTAGTCCCATGACAAACGGATGTCAGGGTTTGCCTTTTTGTTTAACCTGTTGCTTAGATCGAGTTTCTCAGCGTGAGCCTAAGTGGGTACTTCGGGGACTTTCCAGGTGGCGTGGTGGCTTTTGAAGTGTCTGTGACTGTTCGATGCATAATTTACTGCGGGTGGTAAATGAATCAGGGTGGATGGCAGTGTGGGCTCTCCGTGTTGCTTTCACAGCCAGTGAATTAGTTTGGGCTTTCACTCCTGAGAGAGACGTCGGAGCAGCCCCTGACCATGGCGTGGGGTTCATGTCCCGTAAGGACACTCCTGCTGCTGCCGCCGCTGCCCGGGTTCGCGGTGGGGCCTGGGTCCCAGGGAGCTGAGACGGTCGTCCTGTTGGGGTTTAGGCGGCGGGTGTGGCAGCAGGCCTCATCACCAAGGCAGCCCCACCCGACTCTGCCCCGCGTAGAGCGCCCGGGAGGCGCGCCCTCGTGGCTGAGAGGGTGAGAGCAGCGCAGGGACGCGCGTGCCCGAGGGGTGGCACCCGCAGCGACGGCTGACATGTCCATCACCGTTACCTTAACGGGAGCAGTCACGCGAGTTGAATTGTATTTTTATTTGGGTGCTGCTTTACTTGGTTTTTGTTACATCTTTTCAGCAAAATTACTAGAATCAAATTTACGTTTAGTAAGTACATTTTTGTTATGTGGCCTTACATTTTATTTTATTCTAAACTTCAACTGGAAAAGACCATCAAGGCCAAGGAAATGTGTCAAGTTTTAAGTCTGCTTTTAAAGCTTGGGAGGGTTAAGTAAGAACCAGTACGTACTGGCAACGTCCCTGCAGCACATTGATGAGTTGTGTTTGCACTTACGTTTACCGATGTCTGAGTGTGTCCACCTAGTTGGCAGAAGTTAAGTTTATGCTTCTACACAGTGAAAAACATTAAAGTAAACGTGACTCTAAAGATTGTAAACACTGTCAGCAGTTAGCACACTCAGACCGTGGGTCACCTTTGTAAAAGCTGAAGCAGGACAGCAGTCAAGGGAGTAACATGTGCTTGACGCTAGTTCATGCCTCCACGTGGCTGTAGCTCTTTGTTCAGAAAACGGAGGGTCCTGAAGACCCAGGAGCGCGTCGGTGTCTGAGCCTTCCGGTGGCCACGAGTCCTTTCCGTCCTCCGTGAGAGGCGCTGTTGCCATTCCAGAGCGACGTGAATTCCTTCCTAAAGCTTGTGATGGTTAAGGCTCTTGGAGAGCGTGAAAGTAGGTCCGCGGCAGCGGGTGCCGGTTCCGGGTTCACGCCCACGGGGTGCCCTGGGCACGGCCTGTGCGTGCCAGTGGCCTGTGGCAGGGAGAGCCGGTCTCGCGCTCTGACCCGGTTTCGCTGACGGTCGCAGAGCCTGGCCACACGTCGGTGAGGACTCACTGCTCCGGAAAAGGCCCGGAGCAGACTGTCCGGGAAGTCAGTCTCAGCAGAAGGTCGTCTTGTGACCAAAGGACAGGAGGCTGAGGCCATTTTCTGGGCCCTCTCCATGGCCTGGTTTTCAGCGGAGTGGCCGTGGCTCGTGGAGGCAGCGTGTGCCCTGTGGGCCTGGTTTTCAGCGGAGTGGCCGTGGCTCGTGGAGGCAGCGTGTGCCCTGTGGGCCTGGTTTTCAGCGGCGTGGCCGTGGCTCGTGGAGGCAGCGTGTGCCCTGTGGGCCTGGTTTTCAGTGGCGTGGCCGTGGCTCGTGGAGGCAGCGTGTGCCCTGTGGGCCTGGTTTTCAGTGGAGTGGCCGTGGCTCGTGGAGGCAGCGTGTGCCCTGTGGGCCTGGTTTTCAGTGGAGTGGCCGTGGCTCGTGGAGGCAGCGTGTGCCCTGTGGGCCTGGTTTTCAGTGGAGTGGCCGTGGCTCGTGGAGGCAGCGTGTGCCCTGTGGGCCTGGTTTTCAGTGGAGTGGCCGTGGCTCGTGGAGGCAGCGTGTGCCCTGTGGGCCTGGTTTTCAGTGGAGTGGCCGTGGCTCGTGGAGGCAGCGTGTGCCCTGTGGGCCTGGTTTTCAGTGGAGTGGCCGTGGCTCGTGGAGGCAGCGTGTGCCCTGTGGGCCTGGTTTTCAGTGGAGTGGCCGTGGCTCGTGGAGGCAGCGTGTGCCCTGTGGGCCTGGGAGATGGTGTTCTGGAATCTGGTGTTCAGTTCCTCAGAAACTACCCAAGACGTGCGTTTTACGTTCTAAGTGTTCTTTCTGCCTCAGTCTTCGATGTCTAACTCCTGTGAACACTATATACACAGACACACTTTCTTTTAAGTTTCTGATGATGAAAATATATTTTATTATCAATGAATGATATATGTGCATATGTATTTTTAAATGTCTTAATTGATTTTCAGAGAGAGGCAGGGAGAGGGAGAGAGAGAAACATTGATGTCACGGATGGGTGCCTACCGTCCTGGGCATGTGCCCTGACCGGGAATCGAACCGGTGCCCTTTCAGTGCATGGGACAGTGCTCAACCAGCTGAGCCACACCGCCGGGCCACACCGCCAGGCCGAGGGTCCTGCTCTTTGTAGACTGTCCTTGTGGAGGCTCACAAAGGGTCCCAGGGCCTCCCGGGAGGAACACGCTGGAAGCGGGAGGAGGGGAAAGTGCTTTACCTTGTGTTCCTTTTAAACTTTGAACCATAAGAATAATGCCTGTTCAAGACATAATGAACATCTATAACTTCAAAACCTTCTGCAGTGGCAATAAGTTTAAAAGGATGAGATTTTAAAATACAACATATTTGATATTTTGATAATATGAAATAGCCTTAGCATTGAACATGTAGTAACTTTTATGTTTTTATTAATTCTGCCCCAAATCTGCAAAATATTTGAAACATAAAAGCACACATGAGTCCGGCCGGTGTGGCTCAGTGTCGACCTATGAACCAGGAGGTCAGGGTTCGATTCCCAGTCAGGGCGCATGCCGGGTTTTGGTCTCGATCCCCAGTGGGGGGCGTGCAGGAGGCAGCCGGTCAATGATTCTCTCTCGTCATTGAATCCAGGGGGCGGGGGGGAGGGGCAAGGGGAGGTGGGAATGCAAACATTTCATCCATGATGGGCTGCTTAGAATATTTTAGAGCTTTGAAAACCTATTTGGATTATTATTTTTGGAATAAACTTGAAATACGTTGGTTAGTAATCAACCTCAGATAAAACTGAACTTTGAGCCCTAATTCAGCAACACATTTTTTGTTCAAAATGACTAAGTTGGAACTGTTGCTTGAACTCACGCTATGACCTGCCAGCGTCACTGCTCCGGGTGAGCTGGCGCTGGGAGCGCCCCGCGGGGCTGCGGCTGCCCGGCGCCTCCTAACTCTCTCCTCTGCTGTCTGTTCCTCTCTCCAAGCAGGAGCGGCCGTCAGGGTAACAGGTACCGGACTGTTTCTCAATTCCCGCCCGCTTCTCACCTGTCGCAGCGCATAGATGTATGGGTCTTCTGCTTCATACATTCCGTGTCACCCGTTTCTAAGCACCTGTCACGTTAATAAACTGTTCTCATGTCATCAGACCTGCTTTTTTTCCTTAGTATTTTTAATTTTTAGGAACCATTTTAGTTGTTCTTGTTTATGCTTTATGATATTTTGCTTTGTGGTATTTTTAATGAAAATTAACAAAACTAAACCTTGTAACTTCAATAAGGTAAGCTTTATGTATATGAAAGTCTATTTGGCAAAACTAAATTGATTCTTGGCATAATTAATTCTTTCCTTGGGTTTCTTTTGGAAAAATGTTTTTCAAATAATTTTAGTTGCAAATTGTTTTTAGTAAGGAAGACTCGATGGTGTGGAAAGATGGAAAGTCAGTCTCACATCCGGGCTGTTTAAAGGTCCCTCCACACCTTTCTCTGAAAGCGCCGCCGCCTGCGCGCTCGGCCCTTCCGTTCTCCTCCCTGTGGCGTCTGCGTGTGGGCTGTGTGTCTGCCATGGGGACCCGGTCCCGTGCCCTGTTCTGTTTTGTTGTGTTAACCATGAGCAACCCAGACATATTGGCATATGGAGTTGACGAACTTCATGACGTCTCTGAAGGAATTTCCATGTGTGAGCCCGCTTACCTCTAGTTCTCAGAATACAGTTTAGAGTCTGAGACCTGTTCACGCTCTCATTTTCTACAAATTTATTGTCAGTGTTCAAAGAAAAACACACTTATTTGTTCAAGTGTAAAGCACGCCGTAGGCCAATTGGACAAGACGCTCATATACGTGAAGTTGCTCACTGACCGCCCCGTCCCTCCAAGGCGGCCGTCCCTGTCCGAGGCCCGAGGCCCTGCTCGGAGGCCCGTGGGCGCTGGAGGGGGACCCGCCACCCTGGTTTGCCGCGGCCCATGAACCTTTAGTTGTTGGCTTAACAGCTAAGTTCATGTTGTAGCCTCCATGTCCTGAGCTAGAGTTCTCTCCTTTCCTTCTCAGCCCAGAGGCTTGCTTTATGTTTAAATTAGGCATTGCCATCCAAGGCGTCCACCGCGTTTTCAAATTAAAACGAAGTGCCTGGCAGCTACTCTGCCCTGTGGCTGGGATCCTGGCTTTGTTCCCCGGGAGACAGGCCGAGCTCAGTGCGGCTGCGCTTCCCTCCCGGCTTCCTGTGCACAGGCCCGGCCACCACGGTGCACTGAAGCCCGGACTCTGACCTCCAGCCCGGGCACAGACAGCTGCACGTGCCAGCACCGGGCACCACGCCGGGCCCAGCTGCGCTGTGGTCATGGAGTTAGCGCACCCAGTAGGCGGTGGGCTTTGTAAATGATGGGTGTCAGGTCGTCACTGCCTGGTGATTGCCAAGCACACCTGGGCGCTCAGGGCCATTTTTACCAGATGAGGCGGGTCAGTTAGGAGCCGTCCGTCACCCCAGCGGCTTCTACAGAGGCGGCGGCACACCTGTCCCCCGGGGAAGGAAGGGCGAGGTCTCGCTCGGATGCAGCGCACTGGGGGTTCATGCTCATCCCTGCGCTCGCATTTCCCTGGCACATGAGCCGCACCTGAACGTGGATGTAGAAGAGGGAAGCCACGCCGCCGTCACAGGTGGGGTTGGGATTTCACGGGCTTCGCATCAGCAGGTTCTCGGTGTGCTGCCGTCTCCGAGAGCTGGGCCTGAGCGAAACTCGTTCGCTAGTTCCGGACGATTCCATGGACCAGATCAGTACCTGCATGAACGAAACAAGCTCTATTGAATAGAGGGATTTACTTAGCTGGGGGTTTTTCAAGAATAAGATTTTAGCTGTTTTATCTTAACCCACCAGAGAAACAAGGACACAAGCTGCTTTTTGTTTCTAAGTCTATGCCTGCCCCCAACAAGAGCAGTTGAGACAGAAAGCCAGCGCAGGGAGTGGGCGGTAAGCGTGTCACTTCCGGTGTGTTTCTGACTGCGTGCTGTTTCTCTCCAGGTGAAACCCAACGGCGTCCCCGCCGTCAGACTGGAATCGCCCTCGAAGAGCGACCCGTTTGAAGACCTGTCACTTAGTCTGCTTGCCCTGCCGCAGGCCCAGCCGCCCGTGCACCCCGCCCCTGTCCTCGCCCCGGGCCCGCCGGGGGTGGTCCCCCTGCCTCCTGCCACCCAGAGTAACAGCAGCTTTTTGAGTTCCGTGAGCTGCATGCCAGCACTGCCTCCGCTTCCAGCGCGGACCAGATCCCAGGAGAACGCGCGATGCTCTCCGAACCCATTCGCCCCGGCCTTCCCTGGCACAGACCTCCCCGCCGACAGGACGAACCCGTTCAGAGCCCCGTCCAGGGGCGCAGAGGCGGCCACGCGGCCCCTGGAGCCTGACCCCCGCGCTCCCTTCCCTCCTCCTCAGCCCGACGGCTTTCAGGACCGCGCTCACCTGCAGGCCCAGGCCACAGTGAGCGCCAGCCCCCCGCGGGGGTGGGTGACCTTCGAGGAAGAGGACTTCGGGGTGACAGCGAAGTCGAAGGCAGCTGGTCCGGGCTCCCTGGGCCCTCGGCCCGGCCCGTCCTCCGGCCCCGGCGTGACCTTTGGCGATGACTGGGGTAAAGGGACGGGTGTTCCCCCCTGTGCGCTGCCCTCGCGGAGGCCGCCCCCGCCTCCCGGTTCTGCGCTCCCCGCAGGCCCCGCCCCTCCAGCCGACCCTTTCACGGCTCTAGACTTCACGGAAAGATAGCCGCAGGCCACGGCGCTCCGTGCTGGCAGAGCGAGACCGGCATTGTTCTCCGTTACGTGCAATCGTCCTTGTTCCTGCACTGACGCCCAGAAATACCACTGTGTCCTGTGTACAGCGTTGGAGTGTGTGTATATTGGAAATAGGGAAACCTTCTCGTCACTCACTGGCGTCCTGGTGTGTTTGTTGGGTAACTGAGAGCAGGAGCCATAAAAGTGCTCAGAACTCCTCTGGAAAGGAGACCCCACTCAGATCCTTGGTGAGTCTCCAGAGAACTTCGGGAAGCCCCACAGCTCCCGCTGGCCTGGCCCTGCGCTCACAGCAGTCACCAAAGAGCTGTCCGCGTGACGCCGACACGGGATTCTGAGAGGCATCGCTTTAAAGAGAGTGAGTGCACACATGCGCACACGTGTGGTGTATGCACTCACACATTCTCACACTCGTCCCCTAAACTCGAGGGCATGACCCAGACCAAATCTGTCTCTAAAAGCTCTGAGAGTTCTCTTCTCAATATTTCATTATCAGAAAGTCGGCTGTCAGTGAAATTTGGACATGTCTTTAATTTTCTTTCCAAAACTAGAATGATCCTCACTCCTGAAACAGCATTTTCTCTTTGCGTGCGCGCGCACACACACACACACACACACACACACCCCTCGGCACTCTCCATCCAGGCCCCTGAGCGGGAAGCACGTGTCGCAGTCTGTCCTGCAGACACTCCAGCCCTTTCCGAGGAGCGGGTGGCGCGTGTGTCTGCAAGGCACGTGCCGTGGGTTCAGTGAGACATTCAGTGCCAAGTGTCCCCTCTGTACACGAAGGTGTGTGCTGCCTGCTCCCTCCGCCTCCCGTCGGCTGCTCTGCCTCTGGAGCTTCCTTGGCTGGGAGAGCAGCCGGGTGGGGGGTGCACTCTGCACTGGGTCTTCCCTGCAGGTCTGCTCCATCCACTGACCCCGCTTTTATGAAGCACACGGAATTTTTACAGAATGTAGTGTTTTGATATCATTAAGTAATCCCAATCAGGAATCCTTGGGCAGTTGTTTTGTTGTAAATTTAAGCTAAAGTCATCGGTACCCAGTAAGACTTACATTAACGCTCCTTCCTATAAAGCGTTGTGTGTCCACCTAAACCCCGTGTCCTCACTGAACCTTGACGGATGTGCATCGGGGAGAGCAGGAGCGGGGCCCGTGGTGAGAGAGTGGAGAAGCACAGAACTGCATTGCACTTAGCCACAGAAAGCAAATCCCCAGGGAAAGTGCTTTTCTAAATGCTCAAATGTTATCAGCATCCTCTATTTATAGACGTAATCCTCTCTGTTCACAGCCAGTAACTCTTGGGAGTTTTCTGTTGTGCTTTTTGAGGTTCTAAGCATTTCAGCAACAGTGTATCTTCAACAGCAGTATTACTCTAAGCGGGATGCTTCAAATGTGAACTAACGTGTCCAAACTGTGGCTTTAGCTTCTACGTGATCAGTGTGTGGTATTTGCTCTCTATTAGCCAAACAATTCCTTTCGGCAGCGGCTCTGTGAGCAGTCTCCCGGCGAGCCCACACTGCCTGGAACACACCCCGTGCAGCAGCGCGGCCTCGATCCGGAAATGGACTCGGCAAGTTGCTGAAAGTGCACCAAGCTATGGAAGTTAAAGGTACGCTGCCGATAACTGGCCGTTACTCTGTCTTACTGAAATCTACCAGTTCCATTAAAAGCAGCAGAATTTAGACACAGGAGCTCTGTGAATTCTCTGTTCTCCATAGTAGATTGCTGTTGATATGTAAGAACTTTATTGCTTATGTGGCACACGATATTTATAACTGTACTTTATAGAAGTCTATATTACAGTCAGTGGTATACATTCTGTACATATCCTGTGAAATGTGCTGTCCTGTGAAATAAATAGACCTTCTCTACCATATCGACCACGTTGCTCAGAGGGAAGGCTTTTTCTCAGCTGTCTTCCTTGACCTTGACTTGACATGTACAAGTTAGTAGCATTTGGGGATTCACTCTTGTTGTCAAATCAGGTATTTTAATTCAAGATCTTCTTTTCATCCATTTTACTTCTCAGTGCTCTGAGAAGAAAGATACTGAGATTAGTGATCATCATCAAGAAGCCGTGCACTTATTCTGTAATTTTATGATAATTTGAGATATAGATGCAGTTGTAAGAAATAAGAGATCCCAGGTACCCTTACCCAGTTGTCCCTAGTGGATGCATTTTGCAAGACTAGTAAGTACCACAACCAGGCCATGACATGGAGACATTTTCATCTGCAAAGGTCCGCCCTCACGCCGCCCTTTCCCACCACCTCCCGTCCCATCACCCTTTCCCTGGTCCGTAATTTCTCGTAACCACTAGTCTATTCTCCATTTCTGTGATTTTGCCACTTCAAGAATTTTATATAAATGGATCCTGGCCAGCGTGGCTCAGTGGTTGGGCATCGACCTATGAACCAGGAGGTCACGGTTGGATTCCTGGTCAGGACACATAACTGGGTTGAGGGTTTGATCCCCAGTGTGGGGTGTGCAGGGGGCAGCCGACCCATGATTCTCTCTCATCATTGATGCTTCTATCTTCCTCTCCTCCTCTGAAATAAAAATATACTTTTAAAAATAAAAAAGACATGGATCCATATGGTAGGTAACCTTGTGGAGATGGCTTTTTTACTCAGCACAGTTCTCCGGAGATCCTCCAGTGTGTGTGCCAACAGTCACTTCCTCTTACTGCTGGGAGTGTCCCCCGGAGACCCGGGCCTGCCTTCCCGATCAGGAGCCAGGCATTGGCCAAGGTGCCGGCACCGCCTGCCCCAGGGTCTGGGCGGTCCTGGCCCGCAGCGCCGGCGCCGGAGGGAGGTGAACGCTCCCCCGGGCTCCACCGCTGGGCTGCCGGCCGGGCCAGCAGCCTTCCCGGCCCCAGCGGATGGGCGTTCCCAGGCGGACTGTCACCCACCGCGAGGGTGCTGACGGGGGAGCCCACGGTCGGAAGGGGCGGCGGGTGCTTGAAACAGTCCCGTCCGGTCACAGTGGCGTGGCCGCTCCCAGGAGGAAGCCAGGGGAGCCTGTGGTCAGGGCCTCGGCAAATGTCCCCCTGGAAGGCGTCCCCGGCCGTCCCGCCGGCACCGCAGCGCCCTGGGTCCGGGCTCCGGGTCCGGGCGGGCTGTTCCCCCGTCACTGCGGCCTGGGCTCCGCCAGACCGGGGACCGGGACCTGCGGCGGGCGACTCGGCGGCGGCCCCTCGGGAGGCGGGGACGGGCGGGTCGGATGCGTCCGCGGCGGACACGGCCCGCGGCCCCCGGGAGCCCCGGACCAGCGGAGCGTCACCCACAGCGGCTGCGACCCGAGCTCGCGACCCCAGCGTCCGGACCGGAAGCAGCGGGGCGTTCCCGGAAGTGGGCGCTGCAGGAGGCGGAAGTGCTGCTGACACCGGGGCACGAGGACACACCTCCCCGCGCGCGCTCACCACCCGCCCGCCCGCCCGCCCGTCCTCCCGGGTGGACTCGGCCCGGGCGAGTGGACGGGGCGAACCGCTGCCTCCGCGGCTCCGTCTGTTGGGAGCGTTGCCCAGACAACAGTCACTTCCGGAGGCGGGGCGGGCCGGTCGGGCCCGGGCTCCGTGCTCACCTGCTCCGGGACTGGGTCGCCGGCGCCCCGCGCACCCAGCTTCCCGACCGCGGGCTCGGACTTGAGCAGCCGCCCCCCCAACCTCCCAAGACGCTGTGTTTCCTCGTTGCTCCTGGCAACAGTCACTTCCGGGAGCGAGTGCTGTTCCCCGTAGCGGCGGTTGGCGGGCGGCGGCGGTGGTGCCCGCGGGGCGAGGGGCCGCCATGGTGCTGCTGCACGTGAAGCGGGGCGACGAGAGCCAGTTCCTGCTGCGGGCGCCGGGGAGCGCGGGGCTGGGGGAGCTCACGGAGCAGGTGGCCCGCGTCTACAACGCGCGGCTCAAGGTGCAGCGCCTCTGCTCAGGTGGGGCCTGCGGGGGCCGGGGCGGGGGGCCTGCGGGGGCGGGGGCGGGGGGCCGTGGGAGGGGGGACGGGGACGGGAGTCAAGTTTGTACAGATGAGCAGCAACCGGGCTTGAAATGGGGGTCACCAGCAGAGAAACGGGGGCCGAGGGAGGCTCTGAGTGTCTCGGGCCAGGATTGGGGCGCCGCGGGGAGCCCCCTGGAGAGGGAAGAGCGCCAGGAGGGACCCCAGAGACGGGGCGAGCGCTGGCGTTTGGAAAGAGTGGCCGGTGCTGAGACCCCTGAGGGGAGCGTTTTGCGGGGGACACCCCGGGCCGCCCTCCAGGCTGAGCCAGGGCCCCCCACTCCTCCCCCTCGGGACGCGCAGCCCGGCCCCGGCGCCTGGCCTCCTGCACACGGGGCAGCGCTGTCCGAGGGCACTGGCCCTGCTTGCGCCGCCCGGTAAGGCGTCCGCCGGCCACGGGGCCACGGGGCCCCTGAGCGATGGAAATGTGGCCGGAGCGGCCTTTGAAATGGATTTCACTTTAATTACGTCCAACAGCCCCGCGCGGCTGGAAGCTGCCTCCTCGGAGGGCGGCGGAGTTTGTCACCAGAACATGTGACCTTGTCTTCATGAAGTGTACTTGTCACTTATTCATAAAAGTCCTTACCCCAAAACAAGCTCCACAGTAAACGTTATTTTAAAATTAAAGCGTTTGGGGGAGAAAGGGGACTCGACCTATTTGTATAAAATTGTCCATGAAAATGTGGCGCTGAATGCCGTCCTGTTCGAGCACTTAGGTCCCTGCATGGATTCTAAGGTGGCCATTGCCCACTGCCGGCCAGACAGGCCTGGCGCCGGGCAGGGAAAGCAAGGGGGCGAGGCCAGCTGCTCGGCCCGGGGCTCAGGGTGTGTGTGTGTGGGGGCGGGGGGGTCACGACCACTCCGTGCAGTTACACTACATGCGGTGTCTCCAGGGGTGTGGGAAGGCCCAGCTCCCTGAGACCCTGTCTGGTTAAGGGAGGGAGGGGGAGGGAGGGAGGAAGGAAATACTGTCAGGTTAAAATGTGGACGGGTTTGGGAGTGAATGTTGGTGGAATGGAAAACATGAAGCCATCATCGGAGTAGCGAGCGTGACCTAGAGAACCGGGACTTGTCCTGCTCTCCACTTCCCAGGGCGCGCTGCCTCCAGCCCTCCCGCTGGTTGGATTCACATAAATTATTTGGAAAGTGTTTTTCTAAAGTTGCCTGTGAAATAGCAGCCGTTGGACTGAGCAGCCTCAGCTAGCACAGCTGCGGGGGGGGGGGGGGGGGGGGATGGGGTAAATCCGAGAGGGTGTGAGCACAGACTTGGAGAGCGGAACGCCCGTGCGGGGTGTGCAGACTGGGGGCGAATGTCAGTCTGTGCCCCCCCGAGCCCGGGGAGTCCGGCACAGCACACAGGCCAGGCTCGGCCCGCCGCCCACCGTGGCCGCCGCTGACCTCGGACGGGAGGGTCATGTGCTGGAGGTCACATGCGGGTCTGGCACGCGTCAGATAGCTAAGTGTTCGTTAAATGAAGCCTCGAGCCGCCGGGCAGACCCCTAACCAAGGGGACCGGTGTCGGTGAGGTGGTGGACGCGCTGTCTGTCTCCTGTCGTTAAGAGATGGAAGAACTGGCGGAGCACGGCGTGTTCCTGCCCCCGAACATGCAAGGCCTGACGGACGAGCAGGTGGAGGAGCTGAAGCTCCGGGACGAGTGGGGCGAGAAGTGCGTGCCCAGCGGAGGCGCCGTGTTTAAGAAGGACGACGTCGGACGCAGGAACGGCCACGGTAAGTGCGCTCCGCTCCGCGGGCCTGACCCGGCCTGGGCGAGGCGGCTTGGTCAGGAGCGGAGTCAGGGAGCCCTGGCGGGGCGCCGCGTGCACGGACCGGCCCGAGGGGTGAGGGGTGAGGGGTGAGGGGTGAAGACAGCGCCTGTCTTGCTCTGGGTGAGCTAGCTTTAATGTATCGGGGAGCCACGTGAAGTTGCCGTTTTTGTGGGTCACAAGTGGTTGAAAATTGGCGATTTCATAGGGTACAGCCTGAGAGTTATGGGGGGGGTCACTGAAAACCTATCGGAGGGTGTTTTGTTACGATGGGCAGAACCGGCTTCGTTAGAGGTTTGTGGGGAAGAGGCGGTGACGGCAGCTCCAGGTCCCCCTGGGTCTCCGTCACCCTCGCGGGTGCACCCAGGAGAGGACGCGGCCGGCCAGTGGGTGGCTCAGTGGGCGGCGGCGACTCTGACGCTTGTCCCTCTGCACCTGACAGCAGCAGGGACGTCACTGTCACCAACAGTCACCCACGTGCCTGCTGTGCCCACACCGCGAGGGGCACCGAGATACCGCGTGTCCTGCACGGTCTGTGCACGCTCCCCTGGGCGTGTATGTTTTTCATTTCCTGTGTAAACACGTGTACTGGGGATAATAGGAATTTCTAGCACTTCCTGCGCCTCCACCGGAAAGTGGCTGCTTGTCTTCCATGCCTGTTCCGGCCTAACCTCGCTCTCAGCCTGGAGAGACTTTGCATCAGCGGAAAGCAGTCCTGAGGACAGAGTTGTGAGCGTCGGTATTCCGTGTCTGGTCGGCACTGTCCTCAAGGACGGAAGGTCCGACCTTGCCCATCGCCCTTAGGCCTGGACATTCCGTCTCCCTTGTTTTTGCTTCTAAACTTTCAAGTTAGGATTTTTCCCTGTTAGGGCTGAGCAGCTCTGGGCGCCGAGCCCAACCCCACCGCACCGGCTTCTGTAAAGTTGTACTGGGGTGCGTGCCCCCAACCTGTCTCAGCAGCGTCTGTGGCTGAGCGGTGGCCAGGAGGCGGCCACCACGGGCTGAACTGTGTGCTGGGCCCGCACAGCCCCCGCTCTGCGCCTCTGCCCCCGTGCGTGGGGCGCCCTCCCGTCTGCATCGCCAGCCGTCTGTCCGTCGCCGAGGCCGGGCTTCGTCCCATGTCGCCGCCTCCCGCCTCCGATGAAGGCTGGGCGCTCGGAGAGTGGTAACGGCGGCGTCCCCCCTCCCTGTTTGTGCAGCTCCCAATGAAAAGATGAAGGAAGTCCTGAAGAAGACGCTGGAAGAAGCCAAAGCGATGATCTCCAAGGTGAGCTTGTCCGGGAGACCGAGTCCCGAGTCCCTGCCCACCGGCCTCCCTCTTCCTGCTGCTTTAAGCTCCGGGGGCGAGTGGGGGGCCCTGGCTTCCTCCACGGCTGTGCCATTCGCCCCGACCCTCCCGTCCTCCCGTCCCCCCAGTCGGCAGGATGCATGGCTCCAGGGGGTGGGCTCCCTGTGGAGCCCGTGGGCATGAGGCCCGGGCACCCTCCCCCCTCCACCTGTGAAGACGGAGCCAGCAGCCAGCCCGAGGCAGACGCCTCGCCTGGTCCAGGGCTGGATAAAGGCCTGTGCCCTGGTGGCTGCGTGTCGTAACCGCTGCCGCTTTCAGAAACAAGTGGAAGCCGGTGTCTGCGTCACCATGGAGATGGTGCAGGACGCCCTGGACCAGCTCCGGGGGGCAGTGATGATTGTGTATCCCATGGGCTTGCCGCCCTACGACCCCATCCGGATGGAATTTGAAAATAAGGAAGACTTGTCGGGCACTCAGGTGTGTGGCTCCCCGCCCTGCGCTCCCCCCAGAGCGGCCCCGGTCTCACCTCCTCTTCCGGGGGCAGCTTTTGTCCAGAGGGGAGTTCTGATCTGGGGGTGGGAGGGTGGGGTGAGGCGGGCGAGAGGGTGTGCATGGCCGAGGGCGTGCTCACGCCCGGCGGGGAGGCTTGGCAGGCTGCCCAAGGCAGGAACGGAGACATTGCCTTTGGGGCCACCGGAAGCCGGAACCCTAACTTATGCCTGTTTGCACCCCAACGTTTTGGTCCCTTTGCTGGACTTGGTGTCCCAGCCCTTCCGCTTGTTTCGTGCTCTCCCCTCTTTGTCTCGTTCTTCCTCATCCTGGGGGAGAGCGTCCCTGGGCGCCTCAGCATCCTTCCGAGGGACCCAACATGATGGGCTCGCCGCTTCCCTGGCAGGGAGTGCAGTCAGGGCGGGGCTGACACTGACAGGGCGGGCGCTAACCCCATGAGGGCCCCGTGGTGGGGAGTCCGTGCCCCCACGGGGCTTGGGCAGGAGGGCAGGTCCTGGCACCGGCCTGGCCTCCGGCACGGGGGCGGGGTGAGGGGTAGGGGACCCCGTGCAGGGCACCGGCCCGGCTCCCGGCACGGGGGTGGGGTGAGGGGTAGGGGACCCCGTGCAGGGCACCGGCCTGGCTCCCGGCACAGGGGCGGGGTGAGGGGTAGGGGACCCCGTGCAGGGCACCGGCCCGGCTCCCGGCATCGGGGACACTGGGTCCTGTGACCGGGGGTCCTCCCGCGGCCAGGCGGCACTGAGCGTCATCGCGGAGCCGGACGCGCAGCTGTGGTGGGCCGCCAAGGAGCTGCGCAGGACGAAGACGCTGTCGGACTACGTGGGCAGGAACGAGAAGACCAAGATCATCGTCAAGATCCAGCAGGTGAGCGCGGCCGGGCCGTTCCTGTTGGCTTTCGCTGGCGCCCCTCAGGGTGGGGCTGCACTCAGCTCCTGTGGCCTGTGGCCTGGACTTGGAGTAAACCTGCCTCTTAGCCCCAACCCGGACGCGGGGAGCCGGAGCACCTGGCAGCACCGGGCGTCTGTCCTCATGGGCACGGGGCCGCCGTGTTCATTTCAACACTGATAGCCAGGCCTGCCCTGACGGTCTGGCTCAGTGGATGGGGCATCGGCCTGAGGACTGAAGGGTCCCGGGTTCGATTCCGGTCAAGGGCACAGATCGGGGTTGCGGGCTCGGTTCCCAGCGTGGGGCGTGCAGGAGGCAGCCGGTCAGTGGTCCTCTTATCATGGATGTTTCTCTCTCTCCCTCTCCCTTCCTCCCTGAAACCAATAAGGAATATATCTTTCTACAAGAACGAGGGCTACATTAAGTGAAAATATTCCTCAAAATGCCCAGCCCCCAGTGCTGCCGTCTAGGGAGGAGGGTCGGCGCGTGCCCGTGGCTTCCGGCTGCAGGCTGTTGTGGCCGCGGCGCCCCAACCATTCGCTCCCATCTGCCCTCCCTGGTCTGCAGGCTCACATGGGCCCGCCCTGCCTGTCCACCACGAGGGCCAGCGCGGGCGGCTGAAGCCAGGCCCCGGGACTCGTGGTCGACCTGTTAACCTCTGCGGTGACACGCTCCCCGTCACCTGGTCGTCCCTGACGCATGCCTAACCCGTGTCTCCCGTGTTCGCAGCGGGGACAGGGTGCGCCCGCCCGGGAGCCGGTCATCAGCAGCGAGGAGCAGAAGCAGCTGATGCTGTTCTACCACCGCCGACAGGAGGAGCTCAAGGTGCGGGAGCCGTGTCCACACGCACATGCACACGCACACACGCGTGTACACACACACACACCGCTTCCCCCAGGGGTCAGCAGTGCTGCAGCGGGGCTTTCCAGAGCTTCGGCCTCTGCTGGGCTGTGGGTCCTGCCAGGCGCACACGCACACACATACACACGCGCGCACACCCCGCCCCCGGGTTAGTCTGGAAGCGTCCTGCTTGGGCGGCTGGGGGAGGTTACAGTTCATCTTCGTCACTTTATGTTGCAAAAGTTTCCTGAGATGCCTTCCTCAGTGAGACGTTTCTCTCCAGAAACTGGAAGAAAACGACGACGACTCGTGTTTGAACTCCCCGTGGGCCGACAGCACCGCGCTGAAGAGACATTTCCAAGGCGTGAAGGACATCAGGTGGAGGCCGAGGTGAAGCTCCCGGCCAGGAAGCGCCAGAGCACCGGCTCCCCTCTCTGTAGGCAGACGGTAACCATAGCAACAGGATGCCGTGACCACTGAGGGAAAGACGTTGGGTTTTCCAGGTTTCCTAGTTTCCGAGTTTGAGGTTTTACGATAAAATTGATTAAAGGTCGTAGACTTCACACGTCCTCGGAGAGTCTGCCTGCATTCTTTCCCTCTGCGGTTTGCTTTGAGGGCCTCCTGTGGCCGATCCTGAGGGGGACCTGCCCCCTCCATCCGGTCCGGCTGGTGTACGCTCTCAGGCCGCTGCCCTGGAGGGAAGCTCAGCGTCAGTGGCCACTAGAGGGCGCCGCCGCCTGCCCCTGTTTCCTTGGCCTGCAGGTCTGTCCGAGAGGGACTGGAGCCGGGCAGCTCGGTTCACAGGTGAAGGTCACCTCCTGGCTGAGGCTCCACCAGATGGAGGGGCAGTCGGTGCCGTCTGACCTGGAACCTGATGTTCCCAGGCAGAGTCTGCACTCCCAGCCCTCAGCTCAGCTCCCTGCTCTACCTCCCTCCTCCCCCCTCCCTGCTCCCCCCTCCCTCCTCCCCCCTCCCTGCTCTCAGCTCAGCTCCCTGCTCCCCCCTCCCTGCTCCCCCCTCCCTCCTCCCCCCTCCCTCCTCCCCCCTCCCTGTGCTCAGCTCCCCCCTCCCTGCTCCCCCTCCCTGCTTCCCCCTCCCTGCGCTCAGCTCCCCCTCCCTGCTCCCCCCTCCCTGCGCTCAGCCACCTGAACAGAGGTTCACCTTTTCTTGTACTTGATCAGGTTCAGGTTCAGTTTCAGAAAGTCTTTGGGTTTCTGGGGTAACTTACATGGAACTGATGAGTTTTTCAATGGCAAAGCTCTTGATTTTTCCTTGGGAAGGAAATGTGATTTAAGTTATTGAATATAAGATTTTCATAGTTTTATGTTGATGGAACTCCAAAATCAGTGAATATGTCTAGAAAATAAACATCGCAGGTTGACTATTGGCAAGCACAATCGGACTTGATAAGGTCAGCGTCGTCATCTGTTGGAGAATGTGCTCTGAGCGGAGACGCAGAACAGCTCAGCCTCCGATGGGCCGCCGCCTGCGAGCGCTGAAGGGCGGCTTGCTGTTGAGACAGGATGCACGGGCGCCCGCGCCTGCCGCCGCCTCCGGTCCCCCAGAGCTGCCGCCATCGGTCACACCGGCCCAGGGCTGGGGTGCGGTGACGAGCCCTCTTTAGGGACCTGAGTCTGTTTGGAGCCTCAGAGAACGGTCCCGGCCTGTGAGCCGGTGTGCCTGGGCCGTCAGGCGGAGGAAGTTCTCGCCCGACGGGAAGCGGGCACTTCCTGACGCAGACCCGGCCCCACACTCAGCCGAGCTCGTCACTGGGGACCCCTGGACTCGGAGGCGGAGCCGGCCCCCGGCCCTGGGCCCCCCCGGTGCTCGTGCGCCTGTCCTGTCCCTCACCCGTCCTGGGCGCTCCACCGCCGGGTCTCCCTGGGCCCCCGGCTCCGGCTCCGGCTCCGGCTCCCCGGGGAGGTCCGCCCCCTGCGGCCGAGCCCTGGCCCTCCTTGTCCGCCGCCCAGTGACGTGAAGACGTTGCCTACATTTCACTCGTGTTTCACGTGGGATGGTGCACCCACCCGCTCCACGCGGGCCCCCCGCGCTCAGGAGGCCCCTGGGTGTGTGGGGGGGGAGGGGGTGTTTGTTTTGTTGTTGTTATCCTCACCCAAGGACGTTTCCCACTGATGCTTCTTAGAGAGAGTGGAAGGGAGGGAGAGAGAGAGAAGCATCCATGTGAGAGACACACCGATTGGTTGCCTCCCACGCGGGCCCGGACCAGGGCCTTGGATCGAACCAGCAATCTGGGTGCGGACCCTTGACCGGGAATCGAACCCGAACCCACGCCCCTTCGGTCCTAACTGTTTGGGCCAACGCTCTAACCACTGAACCCACCGGCCAGGGCTGCAATGCCACGGCTGAAGAATTAGAGTGAAATACAGGAGCACCTCAACGCCGTCCCGTCTCCCGGTGATGAGAAGGCGGCCGGGAGTCTCACGGCGCTGCGGCCTCCGGGTGGACGCTCCTCCACCTCTCGTCCTGCCGAGTCCCGCGGAGCCCGGGGCTAATCAGGTTCCGGCGGGACGACAGGGGACTGATCAACGGCAGCAGCAGCAGCGGAAGGTCCCGGGGGCCTGCGGAGCTCGGGGCGTCAGTGGTAGAAGGGGCAGGACCCAGGCCCGGCTGCCGGAACCCGGTGAGCAGAGCGGACCCTGTGCCCGCCGCCCGCCCACTCCTCGCCCCTGCTCCTCAGTCCTGGGCAGGCGCACCCGGCCCCCCGCTGCCCGTCTGTGGGCCGAGCTGGGCCGGAGCAGACAGCGGGGGGCGGGGGGGGGGGGGGACACAGCCACCTCGCTGCTTCTGCGACTGGATCAGGGTGTGAGGACTCGCACCGTGGTGGGCGCCCCGGACATCAGAGGGGGTTTCGTGCTGGGGGCCGGCCGGGGAACGAGATGCCCGCCTCGGTCGCCTGCAGGGCCCCCGCTGACCTCGGAGTTCAGTCCGAAGTCCTCGTTCTGGTGGGAAAGCCCAGGCCCGGGCACCTCGGAGGGGCCGGCGCTGGGAGCAGGCCCAGCGGGCCATGGCGTCCCCGCCCCGGGGCGTGAGGATGGCCATCACGTCCCTCGTGTTCCCACCGAGTGGCGCTGCCGTCCCTCCCGGGGGCCGCGAGCACCCCCTCCCGCGGCTGGGCCGGCCGCCTGCTGCCCAGTCCCTGGGGCGTGGCCTCTGCCGGGAGGGGCCCCCTGGACAGGCCGGACCCGCATCCCTGGCCCGGCGACGACACAGACCCGACGCCCGGGACTGGAGGGGACACATTCACGTCCACGTCCGTTTATCACTGAACTGGCCCCAGTGACACACCCAGGGCCACCGCGCCCAGAGCCCGAACGGGACCACGACCTCAGGACCCCCCCCCCCGGGAGGGACCGTTTCCAGTCTCCGGGCACGGCCCGGGCACTCCGGGGGCCCCGCTCAGCCCACCGCACGGAGCGGCACCACGAGAGCGGAAGACGGGGACACCTGGCGCCTTCGAGGAGGGTGGGTGGGCGACCACCGGCCCCCGAGGCCCCCGCGGCCCTCGCAGGAGCGGCCGAGGCGGGGAGGGAGGCGGGGCCGCGGTGGGCACGCAGCCACTTACTCCGAGAGAAGGACACGCACGGGCTCGGAGACCCCGGGACCTGGCGACGGAGCCGCTGGGGGGGCGGGGGGCTGCTCTCTCCGGTGCGTGTGAGGCTCCCGGCTCTGACACCGGCCCGCCCAGCACTCGGCAGCCCTGGCCCGCTGCCCGCCCGCCACCGCCCTGGACGGCACTGCTGCGGCCGAACTTCCAGAGAGAAGCCGAGGCACCGGGCCCACCCGTCACCCGGCCACGCACCTCCGAGTGCCGAGGCGGGAACGGAGCGGCGTCACCGGGAGCCAGGGCCCCTCCTCACACCCACGGCGCCCCCTGCAGAGGGGCCGCGCCCCACACCTGGTCACGCCCAGTGGGGTTTTCAGGACTGAGGGAGCTGACACGCATGTGCGCACACGTGCACATTCCCCCACCACAGACACAGCCATGCACACATGTACATGCACATGTGCACGCACACAGAGAGATGTGCACACCCATGGGAACAGGCACGCGCATGCATGTGCACACATGTACATACAGGTGCATACATGCACACAGATATGAACACACAGACACGTGTGCTCTGCTTGTCCCTCAACAGCTGCCGAGGGCCGGGAGGAGGCACTGGACACGCGGCAGTGAAAGGGAGCCCTTCCCGGCGGCGGGGCGGACGCTGTCGGTGCTGCCGGTGCTGCCGGGCGGGATTGGAAGGCGCTGATGGATCCCCCGCCCCCACCCCAGGCGCCTTTGTGAGCGCAGTCACACGGCAGGCTGCACTCAGGGCACAAGTGACAACGAGCGACACCCTCCCCCCAGCAGAGTCTCAGGGGACGGGCTGGGACCCCAGGGGCGAGGCCGGCACCCCCCGCCCCAGGAGCCCGTCTCCGTAGCCGCCGGCTCTCCTTTCCGGGGCCACGTTCCCGGGCGCCCAGTGTGGCCCCGGCCATTCGGGGGCCCCGCCTCCACGCGCAGAAGAGGCGAACCTTCAGGCTGAAGGTGCACCTTGGCTTTCGGGCCGGCGTGGGTTTTGCTGAAACGAATGTTCCCTCTGGGTTCCGGCCAAGCCTGCAGGGGAGTTTCCGTCCCGGTCGGCGCCTCTCGTTCTTTTTTAAAGAATATGAACCGTGAGTGAGGGGGGAGGACGGCCGTCAGCGGTCTGAGGACGGGGAGGGGCGGGCACGGCTGCTGTCAGGGCGGGAGGCCGAGGGCCGGGCTTTGTGGACGTGACATCTGCGCCCGCGGGCCCGGCCGACACTGCGCGGCGGAGGGAGAGTCAGTGCCCCCTCCCCCCACGGGCCGCATCTCGGCACCAAACCCTGAGCCTGAGAACGTCACGTCTGAACCTGGTCTTCAAGGTCATTCTCAAGGTGTCTTTGCCAAGGAGAGAGGTGACATTTTAAATATATTTTATTGATTTCAGAGAGGAAGAGAGAGAGGGATAGAAACATGGATGATGAGAATCACTGATCAGCTGCCTCCCGCACGCCCCGCACTGGGGATCGAGCCCACACCCCGGGCGTGTGCCCCGACCAGGAATCGAACCGTGACCTCCTGGTTCCTAGGCCGATGCTCAACCCCTGAGCCACGCCACCAGCCGGGCTAACTTGCACTTTTTATTTAATAATCTGACTTCAAGAATTTGTCTACCTTACTTAAGACACAACACAGGACTTTTCCCCAGAGCAGCTGGAATTCTTTCTAAACATCTGCCACACGCATGAGCTGAGCGATGCAGGCCCCACGCGTGTAGCAGAATCCCCCGCGACCCCCCCTCACCTCCCGGCCCGCCTCGCTGTCCCGCCACCTTCCCATCAGCGGCCGGGCCTCAGGAAGGAAGTCCCGGAGCTCAGAGCCCAGGGCACCTCCCGGTTGGCAAGTTCTTCGTGGGTTAGCAACACGTCCTCCTGCCGCTCACTGTCGACCGTGTTCCTCTCCCTGCGTTGGGGACACAGGCCGCCCCGCCTCCCCGCGTTTTCCGGGTCAGGCTGCTGACTCACTGACCGTGGACGCGGCCCCTCCTCCCGGCCGCCTTCGACTTTGAAACAAGAGGAAATGAGAGGCTCTATTTTTCTTTTCTCGAAAGGACGCCGGCCTCGGGCTCGGCGTTGGGACGGGGAAAGAGTTGGAATCAGTACACGACCCGTCGGAAGTGACCGGCTTTCCTCTCTTTGTCCTGCAAGTCCTGCCCTCAGTTCACGGCCCGCGGGCGGGTTGCCGCCATCAGGAAGGCCGCCTCATTCCCGACGGAATCTGCTGCCGGCGATGGGGAGCGGCCGGGCAGAGGCCGCGCTGCCGAGAAGGGCCCGGCCGTGTGGCCTCGACATCGGTCTGCACTGACGAAGCTCATTGCTCCTCCCCGCGCCCACGTGAGCCGTGCCGTCCGGGAGCGTTGGGCTAGTTTCTCCCACAGGATTTGGCTGCTTTGGGGTCATTTCCAAGGTATTAGGACCAGCTGGGTGGCTCTCAGCACCCGAAAATCAGGCTTAATTAGCCCAGGGGCCCCGCCCCTGACGGGCCCGCCCAGGACGGCCGCAGGTGGGCTGCACAGGTGGGGCCCCGCCTGAGCGAGGCTGCGGCTCCGGCCGTGGGCACGGGCACCGAGGCGCCGGGGAGCACAGAGGACTCGGGCGTGGAGACCCGGATGGGTGGGTGCCCCCAGGAAGGTGAGCACAGGAGGGGTGGGGGGCCCCCTCTGGGCCGGGGTTTCCATCTGATGGCACCTAGGTGGCGAGGCGCGGGGCTGGGCAGGTGTCTCCGCGTCTGACTCCATGTCGAACTCAGAAGTACCTGCCGCGCGGCTGGCAGGGGCCGCTGAGCCCTGAACTGTGACCAGGGAGACGGAGGGGCCGACGTTAAACCTCATCACGGCGGAGCCTGGCGAGGCGCGGGGTTGGGGCGCCCACCCTGGAGCCGTGGAAAGTCTGCGCATAACCTTTGACTCCCCCAGCACGGAACCGCCAATAGGCTGCCGCGGACTGGAGCCCGGCCGGGACACAGGAGCA
Source organism: Cnephaeus nilssonii (assembly GCF_951640355.1). NCBI lineage: Eukaryota > Metazoa > Chordata > Mammalia > Chiroptera > Vespertilionidae > Cnephaeus > Cnephaeus nilssonii. Next base: position 1,361,926 of record NC_137074.1, on the reverse strand, counting down.
GGCGATGCGTGCGTATCCGTGTCCGTGTCACGTGCTGTGTTCTTACAATAAAGTAAACCGGAAAAAGGAAAAGGTATTAACAAGAAAATCAGAAGGAAGCCCTAGCTGGTGTGGCTCAGTGGATAGAGCATCTGCGTGCGGACTGAGGGGTCCCAGGTTCTATTCCGGCCAAGGGCACATGCCCAGTGGGGCATGCAGGAGGCAGCCGATCCATGATTCTCTCTCATCATTAAATGTTTCTCTCTCTCTCCCTCTCCCTTCCTCTCTGAAATCAATAAAAATGTATTTTAAAAAATCAGAACGAAGAGAAAACACTTTCATTGGAGACATTTTGCACATACGTGGCCCCTGGAAGCTCAGGCCCATGGAGTTCAAGGTCAGCCGCAGCCGATGGAACCAACAAGCCGCCGGCCAGCGCTCCCAGGGTGCAGTGTCTCCGGGCCCCGGCCGCCCCGATGCCCGAGGCCGCGGGGCCCGGCCGCCGCTCCCCGTGGGCGAGGATCCTCGCGGCTCTCCCCGCCTCGTTCCCAGCTCGGCCGCCGGCCTGTGGTTGCCGTTTCCTCAGGGTTTAACCTCGAGGCCGCCCCGGCCTGGGGTGGAGCTGGGCCCGTGCCGCCCGGGGCCGGGCCCACAATGGGCTTCTCAACCCAGTGACCGGGTCCCGGGCTCACGGACGCCGCCAGACCGGGCACAACTTTAAGTCCGTGTGTGGGAGACGCCACACGACCTGGCTCAGCGAGCGGGGGGGTCAGGCCTGACCGGCTCTGCGCTCAGCGGACACGAGCCCCTCCCGCCGGGGCCTCTCTCCACAGCTCGTCCCCGTGTCCCCGCGCTCAGCTGGCTGCCGGGGCGGGACAGTCACGGGCCGGGCCCTGCGGTGCGGCCGCCCAGGAGGCAGGTGCGAAACGTTACCGTTCCTGTTGGGTGAGCAGCACGGCCCCCCGAGCCCCCCGGAAGGAGCCCATCTGATAGGCGCGGGGACGAGGGCACGGCCGGGCCACCCTGAGACCAAGGCAGGACCCAGTCCGAGGCCGGAGGGCAACACAGCGAGGCCCGAGCCCAGGGCGGGCAGAGGCACGTCCGACGGCTGACGCCAGCTTCCCGGGTCTGGGTGGGGTCAAAGTGGGGTGAAGGCGCTGGGGCTGGGGCGCTTCTCGGGAGGCCCCCCCTAGACAGCGCACGCCCGGGAGCCGGAGCCGCCAGGGGAGGGGGTGAGAGTGCTCCGTCCGCCCGCCCGTGTGCAGGGCCCGGGCGGCTGGCTGGTCCCCCTCCCCGGGCCGAGGGGCCGTGGGGCAGGGCTGTGTGGCCCTGGAATCATGGACCGGCTGGCTCCTGTGGGAGGCAGCTGGCTCTTCCCGGACCCCCTTGCCCCGGGGGACGGTGCCCAATGGCCCCCAGGCCTGACGCCCCGAGGCTGGACCCCGTCCCCAGCCCTCACCCCAGCCCCGCTTCCTGAGAGGAGGTCCTGGTCTGGGACTTCCTGAAGGGCCGCTCTCGAGAGCACAGCCCCCCGCGTCGAAGGGGAGGCGTTCCGGGCCCCGGCGGTGTCGCCCCAGATGGCAGCACACCCGCCAGGTCCGTCCCCCGGCTTCTCTGTGGCGGCTCCGCATCGCCAGCCCCACTGCTCCTGTGTTTTGGGGCGTCACGCACACAGCACCGTGACCCCCGACAGCGAGCTGATCACCCGCGGCAACTCAGTGACGAGCGGTGGGAGCGTCTGCAGGGGAGACGGACGGGGAGCCCCATCCCTGCGGGCCCAGCGGCCCGGGAGGTCCCGTCCCTGCACAGGCGGGCCGGGCCGGACGCTCAGGCAGCGTCACTGTGGGCCGTGGGGATGCACCCTCACGCCGTGTCCTCCTGTTAGCACTGCCCGCCCCCCCCGCTGTGCACTCAGAGGGGAAAAGAGGATTATGTACATACATGTGTGCACATGCACGTGTGTGCACGTGTGTATGTGTGTGTTTGTGAGAGTGTGTCTGAATGTGCATGTGTATGTGTTTGTGTGTGCATGTGTGTGTATGTGTGTGTAAGCATGTGTGAGTGCGTGTGTGTGTGTGGTTGGGGTTTTTTGCAACAACTTGAAGGTAATGCCCCTGGCCCCGTGCACGGAACCGCCAGGCCACCCGTCCACCCTCTCCCCCGGGAGGTCCCGCCGTACTAACCTCTAAACTAGCAGGACGGAGTGCTTTAGGCTGAAGAGTAACGTGCAACATGTGACAATGAGTTCGCCGTCACTGTGCATAAATAAAGGTTTATTGGAACACGGTGGCTTTCATCACGGACCAGCCTTTGAGCCCGCAGCAGGGTCAGCAGTCACGGCGGCCGGGACACAGACGCCCGGCCTCTCTAGCGTCCGCCATGAAGAAAGACGCCGCCGCCGCCCCTGCTCTACCGAGTGGTGTTAGCGCTTCAATCCGCCAGCAAGCCCGGGGGCGGGGCTCAGGGGTGAGCGTCGACCAGGAACCAGGAGGTCAGGTTCCATCCAGGTCAGGGCACAGGCCCGGGTGCGGGCTCCATCCCCAGTGGGGGGCGTGCACGAGGCAGCCGGTCCATGACTCTCTCTCATTGATGTTTCTCTCTCTCCCTCTCCCTTCCTCTCTGAAATCAATAAAAACGTATTTTTTAAAAACGCGCTAGCGGTGAGCGCGTGCACCCTGGTGACAGTGCAGCTACGTGGCTGCGCGGCCCGTCTGCTCAGCGGGAAGAGGGGCCGCGGCCCTGGTGCCTGCGGTCGCCGTGGGCGTGATGGCGGCCCCAGCAAAGCGTGGGGACGGGCGGCGTGACCCGCTCCATCAGTGACCGGTAATCGTGCCCACGTGCAGACAGGAACCCAAACAAACACGGACGTCAAAGACGCCCTGCGGGTTATTTAGAAACGTGTGCGAACACCCTGAAGTGTCCTTCAGGCGCGGTCTGGCTTCCCCGGGTCCGAACAACACGACAGAGTCTCCTTCACAGAAGGTACCAGTGGGACAGACCGGGCCCGGCGCTGCCTGCTCGGGTCGGGCATCGAGGGGGCCCCGGGCGCTGCCTGCTCAGGTCGGGCACCGAGGGGGCCCCGGGCGCTGCCTGCTCAGGCCGGGCATTGAGAGCCCCGGGCGCTGCCTGCTCGGGTCGGGCACCGAGGGGCCGGGCGCTGCCTGCTCGGGTCGGGCACCGAGGGGCCGGGCGCTGCCTGCTCAGGTCGGGCATTGAGAGCCCCGGGCGCTGCCTGCTTGGGTCGGGCACCGAGGGGCCGGGCGCTGCCTGCTCAGGTCGGGCATTGAGAGCCCCGGGCGCTGCCTGCTCGGGTCGGGCACCGAGGGGCCGGGCGCTGCCTGCTCAGGTCGGGCATTGAGAGCCCCGGGCGCTGCCTGCTCGGGTCGGGCATTGAGGGGCCGGGCGCTGCCTGCTCAGGTCGGGCACCGAGGGGCCGGGCGCTGCCTGCTCAGGTCGGGCACGTCGAGGCGTAGCGAGGTGCCGCGCTCAGTAGAAGGGGCCCGCGCTCCGTGGCACCGAGGCGTCCAGGCCGCTGTTCATCCATATTTCCTGGATGATCTGCTCCCGGCGCTCGATCCTCTCAGCCAGCTCCGCGGCCTCGATGGACGTGTAGGCGGGGTACGGAGTCCTGCGAAAGCCCGACGGCTCCCCGGGGAAGCTGGAGTCGGAGGAGTCCTCGCTCCCGTCCGCGTCCTCGCTGTCCTCCGAGGCCCCGTCACTGCCGGCCACCAGGCGCTCCCGCGCCCCCCGCAGCGCCCGCAGGTCCCTGGCGCAGGACACCCGGGCGACCAGGGCGCACAGCGTGAGGGCCAGGCCGACGCAGACGCTGGACACGAAGAGCAGGGCGGCCCTGTCGGGGTGGGCTGTGGGGAGAGGACAGTCAGGGCAGGGAGAGCAGGGAGGACGGGTCAGGGGCAGGGAGGGTGGAAAGGGTGGGTAAGGCTATGGGGAGAGGACGGGTCAGGGGTGGGGAGGGGGGGAGGGCGGGAGGGTGGGGAGGGTCCTGGCAGGAGCTGGAGCCGAAGCCAGGCCTGGGCAGCGCCTGCAGACCAGGCTTCCTCCGCAACCACAGACCCGTGGACAGAAAGAGGGTCTGGAGCACAGGTCACTACGTGTATGTACGTGAGAGGACACGGAGCAGGGTGGTCCCCCTGAGCTCAAACTCAGGGCTGCCTCTCATTCGCTGTGTGACTTCCTGCAGGATACACACCCTCTCTGGGACTCAGTCTCCGCATCTGTAAAATGGGCTCACAGCACCTTCCCGCTACAGAGTGCTCATGACGAAGTGGACTAATTCCGATAAAGCTACCAGAACACTCAGGGAGCGACGTATCGTAAATGCTCAGTAAATGGTCAGCTATCCATAGTAGTAATAAATGCTGAAAAATTAACTTACATAGAAAATTTAAATGTGCATGTAAGAACCAATGTGTGATGTAAGCAAAGCTTCATTCCTTCTAGATTAAAAAGAAAATATAGCCTGGCCAGCATGGCTCAGTGGACAGTGTCAGCCTGTGGACTGAAGGGTCCCGGGTTCGATTCCCGGTCAGGGCACAGGCCCGGGTTGTGGGCTCGAGCCCAGTGGGGGGCGTGCAGGAGGCAGCCGATCCATGATTCTCTCTCATCACTGATGTTTCTCTCCCTCTCCCTTCCTCCCTGAAATCAATAAAAATACATTTATATATAAAAAGGCCCCGAGGGTGTGGCTCCGGGAACAGGCAGGCGGTGCTGCCGGAACTTGCAGCCGGCGCTCCGAGCTGCGGCCGTGCCAGGTGGGCCGACGGGACCCCGCGGGCCGTGCCCTCGCTGAGACGGCTCGGCTCTGCCGATCGGCAGGCTGCGTCCCATTGGCCTCGAGGGGAAGATTAGCTGGAAACCTTGGCAACCGTGCGGGTGACAGGGTGACTCAGAGGGGGCTCTGTCTGCGCAGGGCACGGCCTGTGCCGTTGGCTGCGCGCTCTGGCCCGTGGCCTCCGGCCGGGGTGGAATGCACTAATCCCGCCCTTCCCACGTCCCGAGCTGGAAACGCATTCCTCCGCGCCTACGTTTCGCAGCACAGGATGCCGTGCAGCCCGACCCCCACCCGGCGTGCCTTCCCCGGGTGCCCCCCCCCCGGCCCCCGCCCAGGATCTCCTGTTGGCCGCCGGCTGAGCTGAGCCTGAGTTCAGGCCTCTGCGTTTCCAGGTCCCGGCAGGCGACAATCGACAGGTCGTTTTCCCACCCCGCAGGGACTCCTCAGCTCCCTGAGGCCCCCCCTCGACCCACCTCGGATGTAGGCGAAGGCTGCCAGGGAGCTGCTGACCATGACCCCCTCCTTCCTCAGGACCCGCGACTCGCGGGGGTCGGCGTCGACACCTGTGTCAGGACAAATGCAGGACGATGAGGCGCAGCTGCCCCAGACCTCAGCGCCGCCCGGCCCGTGGGGGGCGTGCCAGGGGCTCCGTGGTCAGAGCGTTGGCCTGCGCGCCAGAGGGTCATGGGTTCAGTTCCCTGTCAAGGGCTTGAAGGTTAGATCCCCAGCCCCGTCGGGGCGCATGCGGGAGGCAACCAGTCGATGTGTCTCTTACATAGATGTTCTCTCTCTCTCTCTCTCTCTCTCTCTCTCTCTCTCTCTCTCTCTCTCTCTCTCTCCTCCCCCTCTCCCTCCCTTCCACTCTCTCTGAAAATCAATGGGGAAAATATACCCTCAGGTGAGGATTAACAAAACCAAACAAAGAAATCAAACGAAGACTGAGCCGGGAAGAGCGTTAAGTCAGGCCCTGGGACGTGAAGCACAGAGGGACTGGAGACGCTAAGCCGTGCTGGCTGACTCCGCGCTCGCCGCCCGTGCAGAGGGGCGCGGATTTGCTTCCTGCCCAGCGGCAACGCGCGCGCCACGTCCAGGAACGTCCGACTCAGCCCCAGCGCCGCCGCTCTGTGAGCACTGAGACCGGCCCGGTTAGACGGGCGCGTGTGGGTCACATTTCTTGGAAATGACAGTCGGGTCCTGGTTACACGTTGGTGCCGGCTTGGGGGCTCCTGATGGGGCGTCCATGGAGCTGTGGGGACCCCGGGAGAGTCAGACAGGCCCAAGCCTCAGAGGAAGGCTGCATGGGGTCAGAGGCTGCTGGGGGGGGGGGGGGTGGTAGTCACGGGATTAGAGAGCGCAGTGGGCGGCGCAGCCTGGCGGGGCTGGGGAACACGGGCGGTAATGATCCTAAGCGTGAGCTGGGAGGGCGTCTATTGCTTGGTGCTGCCCTGTGATGTCCACATCCGCGTGCTGTTCACGTGTCGGGGCAAAGCCCTCATACGTGTTCTGGAAGTAACACACAGCCTTCCGCACCCACCGGCCTGCACAGCGCCGTGGTTGAGCACTGACCTCTGAACCAGGAGGTGATGGTTCGATTCCCGTCAGGGCACAGGCCCGGGTTTCGGGCTCGATCCCCAGGAGGGGGCGTGCAGGAGGCAGCCGGTCCGTGATTCTCTCTCATCACTGATATTTCTCTTTCTCTCTCTCCCTCCCACTTCCTCTCTGAAATCAATAAAAATATGAAGGAAACCCCCCCTTCCCCCCAAAGCTCAGCAGCTTAGACAGGGCTCGCCAGTTTCCGCCTGGAGCCCAGGGAGCAGAGTTCCGTCCTGATCTGATGAGAAGACAGGAGGCTCGGCCCACGATACACAGAAGCCCTGAGGGCCTCCAGGAGGCGGCGGGCGCCCAGGCGCAGCGCGATCAGAGCGATCAGCTCGCCAGCAGCCCACCCCCCCCGCAGGCCCGCGTGTTCTGAGCAGCCGTCTGTTTCGATCTGATTTTTCCTTCGGGAAGAGAGTGGATCGGGGAGGACTGGTTCTAGGTGAAACTTAAAAACGAAGTAAAGTGCTGGTCCCACTGGCCGCCTTCGCACGGCTCCTGTGACACCCCTTCCCCCCGCCCGCGGCCAGGCCTGCCGAGGCCCCAGCGAGCCCGGCACGTTACCGTGGCCGCCGGCCTCGTCCTCCTGCTTCAGGGAAGGGTCCGGGTCGGCGAGGGCGGGGTCCACCGCGGAGAGGATGTTCCTGGGCACTGAAACCAGGAGGGAAGAGACGAGATTAAAAACTCAGTTCCCACTGCGCGTGCGTCACGGGGCGTCCGGGGCACTCAGCCAGTGGCCACCCAACCCCAAAAGGCCGTCCTGGCGGAGGCGCAGCATTGACCACGACGGCCGGGAGGACATGCAGACCCTGCGCCTCTCGCTGTAGAACACGCTGACACCGCCACGTGGACGAGCCTCAGAGACACGACACGCAGATGCCACGGATCGCTGGCCCCGTCACACGGAGCCGCCAGGAATGGCCACGCCACAGGGACAGCCCACGGGGAGAGGCCGGTGCCCCGACCGGAGTCCAGCCCTGCAGCCGCCGGCGGGAACCCAGGGCCTTAAAGGGCCAAGACGACGGCCGTGACCCAGCCGGCCCCTGGCGTCCGCGGGGGAACCACACGCGGTGAGTCTCGGGGGTCTGAATTTCTCCCCGAATAAAACTTCGGTGTCGAGCTGGGTCGGCGGAGGCGTCAGGAAAGAAGCCTGGCCCTGGCGGGGGCTCCGTGCTCGGCGCGCCGTCCGTCCTGGGCACCAGGCCGCGGTTCAGGCCCGGTCGGGGCACACTCCCAGCCCTCGGGCTCCATCCCTGGTTGGGGGAGTACGGGAGGCAACTGATGGATGTTCCTCTCTCACATCGATGTTTCTCTCTCTCTCTCTCTTCCTCCTCCCCCTCCTCCTCCTCCTCCTCCTCCTCCTCCTTCTTTCTCTCAAATCAATAACATGCTCCCAAGTGAGGATTAAAAACACAATAAAGAAAACAGGAAGACGCGTCGCAGGTTGAACTCCGGCCCTAAGAATTCTGCGCGTTAAAGACTCTGCCTCTGTCGCCTGCTCCTCCCCGTCAGCGGGCCGCCGGCCACACCTGCCAATCCCGGCCCCCTGCTCCCTGCGGCCCCACCTCCCGGCCCCTGCTGGCCGGGCCCTCGAGAGCCGCCCAGGCTGGGGCCCCGGGAGTCCTGTGCTCCCAGGAGGCGGGGGGGGGGGGGGGGAGTGCTGGCTGTGCCCCCAAGCTGGTGACTCCCGGGGCCGCGGCTACAGGGTTGGCGAGAAGCCGTCCCGGCGGAGGCGAGGGAGCTGGCCAGTGGCCGGGCCTCCAGGCCTCTTAGGAAGGAAGTCTACAGCCCAGAAGCCCACGGCCCAGAGTGTGGCCGGAGGTCAGACTTGGAGGGGCAGCGGGAGGACCTCAGTGAGCCGCGCGGAGGCGCTCCAGCCACACCCCGCCCTGCCCGACCAGCGACCAGTCCTCCGTGCCGAGGATGACACCCGCCAGGCGAGCCGCAGGTCAGAGAGCCAAGGGCCCGAGCCGCTCACCCCAGGCTCACAGCAACGCTGAGCTCGCCCCCAGCCGAAGGCCGAGGAGCCGGTGGAAGGAGCTCCACCGACAGGGAGGCTGTTCTTTTAAAACGCCAACGGCCATGTCCCCGAGGACGTCCTTCCGTGGCCTCCGGGCCCGCAGAGCCCAGCTGGACCCCCCAGCCGGCCCCCCCCCCCCCAGCTCTCACCTCCTGCGAGCCCAGAAGACGACCCTGCTCTCGGTGACATCAGCTTCCCTCCCCACCGCCCCCGTGGCTGCCGATCCGCTTGCTAAGAGCTTTGACGCGAATTTGGACCAAACTCTGCTGCTTATGTGGCGAGCGCCTTGTGAACAGCCATCAAGTCCGAAAGGGGACCCCGGGCTCTGGGTGACGGCAGCGTCAGGAGCAGCGCCGCGGGCTGTCATGGCCACCGCCTCCGGGCAGGCCGCCGGGGTTGAGGGGATGATCTTACCACAGGCGTAGGCGACGGTGAGGTACTTCCTGGCTCCGGGCGGACAGGGGCTCCCGAAGTGGAGGCTGTCGACGAGGATCCTGCATCTCTGCCGCCCGTAGCACCTCCGGGCCAGCACGTGCGAGGCGGAGTGGGACAGGCAGTCTGCAGGCGGACAGCGGCGAGAGCGTCAGGTGCGTCCCGCACACGGCGCCCCATGGCCCATGCCGTGTCCCGGGGATAAGTACACCGGGCGGGTTCAGTCTCCTCTGGACAGCGGCTCTGATGACTTCCTGGCTCAGGAAGGCCCCCAGCGCGGGCCACGTGCCATGGAGGAGCAGGCCCCAGAGGGCCATGTACCACGGAGGAGCAGGCCCCAGAGGGCCATGTACCACGGAGGAGCAGGCCCCAGAGGGCCACGTGCCACGGAGGAGCTGGCCCCAGAGGGCCACGTACCACTGAGGAGCAGGCCCCAGAGAGCCACGTACCACGGAGGAGCAGGCCCCAGAGGGCCACGTGCCACGGAGGAGCTGGCCCCCAGAGGGCCACGTGCCACGGAGGAGCAGGCCCCAGAGGGCCACGTTCCACGGAAGAGCAGGCCCCAGAGGGCCAGGTGTGGAGGTGCTGGCTTCCTGGGCGGCAGCGGGAGGGCCACCTGAATCTACAGTCTCACGGGGCCTATGCCTCCATTTCGCACGCACCGGGCCCCACCCGCTCTGTAACCGGCTCTGCACCGAACCGGCAAAACCAGCACAGCGTGGACCGAAGGCTTTTGTTCCATCTGTGACGCCGGCCACTCTGGGGACTGTTTACCGTTTCTATTGAGAATCCATTTCCCTCCACGATAAGCTCCGTGAGGACTGGACGATTTCTATCTTTTAAAAAATATATATATTTGTTTTATTGATTTCAGAGAGCAAGGGAGAGGGAGAGAGAAACATCAATGAGAGAGAATCATGGACCGGCTGCCTCCTGAACGCCCCCCACTGGGGATCAAGTCCACAACCCGGGCCTGGGCCCCGACCGGGAATTGAACCGTGACTTCCTTGTTCACAGGTCGACGCTCAGCCACTGAGCCACGCTGGGCGGGCCCACTTTAAACTCTGTCTCCTACAAACGGTCCCGAGCGCAGGGTGGCCCAGGGTGGTCAGCCCCGAGTCAGACCCGGTCGCCTGGCATCTTCCTGAAAACCCAGTCTGGGTCCTCTCCCTCCCACCAGGATGAAGCCACTCGCTCCCACGGAGACCGGGGGCAGAACGGCCTCGGTAAGTCAGACAGTCACCCCTCCGCCCGGCCGCGTGGCTCAGTGATCGACTCTCTCGAGTCACTGATGTTTCTGTCTCTCTCCCTCTCCTGCCTCTCTGGAATCAATAAAATGTATTTAAGAATATTTTCTAAAAAATAAAGTGGTCTTTCCCTCCCAGCCTGGTTCTGTGCACCACCCCCCCCCCGCATGTGATGATGGGTGCCCCCCCCCCGTGAGGACGAGGTGCCCCCCTCCCCCGTGTGATGGCGAACGAGGTGGCCCCCATTTGATTGCTGGTCTCCCGGCTGCTGCTTGGCGGGCCGCTCTTCAGAACCTGCGGGCACCTGGGTGACGGGCGGCTGCTCGCCAGGCCGCCTTGGCAGCAGGAGCCCGGCGCCTCGATCTCCGCCTGCAGAGCCGGGCCTGCCCACACTCGGCCCGGGGGCGGCGTTCTCCCTCCTTATTAAGCAAACAGCAGGATCCCAGGCATCCACCCAGGAAATGTGGCTGCGGCGGACGGGAGTGTCCCCGGGGATGCCCCCCAGGGACCTTCCTGGAGCTTTAACGTGGGCCCGGCCGGGTGGCTCAGTGGTTGACGCCGACCTGTGAGCCAGGAGCTCTGGGTTCAATGCCCGTCAGGGCACAGACCCGGGTTGCAGGCTTGATCCCCAGTAGGGGACGTGCAGGAGGCAGCCGATCAATGATTCCCTCACATCCGTGTTTCTCTCTCTCTCTCTCTCTCTCTCTCTCCCCTCCCTCCTCCCTCCCTTCCATTCTCTCCGAGAACCAACGGGAAAGGCCCGCAGGTGAGAACAGAAAGAAAAGAAAACGGAAACCTTCCTGTCGGAGCTCTGCGGCCTCGCTCTCCTTTCTGCCGCCGGTGGGGTGCCGCCCAGGAGGCCCGGTGACCAGTGACCGTCCCTCAGCGCGGCCTGGACACACACCCTTCCCCTCCCCCATCTGAGGGCGGAGCCGCTGCTTCCCGACCCCGACCCCCAGGCCCCGCTGTCCGCACCCTGTGCCCAGGGGCGCCCAGGCTCCGAGCCACCTGTAGCCTCTCCGAGAGGGAAAGCACCGTGACCTTTCCGAGGCCCGTGACCTTTCCGAGCCGGAGAGGCCCCGCCCCTCGCCCCGGCAGGCATCCTGCAGGCCCTGCCCCCTCCTCCGGGGTGGGGCTCGGTCCTGTGGGAGCTGCGAGCAGAGCACACACACACACACACACACACACACACACACACACACACACACGGCTGTGGCTCGGATGTGGCCTGCAGGCATGTTTGGCTTGGCTCACACGGTGTTTTGAAAGTTGGAACATTTCACATGAAAAGAAAACAGAAATGGGTTTCCGATCTCCCCGAGGTCAGGAGCTGGGACCAACCGGCCCGCATCCGGCCGCGACATCCACCGCGCAGCCCGGGCACCTGGGGGCTCAGCTCCACGCACGCGGCCGCCACGCTGGCCCGGCCTGCCCTCCCCCTGGGAGCCTGCCCTCCTCCTGGGAGCCTGCCCTCCTCCTGGGAGCCTGCCCTCCTCCTGGGAACCTGCCCTCCTCCTGGGAACCCTGCCCTCCTCCTGGGAGCCTGCCCTCCTCCTGGGACCCCCGCCCTCCTCCTGGGAGCCTGCCCTCCTCCTGGGAACCTGCCCTCCTCCTGGGAACCCCGCCCTCCTCCTGGGACCCCCGCCCTCCTCCTGGGAACCTGCCCTCCTCCTGGGACCCCTGCCCTCCTCCTGGGAGCCCTGCCCTCCTCCTGGGACCCCTGCCCTCCTCCTGGGACCCTGCCCTCCTCCTGGGAACCCTGCCCTCCTCCTGGGACCCCTGCCCTCCTCCTGGGACCCCTGCCCTCCTCCTGGGAGCCCTGCCCTCCTCCTGGGACCCCTGCCCTCCTCCTGGGACCCTGCCCTCCTCCTGGGAACCCTGCCCTCCTCCTGGGACCCCTGCCCTCCTCCTGGGACCCTGCCCTCCCCCTGGGACCCCCGCCCTCCCCCTGGGACCCCCGCCCTCCTCCTGGGACCCCCGCCCTCCTCCTGGGAACCTGCCCTCCTCCTGGGAACCTGCCCTCCTCCTGGGACCCCCGCCCTCCTCCTGGGACCCCTGCCCTCCTCCTGGGAGCCTGCCCTCCTCCTGGGAGCCTGCCCTCCTCCTGGGAACCTGCCCTCCTCCTGGGAACCTGCCCTCCCCCTGGGAACCTGCCCTCCTCCTGGGAACCTGCCCTCCTCCTGGGAGCCTGCCCTCCTCCTGGGAGCCTGCCCTCCTCCTGGGAACCTGCCCTCCTCCTGGGAACCTGCCCTCCTCCTGGGAACCCCGTCCTCCTCCTGGGACCCCCGCCCTCCTCCTGGGAACCCCGTCCTCCTCCTGGGACCCCCGCCCTCCTCCTGGGAACCCTGCCCTCCTCCTGGGAACCTGCCCTCCTCCTGGGAACCTGCCCTCCTCCTGGGAACCTGCCCTCCTCCTGGGAGCCTGCCCTCCTCCTGGGAGCCTGCCCTCCTCCTGGGAGCCTGCCCTCCTCCTGGGAACCGGCAGGAAGGACGCAGGCACCGTGGCTGCAGGGCCGCCTCCCGGGGGGAGCCTTGTGCAGGTGACTGTTTCGTGCTGCGAAGACAGACGCACGGGGCACAGAGACTGCGGAAGCCTCTGGGGCGACGGACGTCGATGCCCATGGCGCGACGGAGTGACGGCGCTGGCCGTGCAAAGACGTGTGAGAACACTCCAGCCCGGAGCGGGGTGCCCCGTGAGGACCAGGGAGGGGTCCCCTGCCTGACGCAGAGGCAGGAGGAGGGAGGGGGCGACGTTCCGAGCACGCCTGTTACTGAGAGGGGACGGGGGTGCAGGACTCCCTGGTCGCTCCTGGGCGCGCGACGGGGTGCCCCTCACCTCTGCCCACCTGGCAGCCGGGCAGCGGAGACGGGGCCCTCTCCCCAGACCTCAGGCAGAGCGGCCGGCTGCCCTCGGCCCGCCGGGGTGTGGTCTGCCTCAAACACCGCCAGCATCCCCCACCGCGGGGACAGGCGCCTCCCGGACACGGGCCGGCCTCGGTGCGCCGCCTGGTGCCCGGCTGCCCTGCTCTTGGGCCTCCGGGGAGCCAGCCTGAGAGGGGAGGGCGTTTCGGCTCTTTCTCTCCATCAGACGTGTTACTTATGCATGAGCGTCCCTCAGAGCCATGTTCCCTCCCCCCGGGACCCATGAATACATTGTAGCAATGTAGCGGGTTCAGAAGCTCCGTGTAGATGCTGATGAGTGCGGCTCAGTGCCCTGGGCCTTCCAGGGTGAGGACTGTTCTCTCTGGTGAGACACAGGTGGGGTCAACCTCACAGGTGGGGGGTCAACCTCACAGGTGGGGGGTCAACCATCACAGGTGGGAGGTTAACCATCACAGGTGGGGGGTCAACCATCACATGTGGGGGGTCAACCATCACAGGTGGGGGTCAACCATCACAGGTGGTCAACCATCACAGGTGGGGGGTCAACCATCACAGGTGGGAGGTTAACCATCACAGGTGGGGGGTCAACCATCACATGTGGGGGGTCAACCATCACAGGTGGGGGTCAACCATCACAGGTGGGAGGTTAACCATCACAGGTGGGGGGTCAACCATCACAGGTGGGGGTCAACCATCACAGGTGGGGGGTCAACCTCACAGGTGGGGGGGTTAACCATCACAGGTGGGGGGGTCAACCATCACAGGTGGGGGTTAACCATCACAGGTGGGGGGTCAACCATCACAGGTGGGGGTCAACCATCACAGGTGAGGGGTTAACCTCACAGGTGTGGATGGGGGGTTAACCTCACAGGTGTGTGTGGGGGGGTTTAACCATCACAGGTGGGGGGTTCACCTCACAGGTGGGAGTGGGGGTTAACCTCACAGGTGGGGGGGTTAACCATCACAGGTGGGGGGTTAACCTCACAGGTGTGGATGGGGGGTTAACCTCACAGGTGGGAGTGGGGGTTAACCTCACAGGTGGGGAGTTAACCTCACAGGTGGGGGGGTCAACCATCACAGGTGGGGGGTCAACCATCACAGGTGGGGGGGTCAACCATCACAGGTGGGGGGTCAACCATCACAGGTGGGGGGTCAACCATCACAGGTGGGGAGTTAACCTCACAGGTGGGGGGTTAACCATCACAGGTGGGGAGTTAACCTCACAGGTGGGGGGTTAACCATCACAGGTGGGAGTGGGGGTTAACCTCACAGGTGGGGAGTTAACCTCACAGGTGGGGGTGTTAACCATCACAGGTGGGGAGTTAACCTCACAGGTGGGGGGGCGGTTAATCTTAGGTGCCAGTTTAGTTGGGCTCTAGTGCCTAGTCGTCTGGTCAGACACGTCTGGATGCTGTTGAGAAGGTACTTTTTTTTGTTGGTTTTTGGTTTTTTTAATCCTCCCTCGAGGATGTTTTCTCCATTGATTTTTAGAGAGAGCAGAATGGAGAGGGAGAGAGAGAGAAACACCGATGTGAGAGAGGCAGAGCGACTGGTGGCCTCTCACCTGCTCCGGACGAGGGCCGGAGGTGCCCCTGACCGGAATCAAACCCGGGACCCTTCAGCCCGCAGGCCGACACTCTGTCCACTGAGCCACACCGGCCAGGGCAGGAGGGCATATTTTAAAGCTGGGACTGAAGTTTACTTTCCCTAGTTTTTGTGTGTGACGAACGTTTAAACCAGGAGCCTGCCTGAAGCAGACCTCCCTCCGGTGCGGGTGGGCCTCGCCCGAGCAGTGGACGGCCTGAGAGCGAAGACCGGGGATTTCCGGAAAAGGACGTTTTCTCGAGGCGGCAGACCGGATTCTCCGCGGGCTGCCGGCCTGGGTCCCGGAGCCAGACTCCGAGGTGGACACGGGCTCCTCCCGAGCTCCTCCCCGCAGGCGCCCCGAGACGTCAGACTCGCAGCCCTGCACCCCCCTCAGCGGTTCCTCTCTCTCCGAGTCTCCTACCGGCCGTTCCTCGGGGGAATCCCGACTAATCGTAGCGCAGAGGGGCCTGATGGGTGGGCTCAGGCCCGTCTCGGCTGCGGTCTGGGCTCTAATCCACCGGCTCCTCGGGGGCCGCCTGCGGACTCCACGCTGAGCAGCCTCAGCGGGCGCGGCTGGGTCCCTGCCCCACAGCCTCCCCCGGGACTGCAGCCTCTCAGCCTTCAGCGCCCGCTCAGCGCAGTCACTGCCTGAACCCGCCCTCCCTGCAGCCCTCCCCGCTCCCGCCCCACACGCTGTGCCCGGCCCATCAGCCCCTGCCGGCTGCTTCCTCACCGCCCCTCGCCCGCTGCTGGGCGGTCCGCTCCGTGTGGACTCCGTGGGGGTCCCTGAGCGTGCCCCGTGCCTAGAGCAGGGCCTTGCATTCAGCAGGCGCTCAATAGCTACTCGGTGTGGAATGCGGGGCGCCCCCCATGACGGCCACGTGAAGACCTACCGAAGGGCGGTGGCCGGGCCCCCGAGGCGCACAGGTCCGCGTCCTGGGCCCGCCGGCCGTAGGCGGCCGCGTAGATGTTGAGGAACTTGGAGGCGTGGCAGTGCAGCGTCAGCGCCTGGCCCTCGCACACCGTCTTGTTCTTCAGCTCATCTGGGGCAGAAACAAAACCGGGCGTCCTCAGCTCCCCGGAGCGCCGCCCGACGGGGTGCCGGGACCCCAGGCCCCACCCTCGGGGCAAACTGGGCCGTGGGCTCGGGCAGGCGCTGCGCCAGCCGTCTTAGGACAGAGGACGGCCCCGGGGCCGAGGCCGCCACGCCAGGCGCGGACAAGCCGTTTCACCATTTAGGATTTTTTTCCAATTGTGTATTTTGTTGGGTCAAAGGTCAAATGTTTTCCTTCCTCGGGTTGCGATCAAACTGTTGGGAAGCTCCCGGCCTTACAGAGGCAAACACGGGGCCACTGGGCGGGGACCTTCGTGACCTGAAGTGGATGGAGCTGAAGCCCCACAGGAACACGAAGGAAACGCTTTCCAGACATAAACGCCACCTTTCTCTTATGCACCGAGCGGCCAGGTTACTGTGGTCTCTGAACGCAGAACCACCTGGCCACTCAGTGTGTATCCAATATGATAAAAGGCTAACATGCACATTGTCCCCTCGACCAGGAGTTCGACCAGCAGGCAGGCCGGCCAACCGCCCATGTCCCCTCCCCCTGGCCAGGCTGGCCGGACCCCACCCATGCACGAATTCAGGCACCAGGCCTCTCTATATATATATACTGAGTGGCCACATTATGCTGTCTTCAGAGATCATAATAATCTGGCCACTCAGTTTGTGTGTGTGTGTGTGTGTGTGTGTGTGTGTGTATGTATATATATAGTATGTTTTTGTTGACTTCAAAAAGAGAAAGGGAGAAGGAGAGAGAGAGAAACATCAATGGTGAGAGAGAATCATGGATCAGCTGCCTCCTGCATGCCCCACACTGGGGATGGAACCCACAACCCGGGCCTGTGCCCTGACCGGGAATCGAACCAGGGACGCTTCAGTCCGCAGGCGACGCTCAACCCCTGAGCCACACCACCTAGGGCCGAACACTGGCTTCGATGCGGGCGCCCCACCAGCGGGAGAACACCCAAAAATGTGAAGAATGCCTCCTGGGCAGAGCAGGCCGGGAGGGAGGGCAGGACGCCAACCTCGCCTATCTCGCCAAGCTCGCACCTCGGCCCCGGGAGGTGCTTCCAGGAACGGCCTCTCTTTCCTGCGCTCCCCCCTTTCCCTCCTGAATGCTTAACGGTAAGCTTTCTTTTGGAGGCAGCCGTGCCCTGGGTGGCTACCACCTCCCTGAAGTTCAAGGCCATCCAGAGAGGCAGGAAGCCAGCCAGGCTGTCCCAGGTAACTCAACACCCGCGGGGACGGCCCCAGCGATCGCCTCCTGGACTGGGGGCCGGGGTGGCCCCTGACGGGCGGGGGTGACGGTGTGTCACGCGGACTCTCGGGTCCTCGGGAACGTGCTAAGGCACCATCGCCCGAGAGTGACCGTTCTGGGTTCTCACGACCATGGGCCACGGCATAGCCGCTCCTCTTCTTGGGGAACGAGAGCTTGTCCCAGGCCGTGGGCGCTCACTGGGCGCGGGCTAGACGGGTGCGGGCAGGCCGGCCCCACGGGGCTCAACGGGGAGAGTGACGGCCTGGGAGGGGGCGGAGCCAAGACTCTGCTTAAAGGACAACAGCAGCCCGGCCCGTGGGGCTCAGGGGGTGAGCGTCAACCCAGGAACCAGGTCACGGTCCGATTCCCGAGCAGGGCACAGGCCTGGGTTGTGGGCTCCATCCCCAGTGAGGGGCGAGCAGGAGGCAGCCGATCCATGACTCTCTCTCTCATCACTGTTGTTTCTATCGCTCTCTCCCTCTCCCTTCCTCTCTGCAATCAGTAAAAATATTATTGAAAAAACACAAAGACCCCAGAGCTGCCTAAATCCGAAGCCTCGCTGAACCCACAGTTCTCTGACGGGATGAGGTCTGGGGGCGGCGCCGCAGGGGCCACTCGGGGAGAAGGACAGCTGGGCTGCAGCGTAGGAAGGCTTTCCAAACACGGGCACGGCCAGCACGCACAGGGGCGCGGGCACGGTCAGCACGCACTGGGACGCGGGCACGGTCAGCACGCACGGGGGCGCGGGCACGGTCAGCACGCACGGGGGCACGGGCACGGCCAGCACGCACGGGGGCGCGGGCACGGTCAGCACGCACTGGGACGCGGGCACGGTCAGCACGCACGGGGGCGCGGGCACGGTCAGCACGCACGGGGGCGCGGGCACGGCCAGCACGCACTGGGACGCGGGCACGGCCAGCACGCACTGGGACGCGGGCACGGCCAGCACGCACAGGGATGCGGGCACGGCCAGCACACACAGGGGCGCGGGCATGGTCAGCACGCACAGGGACGCGGGCACGGCCAGCACACACAGGGGCGCGGGCACGGTCAGCACACACAGGGGCGCGGGCATGGTCAGCACGCACGGCACCACGTCGGGGGGCCCAGGAGCCCAGGCCCCCGGGCACTTACTCGGCTGGCACTTGAAGGACACCAGCAGGTACTTGCTGCTCCCCGGGCAGAGGTCCGGCCCGAACACCCGGCTGTTGACCAGGAGGCGGCAGGCCCGCTGGTTCTGGCACTCGTCCAACACCTTCTGGCGGGAGGAGACAGGGAGGGGCTTGTGACACGGCGGCTGGGCCACACCGGGCCGGGCTCAGCTCGGGAGCGAACAGCGGGCCCAGCGGCCCTCGGAGCAGCCTCCCCTCACCGCGACGGGACCACTGCCCACCAGCCGCGTGCTGCAGGCGGTGAGGCCGAGGGCGCTCTGGGGCCAGGAGGCCCGGCCACCGCTCCTCACCCTCAGGGACACAGCAGAGCTGCATCCGGGGGGCCCGAGCGACCCCACCCAAACCCAGCCCACAGGTGGAAACCTGAAGAGACAGAGAGACAGACAGAGACAGACAGACAGAGAGACAGAGACAGAGAGAGACAGAGAGACAGAGAGAGACAGAGACAGAGAGAAAGAGAGACAGAGACAGAGAGAGACAGAGAGACAGACAGAGACAGACAGACAAAGAGACAGAGATAGAGAGACAGAGACAGAGAGAGACAGAGACAGACAGACAGAGAGGAGAGAGACAGACAGAGACAGAGAGACAGAGAGACAGACAGAGATAGAGATAGACAGAGAGACAGAGAGAGAAAGAGAGAGACAGAGACAGAGGCAGACAGAGAGACAGACAGAGACAGACAGAGAGACAGAGACAGAGAGAAAGAGAGACAGAGAGACAGAGAGACAGGCAGAGAGAGGACCACGGCCCCCGTCTAACACCCACGAAGCGCAGTACCTGGAAGGTGGTGGGCGCCTCGCAGGCCAGGCTGTCCCCGCCCTGGGCCGGCTGCTGGCCGCCGCACGCTCGGCGGTCTTGCCCGTAGAAGGCCGCCTGGACGCTGATGGAGGAGTGCCGTGGGCACTGCAGGCTCAGGTGGTCGCCGTCGCAGGCGTAGGCCGTGTGGTTTTGCAGCAGCTTCGTCAGGTAGCCTGGAAGGCAGTCACGGTTACGAGAGGCGGGGGCTCGCCGCTCCTCCCAGGTCGGGAGGAGGTCACAGGTCAGGAGGAGGTCACAGGTCAGGAGGAGGTCACAGGTTGATTACGGTCAGGGCACATGCCCAGGTTGTGGGCTTGATCCCCAGTGGGGGGCGTGCAGGAGGCAGCTGATCCATGATTCCCTCTCATCATTGATGTTTCTCTCGCCCTCTCCCTTCCTCTCTGAAATCAATCTACACTAATAAAAGAGAAACATGCAAATTGACGTACCTTCGCGACACCCACCAGCCAATCAGGAGTGAGTATGCAAATTAACCAAACAAAGATGCCAGGTTGATTTGCATACGCAGGCCCCGAGCGGCCGGGGGCGTTCCACACCGCCCCCAGCAGCTCCGGGCCTCTGGGCAGCGTGGGAAGGCAAGAAAGGCAGCCCCGGGCCAGAGCGAAGGCGGTGCCGGCAGCCAGGGGAAGGAAGGCCCATTCTTGCACGAATCTTCGTGCGTCGGGCCTCTAGTAAAAATATATTTAAAAAATAGTGCCCCCCAAATCCATGTTGGCTGGGGACCTCAGAACGTGGCCTTGTTTGGAGACAGGGCACTGAGGGTGTCACTGTTAGGGCGGGGTGGGCGGGCCTTTACGGCCACAGGGCGGGTCCTCCAGAGGAGAGAAGACCCAGAGGATGGACCACGTGTGAGGACGGGAGCGACCGGCCGAGGAAGCCAGGACACGCAGCCGGCAGCCAGAGCCCTGGGGACCCTCCCCGGCCCCTCGGCAGCCGGCCCTGCGACCCCTGATCCAGAGGAGCCTCTGCTCTGGGGGGGAAGGAACTCCTGGGGCTCCCCCTCCCGGGCGTGGCCCTGTCACAGCCTCAGCCTCTGACACGGGCTCCTCCCGCTCCCCCCTCAGCCTGGCCGGCGGGCAGGGCCAGGGCCCCGAGGGCCGATGGACGGACGGCCTGGCCGGCGGGCGGCCCAGCGGCCTCTCAGGAAGGAGGAAGGAAGGTTCGGCCGGAACGTGGATTCCTTTCCTCCTCCTCACACCTCAGGTCCTGGCGCGGCCGGGAGCAGAGCCAGGGACTTTTTGGGGAGGCGCGTGGGGGGCTGGCAGCCCTCAGCCCCAGGGGGTGGGGGAGGAAGGCAGTTCCAGAACCTCCAGGTTCCCACACGGACGGCCCGGCGTGCTGAGTCACTCCCAGTCGGGTTTCACAACCACCCGGAACCACTTCTGGGCAAAGGCGCTGTCCAGAGGGTCCCCCCCCCCCGTCCCCCCAGCAGCCACAGCAGGAGGGACCGGACGGCCCGGTGTCCCGCAGCCTCACGCGCAGCCCGCGAGTCCGAGGGTGCAGACCGGCCCAGACCCCAGCTCTCACTGCAGCCCTGGCCACGCACGGATCCCCGTCCCCAAACGGCCGAGAAGTCGCCACCCGCGTCAGCTCCCTCGGGAGGCAGGGTGACATCAGTGAGGGGGGGGGGGGTCAGGGTCCCGCTTGTGGGGCCACCCCTCTCTCTGTGTCCCCCGCCAGCACCAGGAGGGCCAGACAGACACACACCCCGTGGTCCCGGGCTAACGGTCAGGGTCCTCACGGGGAACACGGCGGGTCCCGATAAAGCCGGAGCTCCGAGTGCAGCTCCCTCCTGGGACCTCCCACCCGTGGCGGCCGCCGCAGGGGGCTCAGGGCCGCCCGATGCTGCCCCGGGCCGGCTCCCGCCTGAAGCTCCCCGGCCGGTGCCCCATACGCGGCTCTCTGCACTCTGGCCATTAAAACTGTCTTGGCCCTGGCCGGGTTGGCTCAGTGGATAGAGCATCAGCCTGCGGACCGAAGGGTCCCAGGTTCGATTCCAGTCAAGGGCACGTACCTCAGTGGCAGGCTCCTCCCCGCCCAGGTCCTGGTCAGGGCACGTGCAGGAGGCGACCCGTGGATGTGTGTCTCTCACATCGATGTTTCTGTCTCTCCCTCTCCCTTCCACTCTCCCTAAAATCAATGGGGAAATACCCCCGGGTGAGGAGTAACAACAAAACTGTCCTGTCCGGCTCCCCATACGCCCAGGCCACGCTGGGCGGCCAGCGGACTGAACGTGACTTGGCCTCGTGGTCGCGGTTTGGCGGAAAGGCCGTGCGTGACCGGCTCGGTGGACGGCGGGCTGAGGCCGAGGGGTGGCGCCCAGGGCGGGTCACGGCAGAGGAAGCGGATTCGCTGTGGCCACTGCCTCCCTCCTCAGTCTGTCGTGTCGTCCGTCCCGGGAAACAGGGCTGGGCCTCCACGGGGCCATTCCCCTCGGAACGACACGCGTGCGCGGGCCGGCGCCCTGCCTGCCACGTCCATTCCGGGAGGGCGGGGCCTTGGCGCCCGAGGAGGGGCCGTCCCCGGGGGTCAGGCCAGCAGGCGGGTCCCCGAGGTTCTCCGGCCGTAAACCTGGTTCGAGACTCAGGCCGATTCTTTCTGCAAGAACCTGTGCCCACGTCCCGACGGGGGGTCCATCCGGGAGGGGGTCCGTCCGGGACTCACGTGCAATGAGCTGTGAAGGCACGAAAGACCCGCGGACCGAAGGGCACGTGACCAAGTGCAAGGCGCCTGAGGGGCCCCACGCGTGCGGTTCCAGCCACGAGACCAGGAAAGGCTAGGCCACGCAGACGTGGGAGGGTCGGGGACCCAGGGCTTCGGGAGGGGGAGGGCCCATCGTTGAGCACAGGATGTTTAGGGCAATGAGCCTGTTGTGTGTGGTACTCTAACGGTGGACACACGGCAGCATACGTTTGTTTTTTAATATATTTTTATTGCTTTCAGAGAGGAAGAGGGAGAGAGAGAGATCAGTGATGAGAGAGAATCATGCATTGGCTGCCTCCTGCACGCCCCACGCTGGGGATGGAGCCCGCAACCGGGCCTGTGCCCTGACCAGGAATCGAACCCTGACCTCCTGGTTCACAGGTTGATGCTCAGCCCGAGCCACGCGGCCAGGCTGGGAAACTCACTTAGGTGACATCAACGGGAGTAGTGGGTCTCCTTCATGACGGCTCCTCCCTCTTGACCTTTCACACCCCAAAGGCCCCCCCTCCTCACACCGTCACCTTTGGGGGTTCCGGTTTTAAAACACGAATGGGGGGGCACCAGCCCTCAGACCCGGCACGGGCCCCCCCCCCACCTGGGTTCCTCGGCTGGTCCACCGAGATCCTCTTACCAAACCACAGAGCACAGCGTTCCGTGGACGGTCCCTCTGGGCCACAGGTCCCGCCCGCTGCTGGTGGAAAGTGCTTTCCTCTGAACCCCCTGGGCAGCTCCCACGCTGAGGCTGTGGGCAAAGACCGGCTCCCGAGGGGAGGCAGAGGGCAGGCTGTTAGGAAACCGTCCTCGAGCCTGGAACGGCCGGGAAACGCTCCGTTGACCATGTCCAACTGGGGGGGGGGGGGGGGTTGCGGGGGGGTACCCGCCATCAGCTCCGTGGCTCAGGGGCCTCGATGCGGCTGACGTTTAACTCAAGATACTCTCTTTCCTGGCCAGTGATGGCAAACCTCTGACATGCGTGTCAGTGCCATTTCTGATGACACGTGGCCGCTGAGGCGGCCGCATGCCAAGGATGAAACATTTATGTTATTTAAACTATAAATATCACGAAATAATGTTTTTTCCTCAAAGTGACACACTACCCGAATTATGCTCGGTTTTTTGGCAAAGTTTGACACACCTAGTTCAAAAGGTTGCCCATCACTGTTCCTGGCGAAACCCCCACTACCTGTCAGTAGAAACTTGTGCAGCCACAGCCACGGCTAGAACTTAGCTCCAAGCACTGTCCCGGAGGCACATCTTAGAGTCGTCCACATAAAGGCGTCTAGGTTTCCCTTTTTAAAAAAATGTATTTTTATTGACTTCAGAGAGGAGGGGAGAGGGAGAGAGATAGAAGCATCCATGATGAGAGAATCATGGATCAGCTGCCTCCTGCACACCCCCTTCTGGGGATCAAGCCCGCAACCCGGGCATGTGCCCTTGACTGGAATCGAACCCAGGACCCTTCAGTCCGCAGGCCAAGGCTCCATCCACTGAGCCACCCCGGCTGGGGCCAGGTGTCCTTTTTTTGAAGGCAGATGAAGACTCTGGGAAACAGACCCCTCAGAATGGCCAGGTGTCCTTTTCTGTCCTCAGACACGGGACGCGATTCCGGGTCACCACCCGTCACACGGACGGGAAAACCCATTGCTACAAGCAGCGCCCCGTGGCCAGGGCACGGCCGGTGCCGATGGCCGACCTTCCGATAACCGAGGTCTAAGGAGTCACTCTGCTGAGAAGAGGCCCTCGGCTGACCTCCCCTCTTCCTTCTCCGAGGCCAGAACCCCACACCGGCCGCGGCCCGGCCGCTGGGCGCAGGAGGGAGCTCACTACGCGGCCCCCGCCCCTGCTGGGGCCCCGGACCTCGGCCATTTCACAACGACTTCTGGGAAGAGAGTGGAATCCAGTCCCATTGTCCTCGCCTCCCCCTTTAGAGAAATAACAAAGTGCCGCCCCCCCCCCCCATTAATGCTTCAGATAAGAGGCTACACCCTTTATGCACAAACACGCCAGGTGTTGCTACATGTTCCAGGTTCTTTTCCAGAAAAGGGTGTTTTTTTCTTTTGTGCTTGTGAGTGTTTAGAGAACTGGCAAGAGCCCGGGAGGGGGCCGCCCACGCGTCGAGAGCGGTGAGTCGGTGTTGTGTGTGTGTGTGTGGGGGGGTCAGGACCCCCCCACAGCGGATGAAGGGCTGGTGGCTGGGCCCCCCCACTCGGGAGCATTGAAAGTGAGCTCAGACCTCAGAGGAAGCCCTTTCTCTCGGCCCACGTTTGGCACCGAAATTTGAACCTGGAGCCCTGACCCGTTTGGATAGAGCGTCGGCCTGCGGACTGAAGGGTCCCGGGTTCGATTCTGGTCAAGGGCATGTACCTTGGTTGCGGGCACATCCCCAGTAGGGGGCGTGCAGGAGGCAGCTGGTCGATGTTTCTCTCTCGTCGATGTTTCTAACTCTCCCTCTCCCTTTCTCTCTGTAAAAATCAATAAAATATATATCTTTTTAAATTTGAACCTGGAGGTTGACTGATTGGAGTGACAGCCACCAGCCTGTTTCTCAGACACTTTGGGGACCACATGGTGGGCAACCGAGGGGAGCTATCACCGCGCCGAAGTGATGCCTCAGGTCCTGGTCCCGGAACCCACCGAGGACCCGAGTCTCCACGGGGTGGACACACGTGTTTCTCCGGGAGCCCTGGGAGGAGCGTGTGGACACACGTGTTTCTCCGGGAGCCCCTGGGAGGAGCGTGTGGACACACGTGTTTCTCCGGGAGCCCCTGGGAGGAGCGTGTGGACACACGTGTTTCTCCGGGAGCCCCTGGGAGGAGCGTGTGGACACACGTGTTTCTCCGGGAGCCCTGGGAGGAGCGTGTGGACACATGTGTTTCTCCGGGAGCCCTGGGAGGAGCGTGTGGACACACGTGTTTCTCCGGGAGCCCCTGGGAGGAGCGTGTGGACACATGTGTTTCTCCGGGAGCCCTGGGAGAAGCGTGGGCTCGGCTCCTTGCAGTACTGGGACGGCGGAAAGCCTGGCTGGCGGAAGGAGGGCCAAGGGACCCTGGCCACTTGCAGGTCTGACCCGAGCGCCCCGGTGACGCTCCACTCCCCCTCCCCATCTGCTGCCCCGCGGGGAAGATACAGGGACAAGGACAGACTCTGGGGAGGCAGACGGTGACAGAGGCACAAGATGGAAGGAACCTGGGTCCCTGAGTGACAGCACGGAGCGCAGCCTCCCCCCTCTTCCAATGAGGCCAGACGGAGGCACGAGCAGGAAACAACCCCTTATCCTGTCATTCCTCCGGGGCGTGGGAGTGTTGGTTCCGGCAGTGGCCGGCCTGGCCCGGCAGCAGGTTCCTGTGCCGAGGGGAAGGCTGGCAGGACGCAGCGGCGCACCAAAGGTTCACCACACACATCTCGCTGGTGTGTGGTGGGGGAGGTGGCATCATCTCATGCCTCCTTCGCGCCTCCCTGGGGGAATCACTTCGTTAAGACATTGCTACTGAAAAGCTGTGATTGAAGTGAGTTCAATTACTAAGGAGATTAAAGGGATTAGGGAACTCCTTAATTAGCCTCCCTCTTCCCCGATGACTTTAAAAACTGCATCAGGGGACGTGGAAGGCAGAGGCTTGTGGGCCCTGATGGGATGCCCTCCCAGGCGGCAGCTCCCGCACACGGGCGAGTGGGGCGGGGGGGGTGGGACCGGGGCGGCTGGTGTGGCTCGCCGGAGGTGCTGGCTCAGGATCAAAAGCGTCCGAGCACGCGGTGGCCGCCGGCTGTGACGCAGGGAACCCAGGCTCTGGAACCCCTCGGATCGGATGCGTGTTTGGACACGTTGAGTACAACCTCTTTGGACCTCAGTTTTCTCAACTGTGAAACGGGAGCCTCGGGCCTGCTTTACAGGGTTGATGGGCAGGTGGTAAGAAATAGCCTAATTGAACCCACTTCAATTACAGCTTTTTAATAGGGCACCTGGTCTGGGGGCAGGGCGGTCAAGTTCACTGCCGAGGAGAGCAGGGGAGGAGGAGAAGGAAGGTGACGGTAGCCCCAACCTTGGAAGAAGGGGGAGGGGGGCCCAGAAGAGGGCGAGGACCTGCTTCGCCTGGTTTGGCCTGAGGACAGGCAGCTGGCGAAACCGTAGGTGACGTTTGCTTTCACGTCCCACACAGCTGCCCCAGGAGCGGGCGCATCTCCGTGCTGGCGTGATGCCCCGGATCACGTGTCCCGGGTCCGAGGGCGCGCAGAAGCATTTTCACAGGAACGAGCGAGATGCCGCCTGCAGGGACCCGCCAGGGCCGCTCTGGACAGGGCTGCGGGCTCCTGGCACCGCTCTCCAGCCCACAGACCCCGGATCCCAGCGTCCGACCGATGGTTCTCAAGGAACTCGGCTCTTCTCTTTGACAAACTCCTTGGTTTTCTTCAAGGTTATGAACACCATTCCCAAGGGCATTCCACAAAACCCACCCAATGTCCACACCCACCGTTGTCTCAGGAGCGGGCGAAGGAAGCCCCGCGCCCAGCGGTAACATTCCTCGTCCACGTGGAGAAAGTGGCCCTGGACGTGGCTGCAGACCCTGGCGGGTGCTCACAGCCCAGCTCTGTGACTCCGGCCGGAGAGACGGGCATTTGCCCTCGCCACCAGTGCTCCAGGTTTTGCATTTTTATTTTTATTGATTTCAGAGAGCGAGGGAGAGGGAGAGAGATAGAAACATCAACGATGAGAGAGAATTACTGATCAGCTGCCTCCTGCACGCCCCACACTGGGGATCAAGCCCGCAACCCAGCAGGTGCCCTGACCGGGAATCGAACCGTGACCTCCTGGTTCCTAGGTCGGCGCTCAACCACGGAGCCACCCGGCCGGGCAGGTGTGCCTTGTTCCCTAAGCAGCTGACGGAGCAGGAATCTCCAAAGCGGGAACAGGCGAACAGCGGACCCAGAGGCCGGCTGGGAAACGGGCCGGTGACCCCATCTCCCTTCGGCCTCCTCGCGGGCTCAACGGAGGATTTTGGGTGGAGGATCTGAGCGAAGCCTCGTTGGTTTCACTTTAAGAGAGCTGACAGCGTTCCCTCACAGGTGTGTGTGTGGGGGGGTGAACGTAAAGCAATAATCACGAGCAATTAGGCTGGCCTGCCCCGTCTTCAATTCACCCTTCACTGAGCCCCTGGCAGGCGCTGCCCCCAGGGCCTGGGTGGCCTCCCAGCGGGCTCGGCCTCACCGGGGCCCACCCTCCTCGCCCTGCTGTGGGCGCGCGTTCACCCCCACAGGTGAGCCTCGCCTGCCCTCACGCGCCTGCCTCTCCATCTGCTCCGTGTTCCCCCCGCCGGGTGCCAGGAGTGACTCCCTCTCCCCCGGGCCCAGTGTGCCTCCTTTAACCGCCACCCCACACCGGGGCCGCTCCCCGGCTCCCGGCTCCGGCCCCGCTGGGCGGTGAAGCCAGGACAGCGTGACCTGGCACCCTGGGAGGACAGCTGCACCTCCTCCTGTTGGTTTGTTGTTGTTAATCCTCGCCGAGGGTGTTTTCCCGTGGATGTTTAGCGTGTGGGAGGGAGAGGGAGAGACCGAGAGAAACATCGATGTGAGAGAGACCGGGACCCGGGCCGGGGAGGAGCCTGCAACCCAGGAACATGCCCTTGACAGGAATCGAACCCAGGACCCTTCACTCCGCAGGCTGATGCTGTCCACTGAGCCACACCGGCCAGGGCTGCAGCTGCACCTCTTTGAGCGCAGACTCCGTGTCTGCAGACTCGCCTGCTCGCTCACGTGTGATCCCGAAAGCAAGCCGTGTGGGGCTGTCCTGGCCGTCTGGACGGGCTCAGAGCAGAACGCTCAGGGTCCCCGTGGGGTCAGGAGGTGACCTCTGCCCCTCATCCCGGCTCACCTGCCACGTGTCCTTTCCGTGGCCGATTTCACGGGCCACGTTTTCCACACGCCTGTGCTCCATGGCAGTGACGGTGTCGTGCACGGTGTCCCGTGTGGTGCGGAGGTGCCGTCGGGGCCCCGGAGCGCCAGGAGGCAGGCCCTGGAGCAAGTGCGGGCTAGGTCAGCTGGCGCGGGCGGCGATGGCGCTGCCGGCCTCGCTCCGGGTTAACGGCAGCACTGCCTCGTCCACAGGGGCCTTCAGACGGGAACACGGAACCAGGTCTGCATTCCCGGGGCCGCCGGGCGTATCCGGCCATTCGGAGCTGGAGAGCAGCGACCATGGAAACTCGTCCCCAGCAACCAGGACGGGGCTTCCCACGTGCGACAGAGCGGGACACGCCCACACCGGGCGGCCTCCCACAGGCCCTCCGTGTCACTGGGACGCAGCAGCGCGTCCTGGGCCTGCGGAGGCCCCGATGGGGCGGACTGTCTCCGACCTCCCTGTGTGTGCGTGTGCGTGCGCTCGCTCCAGCCTCACAACAGGCCTCCCCCGCTCCTCCCCCCCTGGCAGCAAACAGCGCGGGGGAGGGGAGGGGGCGGGGAGCGCGGCGGGACGTGCGGGCGGCCAGCAGGTCGCCTCGCTGTGAAACGCGCTGGAGCTGGCTCAGCGCAGCCCGAAGAGGAGCGGCAAGGCAACCCCCACTCGGCACGCGACGTGCGTGATTGTCTGAGATCGCTGACGAGCCGCCGGAGCGCGCTCACCGCTGTCACAGGGACATAAAACTGAAAAGGAGGAGACCCTCCACCTGAACCTGTGTGACCGGTTAACCGGTGTCACCCCATCCCTCTAACGGACAAGAGGGAGTCACGGGTGTGAGGTTCTAGTAACGCAGGAACCGGGGCAGTGGGATCTGGGGGCTGAAAGGGCTTCCGAGCGGCAGCAGCGAAGCTCGCGCGTCTGAGACGGGGAGACCCCTCCGATCTGAGATGAACAACCGGTCACAACAGCCTGGCTCCAAGCGGGTCGGGCTGGGCATCGTCCTACACACACTATCGGGTGCCTTGGAAGTCAGCACCCCCTCCCCTCCCCCCAAAAAGGTGACGGGCTGCCAGGGGGCCAACGCTTAGGGGAGCGCGGCCCTGTCCAGGGCGGAGGACTGGAGAGCACACTTGGAGGACCCCGCCCTGCAGGCGACACAGCCCGGCAAAGCCACAGGCGACCGTGCGCGCCGCCCTCTCCGGCCCGAACGCCCGCTCCCGTGCTGTGCTGGCTCCACCCTGATCCCGCAGCGGATCCCCAGCCAAAGCTCCGGCTCCAGACCCTCGTCCTCCCTCCTCTGCCCGAAGACCTGCTTCGCCGGCGCCCACGACCCTGACAGCTTCGCCAGGTAAGCTGCTCATTGAAGGGACCAGGTTCGCCGAAACCGGTGTGGCTCAGTGGATAGAGCGTCGGCCTGTGGACTAAAGGGTCCCAGGTTCGATTCCGGTCAAGGGCATGTACCTTGGTTGTGGGCACATCCCCAGTAGCGGATGTGCAGGAGGCAGCTGGTCGATGTTTCTAACTCTCCCTCTCCCTTCCTCTCTGTAAAAAAATCAATAAAATACATTTTTAAAAATAAATAAAAATAAAAAATAAATGAAGTGACCAGTTAATCTGGGCGTGTGTGGCTGACGGCCACGCCTGTGACCTAAGAGCCTGCAGCCCTGGCCCGCGGCTCAGTGGTTAGAGCACCGGCCTCCCTACCAGAGGGTCTCGGGTTCCATTCCTGGTCCAGGGCATGTACCTCGGTTGCAGGTTTGACCCCCAGCCCTGGTCAGGGCACATGCAGGAGGCAGTCAATCGATGTGTCCCTGTCACATCAATGTTTCTCTCTCTCTCCCACTCCCTCCCTTCCACTCTTCTCAAAATCAGTGGGGAAAATGTCCTCACTCCTTGGGTGAGGATTAAAATAAATAATAGATAAGCCAACAGCATCGGCGAGGCTCCCGAGTAATGGGACGAAGCGGGTCTCAGTCCTCCCGGCTCCCGGGGCTCCCGGGGCGCCATGCGCACAGGGCACAGCATCCCGGCCAGGCGGGTCCTGCGCAAACGCCTAAGAACAGAACCAGGAGGAGCCCCCCCCAACCCCAGCCGCGGGGCAGTCGGAGAAAGGACCGTCTGGCCGCCTTCAAACGGGCCGGGTCACGGAGGACAGACCCCGGAGCTGGTCCCGGTCTCGGACGGAGACCTGAGGACGGAGAACGGCGTGGGGCGTGGGGTAGGGCAGCCCGGGACCCGGTGACACGGAGCGGGCTCTGTGGCTCCGAACACGGCACGTGCCGGGTAACCTCGGATTTTGCCGCTGCTCAGGGCGGCGTCAGCGTGTCCGTGTTCTTCGGGTCAGGACTGGAGGGCCGTTGGCAACTCAGAGGACACTGAAGCCGAGGCAGTGAAGGGAGCATCCGGGGAATCCGGGGGAGGGTGCAGGAGAAGTCTCTGTACCCTCCCCGCACGGTCCGTGTCTGGGAAAACGGTAAATATTTACTGAGCATGCGGAGGGCGGAGGGGTGCCATTTCCCAGCAGGCCTCCACCTGCTGCCCGGTCCGTGCCCAGGCCCCGCCCGGAGGCTCCCCTCCGTCCACCCGCCCCGGGGGAGCGCAGACGTGGGCACCCGGGAGGTTCCCGCGGGAGCCGGGGGGGGGGGGCGGGGTGAGCAGCCAGGCAGCCCGGCTTGTCAGGCGAAGGACAGTTCTGGCCGGGCTCTCTGCCCTCCCACTGTCTCCTTTTTTAAATGTATTTTTATTGACTTCAAAGAGGAAGGGGGGAGAGACAGAAACATCAGTGATGAGAGAGAACCATGCATCGGCTGCCTCCTGCACGCCCCACACTGGGGATGGAGCCCACACCCCGGGCCTGTGCCCTGACTGGGAATCGAACCCTGACCTCCTGGTTCACAGGTCGACGCTCAGCCTGAGCCGCGCCGCCGGGCGGCGTTTTTGGCGGCGGTGGGCCGCCTTCCCTGCCCTGAAGTCAGGAAGAAGCGGAAGTCTCCGGCACAGGCAGACCTTTCCCCTCAAAACGCGGGTTTATGGCTTTCGGGAGCCATAAAGCTATTTTTAAATAATCCTGGGAAAATGCTGGGCACCTCGCTCAGAAACAAGAAAAGGGACATCAGGACTTGAGCTTGGGGTTTCAAGAGGCAAAACGGACCCCAGGTGTGCTCTGTGGCACTCTGCACCGCGTGCGGCCACCCATGCCCACGGGGTCCCGCACCCCGGCCCTGGGCCCCCCCTCGACCCCCCATGCCGAGGCCGCGGGTGGCGGTGACCTGCCAGAGCGCCGGGCCTGTTAGCTCTGGAAGGTGTGTTCAGTCCCTCGGGCCTCCGAGAGGCAGGTGTTTCAAAAGGACCGTCCCTCCCTCCCCTCACGGTCGTATTGACAGAAAGGGGTGTGCCGGCCCGGCCTGGGGTCGGGGCGCGGTGTTTCTCACGGAACAGGGACTGGAGCGCCGTGCGCGTGCCTTACAGCCCAGCCTCAAATGGGATCAGGCTTCCCGCTCCGCTCCCCCCCCCCTCGTCCCCCCGCAGGCGGAGAGGGAAGGGCTCGGGGCCGGTCCCCCGGTCCTGGCTCTACGGGACGGTGATTTATGATCGCTGAGCCCGAGACCCTTGGGAGCTGCTTAGCATGAGAAGAGTGAAAAGTCCTCCACGTCGGGAGAAAGCGAGACGGAGGGGCGCACCGGCCCGTCTGGGACTGGAGGCTGCTGGGAGGCTGGGAGGCCTTGCAGACAGAGGGCTCCCCCCGCCCCCCATGATGCCCCCACACGGCAGGGGAAGGCCCCGTCTGTAGTCATCACAGGAATGCTGGCGGACTTGAAACGGGATTACCCTCTATTATGCTCCTCCGGACTCGAGATCGGCCTCGCAGATCCTCCTTGGGTTTCTTCCTCCCTCTTCCCGCCCCGAACGAGGCGATTTGTATTCAGGGGACAGCTGAGGCCGACGGGAAGTCAGACAGTTTGCAAACACACGTGTCAGAGGCCGCGGCCTGCGTGGTGCGTCTGTGTGGCCTGGTTCTCGGTGTGCGGAGAACGTGGCCCTCCGCGCACCTGTGGTGCACCTGACACCAGGGTCCGGACGCAGGTGTGGGGAGGTGACGCCCGGGCCTGGCACTGCCGCCTCGGAGGCCTGCGGACACACTCCCACCGCTCGGTGCCAAGCTCTGCGGTCTGGGCACACCCGCAGACGGTGCCTCCCCGGCGACCGGTCACGCCTCAAACCCTGGTTCCCTGTGTGGCCACGAGCCCACGGAGAAGGAAGTCCCCCAGGACAGGGCTGGCTCTCAGAGGAGCTCGGCTCACAGGGGGCACAGCCTCTGGTTCCCGACGCCTTGGCACGTCCCGCTCTTTCACACGATTCCCCACCGCGGCGTCCCCGGGCACGGGGCCCAGCTGGGGGCGACAGGTGTCTCCGCGGGAGCTCGCCCGTCCGCGGAAGAGCGCCACTGAGCCAACCAACTGGCTCTTGCCCTGGCCGGTGTGGCTCAGTGGATAGAGCAACCGCCCACAGAGTGAAGGGTCTCGGGTTCGATTCCGGTCAAGGGCACATACCTGTTGCAGCCCCGGGCAGAAGGCAACCCATCGATGTGTCTCTCTCACGTCGTGGCTTCTCTCTGTCTCTCCCACTCCCTCCCACTCTCTCTAAAAATCAGTGGGAAAATATCCTCGGGTGAGGGTTAACCAGAAAAAGGAACACAACCACACACACACACACACACACACACACACACACACACTTGTCTCTGGGCTGTAGCTGCTGGAGGGACTGGACACCTTAGGGCGGCTCTCCAGGCCAGGAGGTGCAGAGGCGCTGGGGGGGCGGGGGGCACCCGAAGTTGTACCATTTCTTTGCTCACATTTCTCTCCTTTGAGTCAGTCTTTCCTTCTAGCCTCCGTGTCCTTCCTCATGAAGCCCAGTGAGGGTCCGTCAGTGGTCAGCGCATCCCCTGCACACCCTCCCAGCGAGCGTTTGCTGAGGGCCGTGGTCGGCAAACCGCGGCTCGCAAGCCACATGTGGCTCTTTGGCCCCTTGAGTGTGGCTCTTCCACAAAACACCACGGCCTGGGCGAGTCTATGTTGAAGAAGTGGCGTTAGAAGTTTAAGTTTAAAAAACTTGGCTCTCAAAAGAAATTTCCATCGTTATCCTGTTGGTATTTGGCTCTGCTGACTAATGAGTTTGCTGACCACTGGGCTAGGGGTACAGCTCGGCATTGGTTGTTTTTTGGTTGTTTTTTTCAGAACCTGGAAAATATTTCACTGGCTTCTGCGCTCGCTGCTGTTGCAAAGGCTTTATAGTCACATACTATCCCGCTCCTCAATTGTCTCAAGGCTACCACTTCGTTTTCAGGGTTTTGTAGTATCGCTGTTACAGGCGTAAACGTCCTTTACTTGCTTGGGATGCTGGAATCCAAACCTTTCGTTCGTTGCTGAGAACTGAGTCCCGGATCGTGCTGCTCTGGGCCTGCCCCGCCCTGGCTTCCCCTCATCCCGCGTCCTAGGATCGGGAGGACGCTGAGCGTTCCCTCCGTCCTCCACGTCTTATAAGCGTGGGCCATGTCTTCGCCTCTTCTGCTGCGTTCTGGGTACTGTTTCCCGCTTTATCCTCCAGTTTGCCATCTCTCTCTTCAGCTGAGTCTAACCCAGTGGTCGGCAAACCGCAGCTCGCGAGCCACATGCAGCTCTTTGGCCCCTTGAGTGTTCTAACGCCACTTCTTCAAAACAGACTTGCCCAGGCCGAAAACCGACTTCTGCGCATGGGCCACGAAGTTTCGGTCGCACTGTACGTGCATGCCCGCACGAGGTATTTTGTGGAAGAGCCACACTCAAGGGGCCAAAGAGCCGGATGTGGCTCGCGAGCCGCGGTTTGCCGACCACAGGTCTAATCCTTTGAGCTTTCAGCTCCACCATCGTCTTCGTGAACACAGCGGTTTTAGTCAAGTCAGTAGATCTATTTGGCTCTCTTTCCAACATGCCCGCTCTGTAGCCCTTCATCCCGTCTTCGTGTTTTAAACTCCCTCGGTCACGTGAGGACGCTGCTGCTCTGACTGCGACCGTTGCCCACACGCTGTGGTTTGGACTGTGTGTTCCTATCCACAGGGTTCCATGTCTCAGAGCCTCGTGGGGTTTGTGTTGCGGGTGTTGCTATGCTGGGAGTGTTCCAGTGTCTGCTTTTGCCAAGTGCCCCGGGCACCACCAGCCGGGATAACGTGGCCCGTGTCTCAGCTCGGGTTTCCTGGCGAAGGTGACGTGGACGCAAAGCCCAGACTGAAAAGGCAGGCCTGTGGCCATGTGCTCCAGGGACATTACCTGTCCTCCAGCCCCAGCCCAGGCTGAGCAGTGGTGACGAAGGGAGGGAAGAAGGAGCCGGAAAAGGTCAGCCTACTCCGTGGGTAGCTGGCCCAGGGCTGGGCACCCCATGAACTCCCTAGAAAGGTCAGGCAGCTGTCCCTGCACTCAGCATCCACAAGGCCAAGGTCCAGCCTGGCCCCACCTGGCTGTTTCCCTGCTGGGCTGTCCCGGGGGGTCGGGAACCTCTCCGTGGACCTGTGTCTGGTCACAGGCATCACTTCCTGCAGGGGCTGCGCCGAGGCCTGGGGACCATCTGCACAGGGAGGGTTCCGCGGCCCCCGCCCCCCCCCCCCCCCCCGGTCCTTGGTTCTCATCTGCTTCCCTCTTCTTCCCACACTCCTGGCTGTGCCCCAGGATCACGCCAAGTGTGTCAACATGCGGCCCGACCGCTCTGTCTGAAGGCAGGCGTTTCTGAGGAATCCACGTGGGAACGAGAACGGTTTCCCACCCTCTCCCGCTCCCCCACCCTCTCCACAAGCCCGTCCATCACTCAGGCCTCTGTGAGAAGGAGAAAGGACAGGAGAGAGTGAGCAGAAGCAGGGAGAGAGGACCCGCCTGCCCTCAGCAGAGACGAGGAGATTAAAACCATCAAAAAAAAAAAAATCCATCAAAAAACCCAGAACACAAACCGAACGGAGGACGGCGAGCAGTGTGCAGACGCGCTGAAACATGGCCCTGGACGGCAAGACGTAGAGGCTCCCTTGCTCCCCCCTCTCCGCCCTCCCGCCTCGATCTTGGAGCACAGATGCGGCTGATGGACGTCTCTGTGTTTTCTTTTCATCGGTGGGCAATGCGAACCTCACAGGCCGAGCCCGCAACTGAGGCACGTGGTCCAAGGAGCAGAACTCCGCCCGCAGGGGAGCACGGCTGAGCGCCGGCGTCCGCGTGTGGGCCCAGGGTCAGGTCCCTGATTCTGCAGGAGCGGCTCCGGCCTCCGGGGATGGTGTCTAAGCTGGCGGCATCGCGTACCCTCAGGGCGAGGAGCAGGGGCTGGGAGGCCTTGCCCAGCATCGGGGCGGCGAGCAGGACTCACAAGGCACCGCTGGCTCATTACAGGGAGATCCTGGCTGCGGCCCCCGGGGCAAAGGGAAAACCGATGACCCGGGAACGCTGCCCCACTGACAGCCGGGCACAGGCCGCAGGAGGAGGTGCGGAGACGAGCGAGGCTGAGGAACCCCGAACCCCGCACTGCTCCCCTCCTGTGCAGACACCGGCCGGACCCGGATGTCTCTCACGCGGACACACCATCCTCCCTGCACCCCCTTCTTCGCACGGCGAGGGGTCCCCAGCTCCCTCCAGCCTCCCTGGTGGTTTCGGGCGTTTCCCTACGTGCGGAAAGCTGGTGCCTTCCTGTCCCAAGCCGCGCCCCAGGCCGTCTCCCGGGGGGCGGGCCGCCTTCCTAGGCCCCCCAAGTTCCTACACGGGGACAGGGCTGCCCGTCCCCAGGAAAGCAGGCCTGGGGGGGGGGGCTCTGAGGCCACGGGTGTGGCATGGGGGCATGGGCAGGTGGGGATTACACCATCTGGACCCACTGTTTGACTAAAATACTCCACTGCACATTCAGCCCGCCGCCTCGGAGCTTAGGGATTCTGCTCTACGCTGCCCATCACGTGGTTGGGGGTCCCTGGAGGTTCATCACGTTTCAAGTCAAATGAACCCACTTTGCAGGAGTCCCTGTTTCTTGTGTCCGTGACGCCACAGCCTATAGGATTCAGACAGAACCCTGAGTGTGCCTGTGGTTTGGGGGGGAGATGTTCGTTTTCTTTTCTTAAAGGCCCCCGACACTTTCTCCCTAGTCTTGGGATCCCCCCCCCGACACTTTCTCCCTAGTCTTGGGATCCCCCCCACCCCCCGACACTTTCTCCCTAGTCTTGGGATTCCCCCCCACACACACACTTCCTCCCTAGTCTTGGGATCCCCCCCCAACACTTTCTCCCTAGTATTGGGATTTCCCCCCCCCCGACACTTCCTCCCTAGTCTTGGGATCCCCCCCCCCGACACTTTCTCCCTAGTCTTGGGATCCCCCCCCGACACTTTCTCCCTAGTCTTGGGATCCCCCCCCCGACACTTTCTCCCTAGTATTGGGATCCCCCCCAACACTTTCTCCCTAGTATTGGGATCCCCCCCCCCCGACACTTTCTCCCTAGTCTTGGGATCCCCCCCAACACTTTCTCCCTAGTATTGGGATCCCCCCCAACACTTTCTCCCTAGTATTGGGATCCCCCCCGACACTTCCTCCCTAGTCTTGGGATTTCGGGAGGCCAGGCTGGTGGGTGAGGCTGGCGGCCTCCCCGCTGGCTCAGGGCGTGTTCACCCCGAAGCAGGCTCCCGCCCGGAGCAGGAAATGGCCTTTCTCACGCAGGCGGGCCGTTTGGAAGGACGGGCATCCCAGCGTGCACGCCCTCGGGGTACAGCCTCCTGTTCGGGGCTCGGATTCACCCTCTGGACAGTGGCCACACATGGACCAAGCCCGGGTGGTGACCCAGGCGGCTACAGTGTCCCTGACCTGCTCCATCTCCTGGTGACGCCATCCCCCCCCCGACACCCCCCCCCCCCCACACACACAGCGGCTGCCTGGGCCTGTGGCTCAGTCCCCCCCAGCACAGGCGGCGCTGGGGCGGAGAGCTGCTCTCCCGCTGAACTCGGCTCGGGCAGGACCTTCCGAGCAGCCGGGAGTCCTTCCCAAAAAAGTCCATGGCGCTCCGAGAGGCTCTCCCCGCGCACCGCCTCACGCCGGCTCGGGTGTTTAAGGAGCGAGGTCTGCTTGCCAAATGGGCATATCTTGGCTTCCTCTGCCAGGTGGAAACTCTGCCCTGATATTAAATATTCAGAGAAAGGCACCTCTGACCACGGGCTCTGGGCTAACAATGACCCGCTCTGTGAGGGACCGAGAAACCCAACGCGCCTCTGGTTTCCAGGGGCTCCCGCCGGCCGGGTCCTGGGCTCCTCTCCCCTCGCCTCCATTTAACCACAGAAGCCCCTGCAGGCAGGCCCGCCAGGACCGCAGACCTGGGCTGCGGAAGATGCTGGAAAGGGGAGGGGCTCGGAGCTGCTTCCCCGGCTGGGAGAGGGGGACCACCCCGGCAGGAGGGTG
The DNA here is from genome assembly GCF_951640355.1 of Cnephaeus nilssonii. Lineage (NCBI taxonomy): Eukaryota > Metazoa > Chordata > Mammalia > Chiroptera > Vespertilionidae > Cnephaeus > Cnephaeus nilssonii. The sequence goes on along the minus strand of NC_137074.1, from coordinate 1,325,051 downwards.
GTTACTCCTGGCAAGGACCGGGGGCGCCAGTCCCTCGTCCACCCAGAAACTGCTCTCCCTGGGGTGCCAACCTCCAGCCCGGGAGGGGGCGGGGGGCGGGGGGGGGGGGGTGCGTCCTGCGAGCTCCTGGTCCCAGTCCCCGGATGGAGGAAGTCCTTATGTTGGAAGGGGACTGGGAAGGGAGGGGGTGCTGGTACCTTTAGGAGGTAGTCAGGCCCCGCCCCTCCCACCCCCGTCTCCTCTCTGTTCTGTAAGCTTCTGCTCACCGCCCCCGACCTTCCGATCCCTCGATCCCTCGGGGTCCCCCGCCCCTGGCAGGCAGACTTCGGGTCTCCCCGGATGCGCCCGGACGGACGGGCAGGTGGCGAGCCCAGTGCACCGCCCCCCCCGCCCCGCACCTGCCTTCCCGCGCTGGGAGGGAGGCTGAGTCCCGGGAGCCTCAGGCCCGCACACCTCGGAGGGGTCGCTGATGCTGCAAACTGAGTCCACAGCGCGGCCAGCTCCACACGGCGACCCACCCTTCACGGGGGGGCGCTCCCCCGCCTCCGCCTCACGCGCAGCCACGATGTGCTGAAGGCTCACCCCAGGCAGGAACACTGGCAGTGAGCGCACCCCAACTTTCATCCAACTCTGCCGAGCCCCCTCGGGCGACTGCCCCGGCCGAGGGCTCACCTGGGCACCTGCCGGGGGCGCACGGGGGGCGCACGGGGGGCGCACGGGCGCGTCTTACCGGAGAAGTCGGCGAGCGCCGCGATCTCCCCGGAGCAGACCAGGACGGCGCAGAAGAGGCGCAGGAGCTGGCCCGGCGGCTCCACCTGCCTGCGGAGGCCGGGGTGCGGCGCGGGCGGGGGCGCGGGCGGGCGCGCGGGGCCCGGGAGCATGGTGCGCGGCGGCCGGGGCGCGGGGGGCTGCTGGGCGGAGGCCGGCGTCACATGGCGGGTGAGTGGGTGGCAGCGCTCCGGGGCCCCGGCCGCTCCCCCGGCACCGGCTTCCCAGCAGGGAGGGGGCGGAGGCCGGGCGGGGGGCCGGGCGGGGCGGGGCGGGGCGGGCCCGGGAAGGAGCCGCGCAGCTTCCCCGGAGGAAATCTCGCCCGCCGCGCGGAGGAAACGAGGGGGGCCGGGAAAGTGTCGCCTTCGCGCGCCCCGCGGCGGGGGGGCTGGTGCCGGGCGCGCTGCCCCCACGAGGGTGCCCCCGCCGCGCGCCGAGGGCCGGGCCGCCGGAGCGTCTTCCCCGCCCGGTCCCCGCCCCGAGCCGGCCCGGCACCCCTGGCCCGGCCCGCGCTGGCCCGGCGCCAGCCCCGCCCTGGCCTCCGAGGAGCCGGCCGGTGCCGTGACGCACTTCGGAGCCAGCGCCGCGCTGCGAGCCGGGGCGCCCGGGGCGGGGCGGGCCGAGGCGGGGGCCACGGAAGGTGGGGGTCACGGAAGGCGGGGGGCCACGGAAGGCGGGGGTCACGGAAGGCGGGGGGCCACGGAAGGCGGGGGTCACGGAAGGCGGGGGGCCACGGAAGGCGGGGGGCCACGGAAGGCGGGGGCCACGGAAGGCGGGGGGCCACGGAAGGCGGGGACCTGGAGGTGCGACGCGGCCGCCCGGGACCCGCCCCTCTCCACGTGCAGGTCCCCCGCACGCAGTTTCCCGGGTTCAGAGCGGAGACCCCGCCGCGCCCAGGTCCCCGCAGCCCGGACCGAATGCGCCGCTGGGGGTGCGGGTCTCCAAACGGGCGGCCCCCAGAGCCGGCTTCTTGGGGCTCCGACTCACCCGCACTCCTCGGGCTGCGGACCGAGCGCGGCGCCCAGGACCCGCCGGACCCACGCGCGCAGCGGGCCCTGCGGAGTGGGCTCGGGTCCCCCGGCCTCTGGGTCCCGCGTGTGGACGCCCGGGCCGCGGGCGAGGGGCGCGCTGAGGGGCCGGGCGGGGAGGGGGGGACCAGGGACAGGGGAGGGGGGATCGCGGCTGCGGCTGCGGGTACCTCGGCCCCAGGGACCAGGCCCCGCGGGCGGCGCGGGGGCGGGCGGAGCCCCGTGGGCGGGGGCGGCACAGAGCGTTCCGGACGCCGCGGGAGGCCGGCCAGGCTCGGGCCGACGCGGAAACGCAGATAATGAGCCCGAGGGCGGCTCCGCTCGGCGCTGCCAGAGACCGCGGAGCGGGGACCGGAGAGACGCGCCGCCCCCGCCCCGTGCGGCCTCCGCGAGGGGCGCGAGGACCCGGGGCGGCGGTGGGTCCCGCCGGGAGGACGTGTCTGCGAGGCACAGGGGCGGTTAAACTCCACATTAAAGTGCTGGGCCTCCTCTTACTTACTTATTTATCTATTATTTATTTATCATTACCTTTTGCTGTTAACCCTCACCCGAGGGTACTTTTTCCTTTGATTTTTTTCCCACTTTTAAATATATTTTTATTGATTTCAGAGAGGAAGAGAGAGAATCATGGACCGGCTGCCTCCTGCACGCCCCCCACTGGGGATCGAGCCCACAACCCGGGCCTGTGCCCTGACCCGGATGGAACCCGGACCCGCAGGCCGAGCTCTACCCGCTGAGCCAAACCGGCCAGGGCGGGACCTCCGCAGTGGCCCTCAGACCTGAGTCGTTGGGGAAACTGAGGCTGGGTGGTGGGTAAGGGTGCCTAGCTCTTGGGAGCCACCCCCTAAGTAACACCTGCCCCAAACTCAGGTCCTCGTGGGCCGTCCTCCACCCGTCCACTCACCACGGGGTTGAGATAGGAACCGGTGCCTCTGAGCGAGATCCTTGGCCCAGAAGGGGGCCACGCCCCTCCGTCCCGTGGGCACCCAGGCTCCCAGAGGCGCTGGGCACAGCCGCTCTTGGGCGGGCAGCCCCCTTCCTCCCGTGAGGCCCCAGTGAGCTGATCCAGGCGCCCGGCAGGAGGCCTGGGCCTCACCAGGGCCCGGTCAGTACCAGTCCCCTTACAGTGAGGGGGACAGACCCTGGACAGGCAATGCCCCGCGAGCCAGCGTCATCAATACAGGGGCCCCAGGGGCAGAAGAGGGGGCGCTGAGCGGAGGGAGGGAGGGGGGAGGGACCTTTTCCAGGACGAGATGGATGGGAAGGATGGGAAGAAGGGGCCAAGCAGAAAGAAGCTAGGTGCTGGGGAAGGGTGACCATTTTAGGAAAAGGGGCCAGCATGCGGGAAATCCACAAGAGCGTGGCTCCCGAGAAGGATGGAGGGCCCGGCCGGCGTGGCTCAGTGGTTGAGCCTCGACCTATGAACCAGGAGGTCAGGGTTTGATTCCCGGTCAGGGCACAGGCCTGGGTTGAGGGCTCCACCCCCAGTGTGGGGCGTGCAGGAGGCAGCCGATCCATGATTCTCTCTCATCATTGATGTTTCTCTCTCTCTCTTCCTTTCTCTGAAATCAATAAAAATATATGTTCTTTAAAAAGAGAATGGAGAGAAGACAGCGTGGGCAGCACGGAGAGCAAAGGGCACGCCTCGGTGATGCAAAGCGGCCGCCCGCCCCCCCCCCCACCCCCCGAGCGCAGGGACCCGCACAACGACCGAGCACCGTCATCTTTCCCTTAAGCAGCAAAGAGGTGTAAGCACACGCGTGGGGTGAGCAGGCGTGTGTCGCTGGAGGCTTGCTGCAGCTGCTGAGGGCAACTGGACCAGAGGATGCCAGCGCGTTCAGAGACCCCAGACCCCAGGGAATGGAGAGCGGGCTCAGGCAGGTACGTGGACGCCATATCTGTGGCAGCCCGAGTGCCCATCCGTGGGCGAGCCGATAAACGGAACGCGGAATGGGATGCAGCCACAAAAGGAACGAACCTCTGCCCTGGCTGGGGTGGCTCAGTGGACAGAGCGTGGGCCTGCAGACTGAAGGGTCCCGGGTTTGAGTCTGGTCAAGGGCACAGGCCTGGGTTGCAGTCTTGATCCCCAGTGTGGGGCGTGCAGGAGGCAGCGGATCCATGATTCTCTCTCATCATTGATGATTCTCATCATTGATGTTTCTCTCTCCCTCCTTCTCCCTTCCTCTCTGAAATCAATAAATATATATATATTTTTAAAGGAATGAACTTCCAATAATACAGCATGGGTGAACCTTGAGAACATTAGGCTAGGTACCATAAGCCAGACACGACACGATGCCACGTACACGAAAGATCTAGAACCAGCACGTTCAGAGCGAGAAAGTAGATGAGAGGTCACCAGCAGCCGAGAAGAGGGGGATGGAGTTCCTGTTTGGGGTGATGAGGAAGTTCTGGAAATAGACAGAAGGGAGCGATGGTTGCACAGTATTGCGGATGTGACGAACACACTGAATTCTACACTTAAAATGGCAAATTGCATGTTGCATGTATTTGCCACAACTTCAAAACATGAATGGTGTAATGTGCCCAAACCCATTGAACTGTGCCCTTGAAATGGGTGAGTTGTATGGCATGTGAATTCTATCTCCATAAAGCAGTTGGTGTGTTTTCTTAAAATCAAACCATGACAGCCCTAGCTGGTTTGGCTCAGTGGACAGAGCATCAGCCTGCAGACTGAAGGGTCCTGGGTTCGATTCTGGTCAAGGGCACATGCTGGGTTGCGGGCTTGGTCCCTAGCAGGGGGCGTGCAGGATGCAGCCAATCAATGATTCTCTCTCATCATTGATGTTTCTATCTCTCTCCCCCCTCTCCTTTCCTCTCTGAAATCAATAAAAATATATATTAAAAAATCAAACCATAACAAGGACAGAGGGGGCCCAGGGAGGTGACTGAGTCCGAGTGGAGCCAGGAGGCTGTGGTTGTGTGTCCGGCTGGGGCTCTGCAGGCCCAGGGCGGAGAGGAAGGTGCCAAGCGGGGGAGGTGTTTGCGGGGGGGGGGGGGGGGCGTACAGCGCAGCGCGGTCGATGGTAGAGGAGGCCTGGCTTCCCTCTGCCTTGCCCCCACCCCCCTCCGCTGCTCTCCGTTAAACCAGGCTTTAGTCCTAATCTGATCTCTCAGGATTTCTAAACCACGTGAGAAAGTGAAGTAATTCCATTTATCTTCCTCTCTGGAGCCCTTCTTCCCAAGGGCCTGGTGCCTCCAACCAAATGGAAACCAATTACCGCCCTCCCACTCTCTGTCTCTGATTATTATGCAACCAAATGCCCAGCCCCGGGCACCATAATCACCCAAACACCCGAGGCCAGGAAGGCGGGGGTGGGCGGGGAGCCCACTTCAAAGCAGGAGGAACCCTGTAAAACCCATCGGGCAGAGAGGGGTAACCTTCTCCGCGGGCGCTTCCCCTTCGCGGTGGGATTCACAGAATTGAAAGCGGCCGTAGGTCGCCCGTGGTTGTTCGGCACAGTTACCGGAGCTGGAACCTCAGCTGAATAAGAAAGTGCCCCCCAAACATCAACACTCCCCACAGCCCTTTGACCTGCTGGGTGCTGACAGGACCAGCCCCACCGTTGACTGCAGCATGGCCGGAGCCCCTTGTTCAAGCACGAGCAGTTCCAAGACAGCGAGCCGGCGGGTGGCCACATGCCCGGGAGGCTGGTGCCACCCGGCTCCTGTCCCCGATGGGACTGAGGCACAGAGACACGGACCACCTGCGTCAGGACTCCACACCCCCACAGCCGGCAAAAACACCGAAATTAGGGAGGGCCCCCGGGTGGGATCAGGTCACCGCGTTCCCTTCTGTGCGGTGGCCCCGCTGGGTGGTCTCGCCCTCCTGCTCTGAGTTGGAGGCGGCCTCTGTCCCCACTCCGTCCATTGCGTGTGCGCGAGGCGGGCTGCTTGCGGGAAGCCCAAAGGACAGTCCTCCGCGTATTTGAAGTTTTCTTTTCCGGTCTCCGTTACCTGCGATCAATGGCAGTCTGACAAGACTGCATGGAAAATTCCAGAAATAAACAATTAACAATTCATAAGTTCCCAGTCGTGTGCTGTTCTGAGTAGCATTGCGATGACATCGTGTGCCATCTGCTCCGTCCTCGGAGCTCGGCTGTGAGTCAGCTCTGCCCGGGTCTGCACGCCACGTGCCGATAAGCGAGACCACACTCACGTAACCTTCACTCCAGTGCATGGTCACATTAGTTACTAGTAGTCCTGCCCACGAATCCATGTGCCACTAGCTCACTGCCGCCCTCCAGTAGCTCTCCGCCCATTGCCCTGCCCTCCTGTAGGTCCCCCCACTCCTCCACCCCCCTCATAGCTTGCTGCCCTGCACCCTCCTGTAGCTCTTCGCCACCCGCTTGTAACTCACTGCCCCACCCTCCTGCTGATCTGTGATCTGGTTGTTATGCGGTGGGTCGTTACGCTTCATGGCATAACAACCATTTGCGTATTACATCTTTATTATATAGGACTAGAAGCCCAGTGCATGAAATTCGTGCATGGTGGTGGTGGGGTGTGTCCCTCAGCCCAGCCTGCACCCTCTCCAATCTGAGACCCCTCGAGGGATGTCCAACTGCCTGTTTAGGCCCCTCGAGGGATCCTGGTAGGATCAGGCCTAAACGGGCAGTTGGACATCCCTCTCACAATCCAGGACTGTTGGCTCCCAACTGCTCACCTGCCTGCCTTCCTGATTGCCCCTAACCACTTCTGCCTGCCAGCCTGATCACCTGCTAACCACTCCCCTGCCAGCCTGATTGATGCCTAACTGCTCCCCTGCCAGCTCAATTGCCCCTAACTGCCCTCCCCTGCAGGCCTGGTCACCCCTAACTGCCCTCCCCTGCAGGCCTAGTCACCCCTAATTGCTCTCCCCTGCAGGCCTGGGTCCCCCCAACTGCCCTTCCCTGCAGGCCCGGTCGCCCCCAACTTCCCTCCTCTGCCAGCCTAGTCACCCCCAACTGCCCTCCCTTGCAGGCCTGGTCCCTCCCAACTGTCCTCCCCTGCTGACCTGATTGCCCACAAATGCTCTCCCTTGCAGGCCTGGTCCCTCCCAACTGCCCTCCCCTGCTGGCCATCTTGTGTCCACATGGGGGCAGCTATCTTGTGTGTTGGAGTGATGGTCAATTTGAATTTGCATATTACTCTTTTATTAGATAGGATTGGTGTTCGTCTCATACTATGCCTAACTTATGTTAAGCTTTATTGTAGATGTATGTGTATTGGAAAGAACATCGTATGTATAGGGGCAGGTATTGTCTGTGGTTTTAGGCATCCATTGGGGTCTGGGAACTAATCCGTCACGGATAAGGGGGGACGACTGTACATTTCCTATTTTCACGTCCTAATTCCTGCCTTTGGTTAATTTTTTAAAGATATTTTTATTGATTTCAGAGAGGAAGGGAGAGGGAGAGAGAGAGAGAGGCGTCAATGATGAGAGAGAATCACTGATTGGCTGCCTCCTGCACGCCGTCACTGGATCGAGCCCTAACCCTGCGCATGTGCCCTGACCAAGAATTGAACCCTGACCTCCTGGTTCATAGGTCAGCGCTCAACCACTGAGCCAGGCCGGCGGGCTTCCTGCCTTTGTGTTTTCCTTTTGGAACAGCCCCGTGCCGTCCTCCCAGCTCTGCTCCCCCCCGGCCTCCTTCCAAGCCTCTCTGGAAGGTGCTGGGCTGTGTGTGCCCTGACTCCCGCCCGAGCCGCTCCCGCACCTGCCCTCCAGGTGGGCTGGCCGCGAGGAGGGCTGCGGCCCTTCTGGGAAGATAAAAACCTCCGCTTGTCAGCCGCCAAGAAGCCAACCTTTCAGCGGGGAGAGCGAGCTGAATGCGGTCCAGCGCTGGAAAGGCTTATTTTTAGAGGCAACAAACGGGGGTTTGTTTGTGGAGCTGGCATCGGGGCCGCGCAGCCAAGGGCCTGCTCGCTGCGCAGCAAGCTGGGCGGCTGGAGAGGCTGACTTCAAACGCCGGGGGAGGCCTTCCAGGAATGCGAGGGGAACGGTGTCTGTCTGCGTGCGGTCCACCCAAGGTCAAAGGCCGCGAGTGCAGGAGACTGCGTTCTGCCGCGGCCGCCAGCTGCCCCCAGAGGCCTCCGAGCCCGGCCTCTCGCTTTGCGCGTCTGCAGAGTGAAGGGCCCGGCTCTGAAGTCCCTGTGGGCTCCCAAAGCCCCGTAACTGTTAAACCAGATGTGGGTTCAGAACATGGGCGACACCTGTGCTGATGCCTTGACATCCCTTCACTTTTTCTTACATGCACTTTTTCATTTGTTTTTTTAATATATGTTTTTATTGACTTCAGAGAGGAAGGGAGGGGGAGAGAGAGATAGAAACATCAGTGATGAGAGAGAAACATCGATCAGCTGCCTCCTGCACACCCCCCACTGGGGATGTGCCCACAACCAAGGTACATGCCCTTGACTGGAATCAAACCTGGGACCTTTCAGTCCGCAGGCCGACGCTCTATCCACTGAGCCAAACCGGTTAGGGCTTAATATATATTTTTTATTGATTTAATATATATATTGATACAGAGAGGAAGGGAGGGGGAGAGAGAGATAGAAACATCAGTGATGAGAGAGAATCGTGGATCGGCTGCCTCCTGCACGCCCCACACTGGGGATGGAGCCCACAGTCCCGGCATGTGCCCTGACCGGGAACCGAACTGTGACCTCCTGGTTCATAGGTCGATGTTCAACCCCAGAGCCACCCCGGCCCGGCTCATTTATTTCTGAATATGCTCAGTGTGTTCCTATGATACTGGCATTTTTCTCTGTGCAGAAGAAGAACGTGGCGCAAACACACGTGGAGGTTCTGGGAGCACCGTGAGGGGCCGGTTCTGACCCACGGGACTCGCAGTTGGACTGTCCCCGCCGGCACACTGTTCCACGCTCTGTCTGCCGAGCCGGAGGACGGCAGGTGCCTCGTGGAGTGCCACGCTACGGGCTGTCCTGCTGTGACTGGCTCTTCACCCGGCTCGGTGCCCTCGAGGCTCGGCCTGGGGTCAGGACTTCCCCTTCTGGGCTGAGTGGCCCTCTGTGTGCAGAGAGCACATGGGGGCGCCAGTGAGCGTCTCTCCCGGGAGGGAGGCAAGAGCAGGTGCTGCCGTGGTGTGCGGTGGTTCTTCTTGGTGAACAACGTGGAACCCTCTGGCAGAGCCTCAGAGGCGAGGGGAGAGGCTGGAGGCCCCGGATGCTGCCCAGGTGCGGCGAGGGGAGACACCTGGGATTCAGGAGGTCAGCGTCCCCACAGCCAACCCGAATGCCGCTAGCCGCTGTCAATGGCGCCCTCTGTAGGTGAGAATATGAATTTATGTCTTAGAAATGGTAATAGTACCCCATGACTTCCCCCCCCCCCCAAATTTTTTAAGGTGGTAAAATATATGTAACATGCCGAAGCCGGTTTAGCTCAGTGGATAGAGCGTCGGTCTGCGGACTGAGAGGTCCCGGGTTCGATTCCGGTCAAGGGCATGTACATTGGTTGCGGGCACATCCCCGGTGGGGGGTGTGCAGGAGGCAGCTGGTCGATGTATCTCTCTCATCGATGTTTCTAACTCTCTATCCCTCTCCCTTTCTCTCTGTGAAAAATCAATAAAATATATTTAAATATATATATATATATATATATATATATATATATATATATGTAACATAAAATTTACCATTTTAACCATTTTAGTGTGCAATTCACTGGCCATAAGGACATTCACAGTGTCGTGTGACCATCGCCACCACCCAAACAGAACTTTTTCATCTGGGAGAACTGAATTGTACCCATGAGACCCTGGTTCCCCACTCCCCCCCATCCCTGGCAGCCGCTATCCCGTCTTCAGGACCTTGACCGCTCTGGGTGCCTCATATGTGTGGAACCATGCAGTCTGTGTCCTTCTGGGACCGGCTGTGCTCACTGACACAGTGTCCTCACGTGTCACCCACATTGCAGCCGTTGTCAGCGTGTCCTCGCTTTTCAAGGCCGGATAATATTCCACTGTGTGGACACGCTGCGCTTCGTTCACCGTTCATCAGCCGATGGACACCGGGTGCTCCACCTCTTGGCTGTTGCGAATACACGCTGCCATGAACCCGGGCGCACAAAAATATTTACAATTTTTTCATGATAATTTCTGAGGGAAAGCTTAAAGCCGCCACAAGGAAAACAAATCAACGTCCATTGGAAGGAATTCGGCATCAACAAGAGTGGGTTCTGGTGAAGGGTACGGAGCAGAGATGCCGAGCTTTCTCAGCTCAGGGTGTCCTTGGTGTCCAGTGATTGTTACGGTGCCCTGGGCAGAAGGAAAACAAGACAGAAAAACAAAAAGCTGGAACTGTTATGTCCATTAAATAGTTAGATCCAAACAACTTTAATAAGTACTTATGTTCTAACAATGAAACAGCTGTTTGACGTAAAACACATATACCTAGAGAGGAAAAGTATTTTATTTTATTCCTTAATAACCCAATTATTTACTAAGGGGCGGTGAGCCCTGTTGGGCATGTTGCAATTTCTGCAACCGTAAATCAGATCGGCCAGCGCCACCTGCCTTTCCTCAGCAGCCACCGGGAGCCCGGCTGTGTGACGCCGTGGCCTCATCGGAGAAAAGCAGCCCAATCTGCTGCTGAGAGAGAAGGGAAGACTGGCAGTGCCCAGCGTGGTCACAGGGTCGACCAGCAGGCCAGCAGACGTCAGGCGAGGGAAGAGAACAGTGTCCTGGCACTGGGCACAGCGGCCCGTCCCAGGCCCACGGAGGAATCGCGCCCCTCCCAACTCGAGGACCCACAAAGTCACGGAGCTGACCCCCAGGCTGGAGGGGTTTATGGCCATACTGTGCCATCGGCCAAGCACCATCCATTTCCTATTGATTTTTGGCACCACTTTATTTTATTTTTAAATACATTTTTATTGATTTCAGAGAGGAAGGGAGAGGGAGGGAGGGAAACATCAGCGATGAGAGAGAATCATGGATCGGCTGCCTCCTACACGCCCCCCACTGGGAATCGAGCCCACAACCCAGGCCTGTGCCCTGACCGGGAATTGAACTGTGACCTCCTGGTTCATACGTCGACCCTCAACCACTGAGCCACACTGGCTGAGCAGTGCCATTTTATTTCCTCCTCATTAAACTTTGTTTCTTTTTTTAAAAAATATATTTTATTGATTTTTTACAGAGAGGAAGGGAGAGGGATAGAGAGTTAGAAACATCGATGAGAGAAAAAGATCAATCAGCTGCCTCATGCACACCCCCTACTGGGGATGTGCCCGCAACCAAGGTACATGCCCTTGACCGGAATCGAACCTGGGACCTTTCAGTCCACAGGCGTACGCTCTATCCACTGAGCCAAACCGGTTTCGGCAAACTTTGTTTCAATGGGCCTCAAAATTCTGCAACAGATTTTTTAAAATTCAAGGTGTTTCCATTAAATAGTATTCATTTTAAAAACTAACAACTTAAAACCTCTCTCTCTCTCACACACACACACACACACACACACACACACAGGAATAGTCCATACAGCAGTCTGCGGACCACTGGTGGTCTTTGAGGTCCGAAAGGTTGGCGGCCATTGGCAGAAAGCATTCTCCCTTCCTTCTGGAAGTTTTACGATGCATTATTGCCCGTAACCAGTCTTTTACTATTACACTTAAACTAGTGGCCCGTGCACATTGAAAGGAAATTAATTAGAAGACATATTTTAATATCACTATTCGCCTTTCTCTGTAATAGAAGTGTCAACCAAATTCACGACAAAGACAAATCGAAACACACGTGTGCGATTGGCGCCAGTGAGAACTTTGTATGTATTGTGCATGCGTGACTCAACGTTTATTTTTAAATTGCCAGTGCGCCTCCTATGTACCTGCCGGTTGATCGGACGGCCGGTCACTTAGCCTTGTATGTATAGAGATGCCCATTTGAGACGAACAGCTCTGAGACCTTTCTTCCACCGCTGATAACGCTTTATTGTGTGTTGTGTCCCAAATAACCCAATTGTTTACTAAGGGGGGGTGAGCCCTGTTGGGGGTTATGAGATTTAAAAAGCCACATATACCCTCTCATTATGAGGTCTAACGGACTGCGGGTCATAGGACGAGGCCCAGAGTTGTGTTTGAGGACAGCCCGGCGACAACTCGGGAACCAGACTGCCCACCGAAGGAGCAGGTGCATGAGGCACTGGAACACGGGGCCACGAGCTGGTGAGCCGTTAGACAGCGCACGGGCCTGGCTTTGCTGGTTCTTTAGCCGCCGTGTCATTCCAGAGCGTTTAATGCGGCGTAAAAAGCTCGTGCGGCCACGGCCGCCTTTCTCCGCAGGGAGCCCAGCCTCAGGCAGGGCCGGCTTCCTGTCCCACGGGAAGGACGGGACTGGACCTGGAGCCACCGCGCTGCCCGCGGACACTTCCCCAGACCTGCGTCCGCTCCGCTCCTCCCTCCCGCAGCCCTGCCCGCCTCCGTGCGGGACCCCGGGCGGAGGTCAGTCTGGTTCGGGCTGAGAGCGGCGCTAAGTCAGGGTGAGGGGCCTGCACCGCCCTCGGCCCAGGTGCCATCAGCCCGCCCGGCACCCTCCGGCCGACCCGCAGGGCCTCCCGCACGGCCTCCCGCCGGCCCGGCCTCCGCTGCGGCCAGCACGTTCTCCCAGGCGCGTTCGCCGCGCTGACGGGGCAGCTCGCCGGCTGGTGCCCCGTGGGAGCGGGGGATCCGGGTCCTTTCCCCCTCCGCGCCCCCCGGACTCCAGAGAGCCTGGGCGGGGGTGTCGCGCAGTGTCCGCTCGCCCCGGCCGCGAGCCAGCGGGCACGGCAGCGACTGCGGGACCGGCCAGCAGCCCGCCCTCCGCGGCCCGCCCTTCCTCCCCACAGGCCCCGCCCCTTTACTGCCCCGCCCTCCAAGACTCCGCCCAATCTCCCCGCCCTCAGGCCACGCCCCTCACCGTCCCCTCCCTCCGCTGGCCCGGCCCGCAAACAGCCACGCCCCTCAGGCCCCGCCCCTCGACTGCCACGCCCCTCACGCCCCACCTCTAGTCCCCGCCTCTTCCGCCTGTCCCGACCTAGGCCCGCCTCTTCCGCCGGCCTTGCTCCCTGAGGCCCCGCCCCTTCCGGCGCACGTGTAGACCGCTGTCTGCCGTTCCTGCCAGAGCTTCCCGGAGCCTCGTCCGTAGGTGTGGGCCGCGCGCGACCCCGCCCTCGCGGCATGGGGGTCCCCAAGAGGAAGGCCCGCGGCGGCCGGGACGGCGCGGCTTCCCCCGTGGGCGCGGCCAAGCGGGCCCGCACGGAAGAGCTCACGGGCGTGCGCTTCAAGGCTCAGCTGCGGGACCCGCAGGGCGCGGGGCCGGGTGAGTGCGGGGCGGCGCGGAGCACGTGCGTGCGGGGCGGCCTCGGGCCGGTGTGGGGATGTCGCCGTGCACGCAGCCCCCCGTCCTTTCTGCGGCTTTGCCGTCACTGCGGGCCAACCTCCCCCCCTCCCCCCCGTTTGCAGAAGGGAAACCGAGGCCGGCGGCTGGGCTCCAGGGCCCGGGCGGCCCCAGCTCCGGCGCAGCGCTTCCTGGCCGGGCTGTCAGCGCCCCCGGAGGCCCGGCTGGTTGGCTGTGACAGCTCCGGGGACAGCACCCTCCTGCCCGGGCAGCGAACTCTAAGCCCTTCGCTGCAGCTGCCAGGGGAGTAAACACGTGCAGACGTCCTCACAAGCCCTGTCCCCAGACGTCCCCACTGCCAGTCCGCTCGCCACTGCCCGCCGTCCCGGTGCGGTAGTCCTGTGTCCTCACCCAGCGCCGCCTCAGGGACTGGGGTGACTAAGATGGAATGGAGACCGAGAGGGAGCCAGTCTGTCATTTCACGTTTTGAAAAGCGTGATGCCCTTCACAGAGCCACGTAACCCGTGAGAATGTAGGTTATGGGGGAGACACAGGTGCATGTGCTACTGTGTGGAAACACCGGAACTGTGTCAGAATAAAACCGTGACATTGTTTCTCCCAGGCTAAAGCAGTTATTAACTTCATAATTTAGGAGTATTAATTATTGCAGAATAGCCTCCATTTCCAGTTTGCCTCCCACAGATTGTGTTTTTGCATGGCTAGGCAGCGCTGGGAGATGATGCCTGCTTTAGTACAGTTATCCATGTCGTCGTTCATCCCTTGCTCATTGTTTACGAGTGGCTGTTATGTGCTGGGATAGAGATAAGATGGTGAGTGGAAGTCAGACCGGGCCCTGCCATTGTGAGCTGGCACATAGTCCAATGCAGAAGGTCGGTACCAATCAATAAAATCACACGGACAGTTCTGGGAGATCCAGGAAGGCTCCCGGAGGAAGTGGCTTTCAGCGAGTGGTAGGATGGGGCCGGGGCAGGAGCCGGGTGGCAGGAGAAAGCATGTTGGTTTAAAAGGTTGCATCCATGTATGCACTCATGGTTTTGCTCAAAGAGCTGGCAGTCAGGTGCAGCACGGGAATAGGTTTCGGATGGAACCCGGTTGACAGGGTGGGTGCAGGTGAAATCGCTGGCAGGCGTGGCAGTGAGCGAAAGTGTGTATTTCCTGTGATGTGTGCCGGATTTGTGTTTGAATCTGGCCTCTGTCTTGGATTCTGTCTCCCTTTCCGTGTGTTCTCATAGCTTCCTGTGATCGGATCGCCTCACGGAACGGCAAGGGTAGATGTCAGGGAGCTTTGTTCTCACCCAGGCTCTAGGGAAGGCGTTGCTTCCGGCTTTACTGAGGCAGTGTTGACATACATGTAAGCCTGAGGTGTACAGGGTGATAACTTGCTACATGCAAGTCGTGTGAAATGACCACTTCAGGTTAGTGAACACCGCCATGCCTTCACATCATCACCTTTTTTGTGGGGATAATGTTTACAATCCACTCTCGTAACAGCTTTCAGTACATGACACAGTGCTGTTACTGCAGTCGCCACGCTGTACCCTACATCTGCAGAACGTACTCATCTTACAGCTGCACGTTTGTACCCCAACCAACATCTCCCCACGTCCTCCCACCCCCACCCCCACCCCAGCAGCCTCCATTCTGTTTCCGTGAGTTCAGCTGTTCTGGGTTCTGCATGAGTGAGATCTCACATCACTTGTCTTTCTGTGTCTGCCTGATGTCACTGAGTACCCTCGCGTCTATCCATGTTGCAAGAGGCAGGATTTCCTTGTTAAGGCTGAATAATACTCCATCGTGTGTGTGTGTGTGTGTGTGTATAGCTGTATGTAGGTAAACATAGGCATACCACATTTCCTATATTCGTTCTCTGATTGCACCCCCTTCTTGTGGGGGGTGGGAGGAAGAGCGCCGTGGGTTGGGTGGGTAAAGACCAGGGTGCTCAGGATGGATCGGCGTGCGATCAGCGAGGACCCTGAGGGAGAAGGGTCTGCTGGGTGGACAGCCCCCAGGCCTCCCTGATGTCAGAGAGGAGGCCGTGCCATTACTGGTCCCGCCTCCACATGGCTGCTCTGCCCACCTCGCTCCAGCCGCCGGCGCTCCTGCCAGACCCCCCTCCGCCCCAGTCGCTGCTGCGATGGTTCCTGGGGGACCGTCCTTGTTGACGTGCACGTGCTCGTTTCAGCCTTGGAAGCATTCGTCGCTGCCGCCAAGCAGCTGCCGCGGGAGGGCGCGCACGACGTGGTGGAAGGCTACGTCACCATCTCCGTGGAGTGCGCAGAGCTGTTCCAGCTGCTGAGTGGGGAGCGGCCGCCCGAGAGCGAGGTACGTCTCCTGACGCCTGTGCAGCTGCTGTCCAGTCCACTGGAGGGAGAGGGCTGCACCCCGCCTCTGCAGAGGGGGGCCTGGCCCGTGCTGGGGTCGCGTTCGCTTTCGCGTCATGACCTTAGGAAGCATTTAGGGGAAGCACGGGCTGCTTGTGGGTGAATAGCAGCAGGAGGAGGGGTCACAGGTTCTTCATCCAGGCGTGCTGGGTTTCGGGGGTTTGTTTTAACAGAAGGGAAATCGGTAGGAATTGCTTTCTGGTTCCCGGGGGCTCAGAACCGGGTGTTGAGGAACCCGCTGCCTTCTCGGGAGGAGGGGGGAGGGCTTAGACCCAGCCTGCCCGACGCAGCGAGGCCCAGGCGTGGCTAGAAACTTCTCTCCTCCCGTCACCGGTGTGGTTGTAAGCAAGCAGTTCTCTGTGCAGCTCCACCGGGGGAATAGGACTGACTCTGGGGCTGGGGCCTGGGAGGCCTCGTCCTGCGAGTGCCTGACTGAGACAGACCTCCGTGGGGGAGAAGTGAGAAGGTTCTGGCGTGTCTCGCCCTCCTCGCAGGTGCTGTTGATATTTCAAGCTCTCGAGGCCATCTTGTTGCGGACAGCAAGCGACCTTTCCCATTTGCACGTCGTGGGGACCAACATCGTGAAGAAGCTGCTGAATAACCACATGAAGCTCATCTGCGAGGCCCTGTATGCCTCGGGGTACAGGTGAGGGGCCTTGGGGTACAGGTGGGGGGCCTCGGGGTACAGGTGAGGGGCCTCAGGGTACAGGTGGGGGGCCTCGGGGTACAGGTGAGGGGCCTTGGGGTACAGGTGGGGGGCCTCGGGGTACAGGTGAGGTGCCTCGGGGTACAGGTTAGGGGCCTTGGGGTACAGGTGGGGGGCCTCGGGGTACAGGTGGGGGGCCTCGGGGTGCAGGTGAGGGGCCTCCGAGTGGCAGGACCAGCTCAGGCTGGCACTGTCCAGCTCCCCAGCAGGGCTCGTGGCCTTTTCTCCTCATGACTTGGAGCCTGCGGCCGAGGCTCTGCCCCTCCTGCTGGTGGCCGCCCCCCACCTCCCCCTACTCTCGACTCCTCCGACCGCGGTCCCTCTCACTCCCGCCTGCTCTCCTTGTGGCCCCGGGACGCTGACTTCCTCACGTGGCCTGGTCACGGGCTCCCTGCCTGTGCCTCGGGCTCCGCAGAGGCTCTCAGGGCCTTGGTGCCGTCCGCGTCCCTGTCGCCGTCTCCCTCCAGCTGCGGAGCAAAGGCCACTTGTGCACGTATTTGCACAGCGGTGCCCTCCACGCCTGTTCCCATCACTCTCTCTCCCGCCACCGGAGCGCAGGCTGCAGGCGGCAAGGCCTCGCTGTCCCACCCGTGCGTCTCCCCAGCACCCGCGTGGCCTGGTGCACGGTGGGTGCTCAGTAACCAGGCCCGGGCGCCTGTGCAGGGCGATGGCACTGGGGGGTCCCCTGTGCCCGGGGAGGCCCTCTGCCCACGGAGGCGGTGGGTGGCTCGCCCACCGTGAGGCCTCACTGCACAGAGAGGGGCCGTCCTTCTAGCTCACGTCGCGTGTTCCTGGGTCCTCCTCAGGCTCAGTTTTTTTCTTTTATTTGAAATGTTTGTTACGCTCTTTTTTTATTTTAAAGAAACAAAGCACGTCCGCGTATCTGCTTTTCCCCTCTCCTGGTTTGGGGCAGCCACAGCCGGGGTGGGTGCTCCGAGCGTCTGATTTCCCCGGTGTCCCCGTGCAGGGTGGCCCGAGCCTGCCTCAGCCTGATGGCCGCCATGGTGACCCAGGGCCCCGAGGCCGCCAGGGACGTCTGCAGCCTTTTCGATCTGAACAAGAAGAGCTTGTACGCCCTGGTGACCAAGAGGGACTCCAAGGTGAGCCCTGCGCCTCCCGCCTCCTGCCTCCCGTGTGAGTCCTTTCCCCTCGGAGAGAGGGCGGGCGGTTTGTCCATCCCTCTCCGGTCTCCGTCCTCACGCACCTGGAGTCAGGCCTCTGTGTGGAGGGTCGTGCGCCTTGGCAGCCACTGGGCCCTGGGGGACGGGCAGGCCTGGCTCCTGGCTGCAGGGGGGTACGGGGGGGCGGGCAGGCCTGGCTGCAGGGGGACATGGGGGACGGGCAGGCCTGGCTCCTGGCTGCAGGGGGACATGGGGGACAGGCAGGCCTGGCTCCTGGCTGCAGGGGGGAATGGGGGACGGGCAGGCCTGGCTCCTGGCTGCAGGGGGGCATGGGGGGCGGGCAGGCCTGGCTCCTGGCTGCAGGGGGACATGGGGGGCGGGCAGGCCTGGCTCCTGGCTGCAGGGGGGCATGGGGGGCGGGCAGGTCTGGCTCCTGGCTGCAGGGGGGAATGGGGGACGGGCAGGCCTGGCTCCTGGCTGCAGGGGGGTACGGGGGGGCGGGCAGGCCTGGCTGCAGGGGGACATGGGGGACGGGCAGGCCTGGCTCCTGGCTGCAGGGGGACATGGGGGGCAGGCAGGCCTGGCTCCTGGCTGCAGCGGGGCTTGCCATCTACAGAGCAGAACGACGGGGCCTCTGGGCAGCTGCTGTGGGCGGAGCGTCATGGTCCTTCCTTCCGTGGGGTGACTTAGCTCGTGAGTAAATGACATCACTCCGTGGCCTCGTGGTGTGGACCCTGTGAGACGCTCCACTTGGGAGAAAGCCCTTGGAAGGTGAAGCAGTGAGGTTCTCAGAGACACGTCTGTGGCTCTTTTACGTTTCTGTGCCTCCCAGGTGCGTCTCGTAGTGAGAAGGGGCTGGATTCTTCCAGAGAGAATGGGAGCGCGGCTGGTGGGTGTCGGGGCTGTTGGTAGGCGGTCCCCGGAGGCCCTGCAGTGTCACCTGGGCTTGGGCGGTTCCGGAGGAGAAGACACAAGTCTGCGGGCTCGGTGCAGAGGCGTCCTCCCGAGGCCTGTGCCCGCCGCAGGTCGGTCCCTCCGAGTGACAGGTCCACGCTCCCTGCTGGTGCTCCAGAGCCTGGCAGCCAGGAGCGGGTTCCGCACCCCGTTCTGTGTGGGGAGCAGCCAGGAGCGGGTTCCGCACCCCGTCCTGTGTGGGGAGCAGCCAGGAGCGGGTTCCGCACCCCGTCCTGGTGGGGAGCAGCCAGGAGCGGGTTCCGCACCCCGTTCTGTGTGGGGAGCAGCCAGGAGCGGGTTCCGCACCCCGTCCTGTGTGGGGAGCAGCCAGGAGCGGGTTCCGCACCCCGTCCTGTGTGGGGAGCAGCCAGGAGCGGGTTCCGCACCCCGTCCTGTGTGGGGAGCAGCCAGGAGCGGGTTCCGCACCCCGTCCTGGTGGGGAGCAGCCAGGAGCGGGTTCTTCTCTGTCCTGGTGGGGAGATGCCCAGGGGTTTTAGATGTAACCTTGGGCGGGAGGGGTGCGGGCGCTGCTTCCAGGGGTGTGGATGCTCACGTGACCTGTCCCCTGTCCCAGGGCGTGCACGACGTCCGGCTGGCCTACATCCAGTTCGCCCTGTCCTTCCTCATCGCCGGCGACGACAGCACCGTGGTGCAGGTGCTGGAGCTGAAAGGTGGGTGTGCCCTGCGCAGCGGCCCCTCTGCCCGGGAGGTTCCCCGCGAAGCACTGCTCCAGGGTTAGCGGGAGTCTGCGGCCTCGGCCTGCGGGAACGAGAGGGAAGGGTGCGGTTTCCTGGCGGGGTCAGTGCGAACCCGGTGCTCCTGCTGCGCGGGCTGCGGGGTCACCACAACGTCGGTGCTGGAGCTCCCGGGAGCCCCGCTGGCCGGTGGCTTCTCCCTCCGGGAGGCGGCGGCATGTGGATGTGTGAGGCCCTGCCTCGCCTGGACCCACGGTCCTGGGCATGCTCAGTGCGGCCCCCGGGGTCCAGCCCTGTCGGCGGGAGGCCATGCCTGTAGGGACGGTGCTGGGGTCCCATCAGTGCTGCTACGGGGTGCGGGGTGTGGCAGGCATGCGCTCCAGTTCCTGCGGGCATTGGGCCGGGCGCAGCGCAACCCTTAGCGTGTTCGGTGCAGCCAGGCCAGGGCCGCTCGCTTTCCTAAGGAGTAACGGGTGCGAGTGGAGGTGTGTTAGGAGCCGTCCTCCATTAGCTGAGAGTTAGCCCTCGCCACCGGCAGGCGTTGGGAGCACGGAGGACGGCGTGGGGGGGGGGGCCGCTGCTGCAGTAGGGGACATGACTCACACCAGGCTTCCTGACCGCCTGTGATGGGGACACGTTCTGTCATGAAACGGTACGTGTGACCCCATTTCACTAAAAGTTAAATACACAGCCTGGACACGCCAGGAGGTTAGCAGGCAGCTGGGAGCCCCGAGGTCAGTAGAGTTGACCTTAACCTCTGGCTGCGGGGTTAACGCTGGATTCCAACTCCCATTCCTGCGGTGTGTCCGGTGTTTTCCTGGCTTTTCTTTCTCTGAGAAGAAGGGATCCGCTCACAGAACTGTGTGCCGGGAGGCATGTGCAGAGCGAGCGAGGCTGTAAATGCTCCGTGCCTGTGCTGGCCCAGTCCCGGGGGCACAGGCACCCCAAATTCTACCACCATTCAATGAAATGACCATCATTACTTTAAAGACATCTCTGAGCAAGTCTAAGCCCAGAGAATTATGGGAAACAGAGTCATAGCGTATATTGCCTTTGGAGAGGTGAATGAAGTTCATTTTCTGCAGTTAACATGAGAAACGGTAAGCAGACAGGACTGGAGCCGCGGCGGCGCTCGTGGTTCTGTCGGCAGAAGGGACCCTGCGGCACGGAGCGGCTGCTGCCTAACGAAAGGGCAGAACTTTCCAGAAGAAAGGGAGGCCTGGCTGCGGTGCCTTGAGGAGGTGCTGTCCTCTGGGGCCTGTCAGAGGCAGGCTCAGTGCTCGCACTTTGCTTTCAGAGTTCCTCCCCTGCATCTTCGCCTCGGGCGTCAAGGAGGATCGGATCTCCACGGTCGAGATGCTGTTGTCCACGCTGCAGACGAAGGTGCGCGCCTGGTACCCACGCGTCTGCCCTTGGCGTCCGGTGTTTCACGGGCCTCGGGGGCCAGCCTCAGCTACCGAGGTGGCCGCGAGGGGGCAGGAGCTGTTTCCTAGGCAGAGCGTGTGTGGACGCAGCCCTGAGGGTCGGGCTGAGGGCACGTAGACGGCGGAGAGGAGCGGCGGGCACCGTGCCGGGAAGCAGGTCGCCGTGAGCCGTGATGACCATGGTGTTGCTTTGCGCCGTCTTGCATGTCTGTCTTTTGCAAGCATCTTGGGGGGATTGTAAAACCTGCCGCACGGACCCCTGTGACCCAGCAGCCCCTGAACGTCCGTTAGAAAAGCCCTCTGACCCTCCCCACGTCGAAGTTGTCGGAGGCCGCGGACGGGGAGTCGGGGTAGAAACGGCGATTGGCACAGTGTGAACCCAGCACAGCGACCTCCCCGGGCGTCCGGCGTGTCTGAGGCGTGGTTGTCAGCACTGGGAACTGCAGCTGCGACCCGCGGTCGAGCAGGGGTGCTGCTCTTCACCCCCAGGCAGGCCGGGACGCCCGCGGCCGGCGTCGGGCCCCAGTGCCAGGTGCTGCGGTTGGGGTTCCTGGTTTAAAGCCGTGCGAGTAGAGCTGCAGGGTCTCACCTGCTGGCTGAAGGCAAACACACCAGATGCTGACGCTAGGTAGCGAGGGGGTGGGGGTATTGGTGACTTCCGTTTTTTCTTCATATTTTTCTCTTTTAAAAAAATATATTTTTATTGATTTCAGAGAGGGAGGGCGGGAGAGAGAGAGAGAAACATCTATGATTCAATGATGAGAGAGAATCATAGATCAGCTGCTTTCTGGACGCCCCCCACTGGGGTTGAGCCTGCAAACTCTGACCTATGACCTGGTGCATGCGCACACCGGCCAGGCTTGTTCCCTTTCTTTTGGCCAAATGTTTTGTCGTAGCCTACGTTCTTTTTATAATGACAAAAACAACGAACGCTCTTAAGAACGGAATTCCTTGACGTTGCTTTGCTTCACTGTTTGCAGGTGGTTCACAATAAAAATATCACAAAAACCCAGAAGGTTCGTTTCTTCACCGGGCAGCTGCTGACCCACATAGCGTCTCTCTACGGCTGGAACGGGGTTGTCGACGTGGACGTGGGGCCCACCGAGGTGCGTCGCTGCCGGTGGCCTCGCGGTCAGTGCGAGAGCCTCACGGCCCAGACACGGACGACGGAACACACACCTCCTTACAGTGTCTTTCCATCGGGCCGGTTCCTTTTGGCTTTTGCTTATATTAGTTTTCCACTTAGATTCAACGTGATTTTTAAAGTTTTATTTTTACAGTAAGATTTTTTTTTTCCTACTCTGTGGTATCATGATATTAAATTAAAAAAAAAAGACTTTTTATTAGCCCTAGCTAATTTGGCTCAGTGGATAGAGCGTCGGCCTACAGACTGAAGAGTCCCAGGTTTGATTCCGGTCAAGGGCACATGCCTGGGTTGTGGGCTGGATCCCCAGTAGGGGGCATGCAGGAAGCAGCCGATCAATGATTCTCTCTCATCACTGATGTTTCTCTCTCCCTCTCCCTTCCTCTCTGAAATAAAAAATATATTTAAAAACATTTATTACTATTATTTTTAGAGAGAGTGAAAGGGAGAGAGAAACATCAATGACGAGAGAGAATCATGGATCACCTGCCTCCTGCACGCCCCCCACTGGGGATGGAGCCCGCAACCCGGGCCTGTGCCCTGACAGGAATCGAACCCTGGCCTCCTGGTGCCTGGGACGATGTCCAACCACTGAGCCCCCCCCCCCCCCCCCCCCAGGGCTGAACTTTATTTTTCTAAGGAGAAAACTGCTCCCCTCAGCTGAGTGACATCTGAATGTCCCCGAGGTGCTTGCCCAGTAGAATTGTAGGGACGCACCGGCTCTGCCTCCTCTCGCCTGCCTCTTCGTTCCCTTCCATTGTTTTCAAATCCGGCTTTTGGAGCTCCAAGGCCGGCTGCTGTGACTCAGACCCTCAGCCAGGGGAGCGCTGCCCTCGCCCGCATGAGCGCTTTGTTTGACGCCGTCACCAATGTGCTGAACGGGGACAGTTGCTCACTGGACGAGGCCAGTGTCTCTCGGTTCTCATCTGAAATCCCTGGGGGTGCTTGTGAACATGGACTTGGCCGAGTCACGAAGGCTGCGACTTCCTGGTGACTTAATAATTCCTGGTGACTTAGTAATTACCCCAGAGCCCGGTTTCCTGCCTTTCATCTCCGACCCCCAGGGCCTCTGGCTGGGAGGTGTGTGCGCCTTTACCGGAGCCTCCTCAGCGCCATCCACACACTCCCAAGGGTGGAATTCTATTGAAAGGAGCAAGAGAAATGAAGTCATTCTGAAGTTTGTTTAAAAACACAGGTTTAAACGTGCCCTCTAGGAGTGCTTTTTCATGTTGATTGGTGTTTGTTTTCCATTATTTTTTAAATGGTGCGGAGTGTTTACTTTGAAGTGTTTTCTGAGCTGCCCTGGGCCTGGGCCCTGTCCTTCCCTCTGTAACTGTCCCTAAGCCTCTCCTGCATTCTCGCCCTCCCAGGCTCCTGCCGAGGACGCGGGGCGGGGCCTGGTGCGGGAGCGCGTCCACCGCTTCCTGACGGACCTCTGCTGCTCGCTCAGGCACGGCATCAACTTCCATGACGCGTCCTTGGGAACCTCTGGCAGGTGAGTGTCCCCTGGGGGCCGGGTGTCCTCGGGCCACCACCAGGGACTGCGCAGCGCTGGGGGGCAGTCATGCTGGGGGGGCTGGAAGGGAACCCTGCCTGACCCGGCTCCCCGTGAGCGTGAGAGCCCCGAGGCTTCCAGCCGGTGCCTCTGGGAACGGGTCTCAGGGCAGCAGGGGGCCTGCACCCCGAGAGGCACCTGTCACCTCCTTTCTTGGGGGCGGGGCCTGGGGCTCAGGCGTGATTCGGCTTCCCATGGGCTGCCCCGGAGTGGGCCTCACCGCCCTCCCGAGGGTGGCATTGCTGCTCAGCTTAGCCGAGGGGCCAGGTGGTCCCGCTGTGAGTGGCAGGGCTCAGGTTTGACCCCAGGATGTCTGGTTCCACGGTCACCTTCATCGCCGCTCCCCAAAGACGGCCGCTGACCAGCTAGGGTTTCCTCCACTTCGCTCATGTTTCCTAATTGCAGGGTTTCACACACCCCAGGCCACAGCGGGCAGTTCCTTAGACTCTGTAGCTCTGTCGCTGCCAGGCAGCTCGTGTGGCTACTTCGTAGCAGCAAGTGGCCGCTGTCAGACACGCTGTCCTCCGCGGGCCCTCTGCTCGTTGACGGGAGTATCGGACACGTGGTCGCTGTGAAGGCTCCTGTCGCAGCCCCTGGGCGATCCTTACAGGGAGGAGGCTTGTGTGGTTTCGTTCACCCGTCAGGATGGGCTGACACGGTGGGGATTTCCTTCCTGCTGTCCCTCAGGCCTCGTTTTGATTCTGAGATTGTTCGGATCGAACTTGCCACCGCGTTTCTCTTTCTCATCAGTCAGGACAGCTCGGTCTCCTCCCGTGTTGGAGGAAGGCTCATAGTCTAACGTAACAGTCCGTGCTTACGTCACGCACGTGTCCGCTGAGCAGATCCGTAAGCTAGATCAGCGGTCGCCAACCCCTGGTCCGCAGACCACTGGTGGCCCGTGAGGTCCGAAGGTTGGCGACGGCTGAGCTGGATGGTCCTTAAAGGAGCACGCTGAGTCAGCGTGTGGGCCGGTTAAGTAAGTGCTGGTTCACACGCGTTTAGAAGCCACGGCAAAAGGCTGCGCTTCCAGGAGCCGCAGGGAGTGTGGTGTGTGGGGGCCTGTGGGAGCTTGAGGAGAGCTAAAGTGAGGAACCCACCAGCCCTTGGTTCCTGGGGTCTTCATGCCGGCGCCCCCCTCAGGGAGGCCTTCTCGGGCCCCTTCTGAAGTCGCTCCACCCCTGTCCTTCCCGGCTCTGCTCCTGGCCGGGAGGCCCGCCCGCGTGTTGGTTGACCGCTTGTCTGTTACCCGGTGGGTGAGGGTGAGGACAGGCCGCTCTGCAGAGCGGGGCGCGTAGTGGTGCCTGGAGACAGCGAGGGCCGCAGCGTGGGCAGGCCGGCAGGCTTGTGCTCTGGGGCCCGAGGGCCCGTGCTTTGGGGCTGGAGGGCCACACAGTCTGTGGGACCCGACCGCCCCGCTGAGCCCTTGCAACAGGGCAGCAGCAGGACGTGCACACACGTTTACCTCGTCTCGTCTGTGGATCTCATTCCTTCATGTGACAGCACAGCACACACCGTTTTCCTTATGAAATTTGCATGTTAAAGATTTTAAGCCTTTAAAAGGATGGCTTTCTGATCAACATTATGTATTTTTACTTAATTTTTGAGAAACGTTTACTGCATGCAAAGCTGCCCTGTGGCATCTTAGACGTGGTGGGTTCTTGAGGGGACACCAGACAGGGGGGCCCTGGAGGCGAGCGGCCGGGCTGCAGGGAGGACACCTCCCGCTGACCCCTCCTCCTCTGCAGAGGAGGGAACCTGACGCTCCTGCACTTCCTGTTGGGCTTGAAAACGGCCCCAGACGACGAGCTGGTGGCCAAGCTGGTGGCGAGCATCCTCAGAGTGTGCCCAGACCTGCTGCACAAGTACTTCAAGGAGGTCACGCTCTCCTTCCTGCCCCGCGCGAAGGCCACGTGGGCCAACAACATCAAGCTGCTGCACAAGGTGAGGCGGGAGCTCAGCGCTGAGGGTGGGCCGGTCTCGGATCGGCGGCGGGAGAGGGTGACCGTGACCCACTGAGTGGGATGTTAGGTCACCCGGCGGCGGCCCTTCTCCGCGGGCTCCCGTTCCCCGAGCTGAACCGTGGGCTCAGCCTTGGAGTCCGGGGAGCCGGTTTCATCCTTTCCCCGGTTTCCAGGCAGCGAGAGCCCGGGAGCTGGGGCCTGCTTCTCCCACGTGGGCTGGGCTGCTCCTCGAGCCTGGGGCCTGGGTCACGCACACTGCCGCTGGCCCGGCTGCCCAGCCTCAGGAGTGACGCTTACCTCCGCCCCACCTTTCCCCTCGTCACAGATCTACGAGGCCCAGCCGGACGTTTCCCGGGCGTTTCAGACCCGAGAGTTCATCCCCCTGCCCCGGCTGCTGGCCATGGTGATGGTGACCACCGTGCCCCCGGTGTGCAACAAGATCATGTTCACCCAGGCACTGAATGTGAGTGCTTGCCTCGCTTCTAGAACGTTCTCCTGCTCATCCGCTGGCCCTACAGGACGCGCTGGACTCTGACTCGTCAGGGAGCCTCAGAGGCTTTCCGTGTGTCCACCCCCCTGGGTAGGGGCATTCCTGCCAGGGCCAGGCGATGGCTGCCCAGCCCCTGCTCAAGCGGAAGTCTGCCCAGTGCAGCCCCGGCTGGGCGGCCTGTGCCCGCCATGCAGCCCCGGCTGGGAGGCCTGTGCCCGGTGCAGCCCCGGCTGGGAGGCCTGTGCCCGCCATGCAGCCCCGGCTGGGAGGCCTGTGCCCGGTGGCAGCCCGGGCTGGGGGGTCTGTGCCCGGTGCAGCCCGGGCTGGGGGGTCTGTGCCCGGAGCAGCCCCGACTGGGAGGCCTGTGCCCGGAGCAGCCCCGGCTGGGAGGCCTGTGCCCGGTGCAGCCCGGGCTGGGGGGTCTGTGCCCGGAGCAGCCCCGACTGGGAGGCCTGTGCCCGGAGCAGCCCCGGCTGGGAGGCCTGTGCCCGGTGCAGCCCGGGCTGGGGGGTCTGTGCCCGGAGCAGCCCCGGCTGGGAGGCCTGTGCCCGGTGCAGCCCCGGCTGGGAGGCCTGTGCCCGGTGCAGCCCGGGCTGGGGGGTCTGTGCCCGGAGCAGCCCCGACTGGGAGGCCTGTGCCCGGAGCAGCCCCGGCTGGGAGGCCTGTGCCCGGAGCAGCCCCGGCTGGGAGGCCTGTGCCCGGTGCAGCCCTGGCTGGGGGGTCTGTGCCCGGAGCAGCCCCGGCTGGGAGGCCTGTGCCCGGTGCAGCCCTGGCTGGGAGGTCTGTGCCCGGAGCAGCCCGGGCTGGGGGGGTCAGTGCCCGGAGCAGCCTAAGGACCTTGTGGGTTTGACTCCCTCCCAGTTGGACAGCAAGTCGGTGCGGCACACGGCCCTGGCCCTGCTCCTGTTCATTCTGAAGCGAGCTCTGAAGACCATCGACTTCTGCCTGAGCAGCGAGGCCTGGCAGGGGCCCGGCGTGTACACGGCCGCGATGATGGAGGACTTTGCGCGGCTCTTCCGCGAGGCCCTGAGCAAGGTAGGCCTGCGGCCGGTGTGGGCGGCATGTCCCGGCTTTCTGTGGGATGCCCAGGTTAGCGCCCACTGCGAGGCCGTCTCGGGAGCTCGGGTGGTGTGAAGCACAGGGGTCTGTGGCCCTCGGGCCCAAGTTCCTCCAGGAGCCGGCGTGCCCTCCCTCCCCCAGGCTGCACGCACACGGGGCGGGGCTTCACGCACACGGGGTGGGGCCACTCGGGCAGGGTCGCTGGAAGCCCCACTCGCTCCCTCCTCCCTGCGGGTCAGGAAGGACGTGGCCTGAAACTGGCCGCTGCCTGAGCCGAGGTCGCCCTGGGCAGGTCCCCGAGGTCACGGACGTGTCTGTTCCCAGGGCCTCGCTCGGGGGACTGAGCCTTAAGGGGCTGCGGGGCAGTACTTGTGTTTCACCGAGTCCTGGTGTGCACAGTTCGGGCGTCGTGCCTCAGGGCGGGGCGGCCGAGGCTGGGGTGCGATGGCTCCCACCCCGTTTTGTGCGTCTCGTCGGGCTCAGTCCACGCGTCTCTCTCAGGGCCCCCCTCTCCGTTCCCCTTCTAGGTCTTCCCCGACCTGAACACCGTCGTGTGGGTCTGGCAGTCCCTTAGGAAGCAGGACACCGGAGAGGGGGCCGAGCAGGGACCAACGCGGGACAGCGGGGCTCCGGCCGGCGAGGCGGCCCCGGGCGGTGAGGGCTCGCAGGGTCGCTGCCTGCAAACGGACGGCGGGGAGGGCTCGTGTGCTCGCTCAGGGGCAGGGTTAGAGGGCATCATGCGTGGACTCTGACGTGTGTCACGCTGTGCCCCCTACATGCTCGGTCTGAGGACCTGGGCACGGGGGCGGGGGCCAGGGCTGGGCTGTCCGTGGGGGCGGGGCCTCGTGCTGTGCGGTGGAGGTGGCTGCGTGGACCGGGGGTGAGGTTGTTTGACTCGGCCTGTTAGCCGGGCGCTGGGCTCTGCGTCTCACGTCTGTCCTGTGAACCCAGGGCAGCCCCACTGCTGTGTCCCCCCCCTCCCCCCCGCCGCCCCCCATGCACAAGGCACCGGAGCTCAGACACAGCGCTCTGACCTGTCCAGGGAAATGGGGGTAAACCCGGCTGTTTGAGCAGCTTGACCTTTACCACGGGGTCCTTCAGTCGCGTCCGTGGGTCTGTCCGCTGCGGGCTCAGTGCTCAGCCCGCAGTTGACGGAGGTGGGTCGATGGTGTCTCCTAACGAAGCTTTTGTTCTGGCTCAGATGACGCGGAGACCATCCTTCTGAAGGCCGTCCTGCTGCAGGTCATCTGCCTCTACCAGCGGGTGGTCCCGCACGTGGTCACCCAGTACAACTTCGACTTCAGCAAGCTCCTGAGGGGTGCGTCTCACACCCCTCCCCCCCCCGCCCCCGTGCCTGCCAGTCTCACACCCCTCCCCCCACTGTGTCTGCCAGTCTCACACACACACACACACACACGGCCCCCCGCTGTGCCTGCCAGTCTCACACATACACACACACCCGCCCCCCGCTGTGCCTGCCAGTCACACACACACACACACACCCGCCCCCCGCTGTGCCTGCCAGTCACACACACACACCCGCCCCCCGCTGTGCCTGCCAGTCACGCACACACACCCGCCCCCCGCTGTGCCTGCCAGTCACGCACACACGCACACATGCCCCCCGCTGTGCCTGCCAGCCTCACACCCCCTCCCCTGTCCCCACTGTGTCTGCCCGCACATGAGGGCTCGGGTAAAACAAGCGGGGCCCAGAGCAGGGAAGGCCGGGCCGGCGCGTGTGAGGGTGTGACTCCCGGGCTGCTGCTCTCACTCGGATAATACTGATCCGTGGCCGGGGTCCTCAGGTCTGCTTGGTGAGCAGCCGCAGCGAGAGGCGGGGAGACGCAGCCTGCGTGTCCTCGGGCGCCACGGGCGTCAGCAAGTGGCCATGGGGCGCTCACGACAGCCTCTTTCAGAGGGTGGGCCCTGGGAGGGCGCCTTCCCGCCCGGCCTCTGACATCATTACTCGCCCCCGGTGCGGCGGCGCACACCACCCGTGAGCGTGACTCGCCGTCTGGTCGCGTTTCCTCGAGGGGAAGTGTGGTGAAATCGCTGTATCAGGAGCCTCTAGGATGAGCATGTCGAACGTGTTCTAGGAAGGCTTAGGAGCAGCGTCCTGTGTGAGCGGTGGGGCGCCTGCCGTGGTGCGAGGGAAGGGTTCCCGTTGTTGGGAGCACAGAACAGGCTCGGAACGTGGCCGTCTGTGTAGTGGCTGTGTCCTTCCTGGGAACCAGCCGGGGGCCGGGAGCAGTCTCGGTGGCTGCCGTCTGCTCACAAAATGCTTGCAGCCGGGAGCAAGGCCTGTGCCCACGCCCGGGCTGGCATTAGCGGAGGCCCCGGGAGGGCGGCATGGCGGCGGCACTGAGCCGTCGGAGGCCTCAGCGGCCCAGGCAGCGTGTTGAGGGTTTGACTGGGCCTCGGGCGGGGACGTCAGGTGAGGTGTGGCCGAGCAGGGCACAGCCTGTGTGAGGGCAACCCCAGGTCGGGGCGGAACCCTGCGTCCGCCCTTTCATCTGGACACGGCGCCTTCGTCCGGTCCCTGGGCCAGGACAGCAGCCGCTGGGCGCAGCCCCCGCGTGACGCGACTTCTCTCCGCCAGGTGTCATCTCGGAGCAGGCCCTGCGGGAGCAGGTGCCCCCCGTCCTGCAGCACCACCTCCTGCAGGTGGCCCTGGAGCTGCCCGCCTGCAAGTTCTCCTGGCTGAAGGCTCAGGTAGGAGCGAGCGCCGCCTCCGCCCTCGCACGCCTGCGGGCTCGCTGGGGACTTCCGGCCGGGCAGGACCCGGGAGGCGGGGCCCGGAGGGCAACAGGCAGGTCCCGTCTGTGGGAGACGTGGAGCCGGGAAGCCTGCACTCTCGGTTGGAAATAAGGGGCTTACCTGAGAGCCTCGCCTGCTGGGCACTGGAGCTTCTGCACTTTTTACCTGGACTGTTTGCTCTTCTGTGTGTTGTTTAAAACCTTTGGAAAGTAGCCCTAGCCGGCTGAGCTCAGTGGGTAGAGCGTCAGCCTGCAGAATAAAGGGAGCCAGGGGGAGCGTGGCGTTCTCTGACCAGCGTGTCTGCTGGGGCTCCTGAAGGACGCCAGGTGGAGTCGTGAGGGGCTCACGATGCAGCAGGTCCTGTGCTGAAACACGGGCCTTATCGTTTCTGTCGGGAAGGGGGAAACCAGGCAGTTAGCGTCATCTGCGTGTTTCTCAGTAGCTCAGGTGACTTCTGTTTTTTTAAATATATTTCTTTATCAATTTCAGAGAGGAAGGGAGAGGGGGAGAGAGAGAGAGAAACATCAATAACGAGAGAGAATCATCGCTTGGCTGCCTCCTGCACGCCCCCTACTGGGGATTGAGCACGCAACCCAGGCCTGTGCCCCTGGCCAGAATCGAACCTGGGACCCTTCAGTAAGACTTGAAACTTAACTTAAGATCTCGTGGGACGCCAAAACCGGTTTGGCTCAGTGGATAGAGCGTCGGCCTGTGGACTAAAAGGTCCCAGGTTCGATTCCGGTCAAGGGCATGTACCTTGGTTGCGGCACATCCCCAGTAGGGGGTGTACAGGAGGCAGCTGATCGATGTTTCTCTCTCATCGATGTTTCTATCTCTCTATCCCTCTCTCTTCCTCTCTGTAAAAAATCAATAAAATATATTTAAAAAAAAAAAAAAAAAAAGATCTCGTGGGACCTGTAGCGTGCAAGTGGGTGTTTACATCTTTATACGTAGTATTTCCAGAAAGGGGTGGGACGCTGTGGCCCTGGGGTCATTGTATTTCTCCCCCTTTTCACCCCCCAAGTCCTCTCTCTGAGGTTCCCCTGCATCTTGGTTGGGGTGTTCCGCTGGAGAACTTCCTGTGTGCCAGCTTCCACCCCTGTGCTCTGGACGGCTCGGTGGCCGCTCCACACGTGTGCTCTGTCACGGCTCGGTGGCTGCTCCACACGTGTGCTCTGTCACGGCTCGCTGGCCGCTCCACACGTGTGCTCTGTCACGGCTCGCTGGCCGCTCCACACGTGTGCTCTGTCACGGCTCAGTGGCCGCTCCACACGTGTGCTCTGTCACGGCTCGCTGTATACTCCACACGTGTGCTCTGTCAGGGCTCGCTGGACACATCTTGGAGACGAGGTGCTGGGCACAAGGTCACAGCCAGGAGTGGCGGGCCCAGTCCTGGGGTGGGGGGCCCGTTGACGCTGCTGTCCCCCTCCAGGAGGGCCCGGAGGCGGAGCTCCTCGGCGGTGAGCGGTCCGTGTTCTACCTGCTGATGAAGATGTTCGTGGCCAGCACCCACTCCCAGCTCAAGTCGTCCACCAAGCGCCTCATCATGAAGGTGAGCACGCCCACGCCCTCTCTCGGCTCCGGGGCGCTGAGCACAGTCCGCACAGTAGGTGCTTTGTCAGGCTTGCTGAATCGAGGTTCTCAATCTCATCATTTAAGCCTGGAGGTCCTGTGGCCGTTCCAGGGGCGGCGTCGTAGACGTGCCGTGTCCGAGAGGCGGCGTGCCGTGGGGCGTGTGAGCTCGCGTCGGCTCCTCGGTTTGGGTCCTGGTCCTGCTTCCTGGCGGCCTTGTCACTGACTCGCCCCAGGTTCACCTCAAACCGTCCTCGTGGACATGGGGGTGCACCTCGCCCGCCGGAGTCCCCAGGGCCCGAGAGGCTCGGGCATCGGGCAGGCTGGGGGGTGCGCAGCTGCGAGGGCCGTGTCGCGCACGTGTGCCTGGGACTGTGCGGGTCTGGGGGAGAGTCCGGGCCGCCTAGAGCCGGGCGTTTCCTGTGTGTGGGGCGGAGCTGAGGGAAGGCGAGCAGCAGCGGGACAGTCCTCCCTGCCGAGCACACGTGCTCTCTCCCGTCCCCTCCGTGGGGGCAGAGAGCACAGCATGGAGTGAGTGAGACTGTAGGGGAATGCCGGGCCCTTGGGCTCCCTGGGGTCCGCGTCCCGTGGGGCCCGCCACCCGGCCAGGCCCACAGAGCCGGGTCCTGCTGACGTGCCGGCCGTCTGCTCGCACAGATCCTGCGGGACACGGGCGTGTTCGAGCACACGTGGAGGGAGCTGGAGCTGTGGCTGGAGCACCTGCACGACCCCGCGGAGCACCGCCGGGAGGCCGTCCTCCAGTTTCTGGAACGAGTGAGCGCTGCCCCGTGTGCGGAGCGTGCCTGGGGGGTCCCACCGCGGGGTCGGAGCCACGGCAGGCATTTCCGATGCCCCGGCCCAGAGGCCTCTGGCTGCCCTCCGGCTTCCTGCCGCCGCTCCGCCTGAGGCAGGAGGAGACTCGGCGCTGCTGGCTGTCCTTCACGGACCTGCTTTTGCCCAGAACGGGGGTAACTGAGTCACGGTGAAAGCAACGACAGACACGGAAAGGAGGTCTTTAAAATCCTACAAAACGCTTTAAAACTGCAGAAAAGCTCTCGTTCTCGTGGAGCCCGTGAGCGCTGTCGCCCCCCCCTATTCTACCGGGATGTCTGGGACACTTGCCCCATTTCCTTTGCGACCTTCCGACAGCTTTCCTCTCGGCCTCTCGTGCCCAGGTGTTGCTGACGTTGGTGGCAAACCCCTACGTGTACACAGACAAGGCCTCCGACTTCGTCCAGGAAGCCAGCACGCTGCAGGCCGCGGCCAGGCAGGACGCCGACGACGCCAGCATCCCCATCTCCCACATCGACGGTCAGTACGCTCCCTGTCCCTGGTTCTGGGCTCAGCCACCGTGGCCCGTTAGACACAGAACGGGAATCGCGTTCAGGGTTGCGGAGCGCAAACCTGGTCGAAGCCCAGCCCACGAGGACACGAAACCGCCCTGTCTGCTTACGTGGCGGAGGAGCGTGCAGGCGTGCTGGCTGCGCAGCGCTTGCCTCGCGCAGGGCTGATCTGAGCTCACAGGCCCCACGTCCCAACCTCACAGCAGCCCGACGGGCTCAGTCCTCGCGGTTCGTGGGCCGCTGTCAGCCTCGCGCCGGCACTCCGTGGGGATGGGCACCGGGTGCCGCCCGCTCTGTGCTCTGGTGCTGCCGGGGGGGGGGGGGGGGGGGTGCCTCAGTGTCCAGGGGAAGCTTCCTGGCGCTCACTGTCCCCGAGGGGACTCCCGCCCGTCGTCCCTGAGCGGCGGGTCCTCTGCTGAGTCAGGCTGTGTGTTAGGCCTTTCCCCCGAAGCGGAGTGTTTACTCTCCTTTCGCCCACATTCTCCTGCTCCCCCTCCCGGCTCTCACCCTGCGCAACCCCCCCCAGACGTGCTGGACATGGTGGACGTGCTGGTGGAGGGCAGCGAGGGCCTGGACGAGGAGATCGGGTGCTCGCTGAGCGAAGACACGGCCCTGCTCACATTCCCGTTCAGCCCCGTGGCCCCTGCCGCCCTGGAGGCCAGGAACAAGCTGCTCCTCGGGACGGAGCGTGAAGCAGGTGCCTGCGCGGGCGGACACGGCGGGTGGGGTGGGAGGCGGGGCTCCAGGGGCCTGGGAGTAATCGCTGAAAACCCACCAAAGTGGGAGCTGCCAGCGGCAGGGCTCGGCGGGCGGGGCTCGGCGGCGGGGTAGGGGCTAGAGGCCGGCGGGCCGCTGGGGAGGGGCCGTGGGAGGATGAATCCGACGTCCCGTGTGTGCACGCCTGCACAGACCCTGCTGTGACACCCATCTTTTCACTGCTTCTTTTTCTTTTTAAATGTATTTTTATTGGTTTCTGAGAGGAAGGGAGAGGGGGAGAGAGATAGTAACATCAAATAATGAGAAGTAATCATTGATTGGCTGCCTCCTGCACGCCCCCCACTGGGGCACACAACCCGGGCATGTGCCCTTGACCAGAATCGAACCTGGGACCCTTTAGTCCGCAGGCCGACGCTCTATCCACTGAGCTAAACTGGCTAAGGCGTGTTTCTCGATTGCTTGACGCTAAAGCACGAGTTCTTCGTGTTTGCTGGGTGTTCAGGCAGCTTAGGCTCAAGGAAGTGCCCCCAGATCACAGTGTAATTGGTGAGGTCGCTCAGACGTTGCCGCAGTAACAAACAAGCCCCAGCAAGTCCCTGGCTTAGCCAGTCAGGGTCTGTTTCTTGACCTGGTGATGGGCCCGGCCCGGCCAGGCAATTCTAGTGGCCGTCCCCCAGGGGCGAGGGCAGCTGACGCCCAGGAGGTGGGCCACGCCTCTCCCATGCCTGGGGTGCCCTCTGGCCTCAGGACCTGGAGCCTCTGGGGCCTGTGCCAGTGGCGTCTGCCCCCAGCGTGGTCATGTGACCCTGGTGGAGTTGGCGTGGCTTTCCCTGCTCTGAACACTGAGTGTGTGTGTGGATGGGTCACCGGCAGCCAGTCCCTGAGCCCTGCCGCCCGCCTCCTTCTCCGCAGGGGACAGCGTTGTGGCGTACCTGACGGCCGTGCTCACAGACCTCCTGCACAGCCAGCGGGACCCGCTGGCGCTGTGTCTGCTGCTCCAGGCCTACGACACGCTGGCGCCTCCGCTCCCACAGGGCTGCCTGCCGCCGGGCTGTTTCAGCAGCTACTACCGCCTCTGGATCCCGGAGCCCGCCCGGGAGGCCGCGGTGAGTGGGTGCCACACCCCAGCACTCCCGCGGGGACCAGCCTGTCCTGGGAAACCGAGCGTTCTTCCCGCGGCCCAGCTGCGTTGCTTTGCAGGGCAACATTTCCTAACCTCGCTTCCCTGCGTCGGAGGGCGCTAAAGGGACGGACACACGGCTGGTGGGGAGCCATGCGCCCCTCTGGCTGCTGGGTAACTAGGCAGCTGCTGGCGTCGGCTTTGGGGGCTGCCTTTTCCTCCCCCTGAGCAAGCTGCACTCTTGCTGTGCCGTCCTCCAGGGTCCTCCATGGCCCTTAGCACCCAGGGCTTCTTGAGCTCAGCTGTCAGACTCCACTCCACCCCCCCCCCCCAAGCCCCCACGCTCTTCACCAGCGGCCCCGTGCCCACCCACGCAACAGGCCGGGCTAGGCCTTGGTGATGGCCGGGCTAGGCCTGTGTGGAGGTGAGGCCGCTTCGGGCTGCACTCCTGGGTGGGTGCTTGGAGCATGAGCGTCTGCCCTGCAGAGGGCACAGGGCTTCTCCCCTTTGAGGGCCTCCTAACCCCTGCAGCTGCATCCCAGGGAGGAGGGCCCCGCCCCCCCCGCCCCCCTTTCGCTGCTGGGAGCGTGGCTTCTCTGCTGGGGGCGTGGTTTCCCTGCCCGGGGTAGTGGCTTTCCTGGGGGATGGGCGGAGAGATACAGCCACATGGGGTAGAGGCGGCAGCTGGGAGTGAGAGACTGAGTGACCCCAGGACTGTGCTTTGCATCTGCCCTCTCTCCTGACGAGCTTCTCTAGCCGAGGCTCCTGGGGTGGGCAGGGGCGGCTGTGGAAGGCTCGCCCTCGAGGAGCCGGTGCCCTGCCTACGGGTGGCTGCCTGTCCCAGAGGTCATCACAGCGGCTGCGGGTGCAGGCGTCTGTCCTCGGGCTGTGAGACACCTGCCGGCTCAGGCCTCGCAATCGTGCGCTGTGAGGGAGGCTGCGCCTGACAGCCAGGAGCGCGCTCACCTAACATGCCGTGTGGTCACGTGTTTCCCCGTGGGCGTCCAGTTGCTGTGGGACGTCCCCTGGGGGGGG
The DNA here is from genome assembly GCF_951640355.1 of Cnephaeus nilssonii. Lineage (NCBI taxonomy): Eukaryota > Metazoa > Chordata > Mammalia > Chiroptera > Vespertilionidae > Cnephaeus > Cnephaeus nilssonii. The sequence continues at coordinate 1,289,858 of NC_137074.1, read as the reverse complement.
TGTCGCCTGGACCTGCCCCCCAGGCTGTGCACCTTCCTCTGGGGTGACTGCCTGTCCCTTCCTCAGCCTCCGCAGGTGCCGCCCAGCCCTGCCCCCCAGGACCCCCCGGCCCGCTCCTTCGGTGCCCTGCTGCAGGCGGCCTTCCGGAGCGAGGGCGAGGCCGTGCTGCTGGACGAGGCGGTGCAGGCGCGGCTGCGAGATGCCGTCCCACATCTGCCCATGGACCGCGTCCTGCTGTCCGTGAAGCACGTGCTGCTGTGCCTGCGGACCACCGTGGAGCGCTTCCGCCAGGTCAGCGCCTTCTCCACACGGGCCACACGCGGCCTGTGCCCGCGGCCTCCTCCCTGGGACAGGCACCCAGGGGGTAGGCACCGTGTTCTCCAGGCCTCACTCGCCAGCCCAGCGAGCCCCTCGCTGCACACGAGCCACGTGCTGCTGGGCCTGGTCGCTGGGCAGCTGCTGGCGGGACGGGGCCCTCCCCCGCGGTGGCACCGAGGCACGGCCAGCTCCCTCCTTGGTGCGTTGTCAGGCGGTGCTCAGCAGTGAGCGCTCTGTCCGGCGTGGCTCACGGAGCGTGGGGGCAGGGCTGGAGCTGGGCCTGCTCTTGTCTGGTCAGAACAGCCTGTGCATTGGGTCAGGGTGCAGGAGGCCACGTCCTACTGGGAGACGACTCTGAGGCTAACGGCATTTTCCAAGCACTTGCCAGCCTGGCCTCGGGCCTTGTTACTGGTGGGTCGCACCCGGTCAGGGAGGGACCGCACTGCCTGGGACTGGCAGCCCTCCCCGGCCTGAGGTTGCCTGGCTCTCCCCACAGCTGGGCAGGGGCGCGGGGCCCCCCCTCCTGCAGCTGCTCCTGGACCTGCTCCGGCGCCTGGTCCTGCACTGCGCGCAGCTGGACGCCCAGAACCGGGAGAAGTGCGAGGCCGCGCGGGCCGAGGCCGACCTCTTCCTGGACGCGGAGTCCGCGGCCTCGCTGGAGCTGGCCGGCGACACGGTACCGGGGCTCTGCGTGGCCGTCCTCACTGAGGGACGGGCGGTTTGCTGCAGTGAATTCAGGCTGAATCCTGGGACCTGCAGGCTGAGGGGCGCTGCCCAGGTCACGGTCCAGCCCTCGGGGTCGTGCTGGGAGGAGATGCATGACCGGAAGGCGGGTCCAGCTTTGCCCGGGCCGAGGGGGGTGCTGGGCTCCCCTGAGAGGGGCTTCCATCCTATTCCGCACGGCGAAGACTGGCGCAGCGGCTGCCGGCCCCCCGCTGGCCCCGGGCCCCTGAGCGTGTGCTGTCTCTGTCTTCCAGACGCTGGAGGAGGTGCTGGTGGCCACACTCCGCCACCCCACGCTGGAGGGCTGGTTCCTGGCCCTGGAGCGGCAGGCCCTGCCCCCGCACACGCTCAGCCCCGTCCTCGCGAAGCTCCTGGGCGCCCACCTCAGTGCGGGGGTCCTGCCGCTGCTGACAGCGAGCGCCCCGATCCTCCACAGCCGCGGGCAGCTGGGCCTCCTGGCCAGGTACTCGGAGGCCGTCGCCCAGAGCGTGCTGAGGGAGCTGCGGGACCGGAAGGCGGGCCCGGCCACCGCGCCCAAGGCCCTCCCGCAGCTCGAGGCCCTGCAGGCGCTGCACGCGTACATGGAGGGCGCCCAGCTCCGGGAGGTCACGCTGGCCCTGCTGAGCCTGCCCGAGGCCCACCTGGTGGCCCAGCGGCCCGCGATGTCGGCCGGGAAGGAGCGGCGCCTGAGCGCGCTCGGCAAGACCCTGGTCCAGCTGCTGACCGGCGGCCCCCAGGGCCAGCTGCCGAGCGGCGAGCTGCTGTGGGCCGCGGAGTACGTGAGAGGCCTGGGGGCGCTGCTGCCCACGCTGGCCGTGGACGAGCTGGACGCCGTGTTCCTGCGCTCCCTGCAGAGGGAGCCCGAGCTGGCCGCCGTGGTGGGGGTCGGCCTGCTGGACTACTGCCTGGCACGGCGCACGCCGGCGGCCCTGGGCGTCGCCACGCTCCTGGTGCAGCGGAGCTGGCCCCACCTGCTGCGGTTCGAGCTGTGGTGCCGGCGGCCGGGCGCGGGGCCCCGCCTGCAGGAGGGCCTGGAGGACATCCTGCCCCTGGTGCACGGCTACCTCCAGCGCCGGACCCAGGGACGCCCCACGCGCCCAGCAGCAGGTACGGGGTGGCGGCGTGAAGTCGGGCGGCGGGTCACTTGTTAGCTCTGGGACTCCGTGGGCTGGGGTGGTCAGCTCCCTTCTCCAGCGTCTGACCAGCTCTGGAGATGGAGGAAGATGAGAAATTCTCACTCAGCAGCCCCCCCCCCCCGACCTTAAGGCTTGAGGGGTCACCCCTACACACCTGCCATCAACTCTCGAGTTACCCCGTGAAGCAGGGCCACCAAGGAGGACCAGTGCCAGGCCACCCGTGTGGCCGCAGCCCTCACGAGAGCCCTAGAACTCCATGGGCTCCGTGAGCTCGTCCGCGCGGCTCCCACCCTCGCGTGTGACCGCCTCCCCGTGTCCCCCAGCGCCCTCCGCTGTCGTCCTGGTCCTGAGGAAGGCCCTGTGGCGGCGGCTGCAGACCCGGCTCCTCGGTGCTGACGGGCCCCCGGAGGCGGGGCTGCACGCCGAGATCCTGGCCCAGCTGGTCCCGTTCGCAAGAGCCAAGGACCTGGGTGTCCTCAAGGACCGTTTGCCCAGCTCGCTTCAGACTCCGGACGGCCACCAGAGGTGCGAAGGCTGGGGGGCTGCTTCTGGGGCACGCGAGCCGGGAGACCCGCGGTGCTGGTGCCGTTCCGGGAAGCCCTTTCCTGACGAACCTTCCAGCCGTCCTGCTGGCGGGCTCTGACCCCTCCGCACCAGCTCTCCACCCGGGACGGGCAACGTCTGACGTGTCATTACAACACGGGGGGGCGAGGGGGGCAGCCAGAGGGTGGAAGCCATGGGTGCTGCTGAATGTCCCATGATGCCTAGGACGGCCCCGCGCCCCCCACCCTCCGTCCCCCGCAAGAATGACCTGGCTGGAAACTCCGGTGCCGGGAGGTCGGACAGCCTGCCTTGGACCACGTCAGACAGGGTGCCCTCTGGCTGCCCCGCGGCTCCCGCTGTACAGGCGCCGGCCGTCCTCCGTGTCCGAGGAGGGAGGAGCGGCTGCGGTCCCTGAGCCTGGGTAGCACAGGGCACGGGGCTCCGCGTGCGCCCGTCGTCACGTCGGGTTGTACTCAAAGCTGGAGGGTGTAGGCGCCGCCTCTGACCCTGAGACCTTGCCTTCTGCTGCAGTTGGATCGTGGCCGACGCCGTCTCGGCCGCCCTGGAGGGGGCGGCGGCCGAGCTGCGCGCCTGGAGAGAGAGCCTGCTGGCGTCCTGTGTGAAGTGGCTGGTCGGAGCTTTCGGCGGCCGGGAGCCAGGCCCAGACGGAGCCCGGGGGCAGGAGGCGCAGATGCTGCTGAGGTTCAACCAGCTGCTGGTAGGTGCCCTGCCTTTCCTGAGCGTCCCGGTCGGATTCCAGGGACAGGAAGGTCGGCCAGGGGTCACAGCACACACCACGCCGGGCATGAACGGGGCTGGTGAGGGTGAGGGGCCCTGTCTGGGAGGCCAGGTGGCAGGTGCAACCCCTGACGTGAGGAGCCGGCGGGGGAGGTGGACTTCAGCAGGCACTTGGTGCATCTTCTGAGATGACCTGGCTCTTCCTCTGCATAGTCCGTCAGAAAGTGGGTCCTGTTGACCTTGGAGTATTAAACCAGCCTTGGCCTCCAGGGCTGTGGGTAGCAGTTTTAGATACTGGGGTTTGCTGTGCTCGTGTTGTAGAAGAACTTTGGCATCTGTGCGCGTGAGGGTGGCTGTAACTCTAACTTCACGCAGTGTCCTTGTTTGGCTTTAGGATCAGGTAGCACACCCTCAGCCTGGGCTGAGAAGAGTCTCGATGGGTATAAAACCCTAGGTTTTCTGTTTTCCTTAAGCATTTAACGGGGTTGCTGTGCTGTCCTCTGGCGTGCGTTGTCTCTGAGGAGATAGCTGTCAATCTTGTTTTTGTTCCTCGTAAAGTGCACCCCTTTTCTCTGGCTGCTTTTAGGTTTTTAGGTTTTTTCTTCACATCGGTCAAAGCAATCGGATTATGATGTGCCTTAGAGTAGTTCTCTTCCGGTTTCCTGTGCTTTGAGTTCAGTGCACTTGTCTCTATAAGACTTGGAAATATTCAGCTATTTTTGGCCATTATGCTTTCTATTGAAGTGTGGGTTTTTTTTAATGTTTTTATACACAGAGATAATGAGCATTCTGAAAGCTGATGTGAGTTATTCCTCAGGGCACAGTGGAAGTTCTTTTAAACTTTAGTCCCACAGACGCTGTGACTTGTGTTGATAAACATGAAGGCTAAGTGAGTGCTAACACACTCGGAGGTCACAGACCGAGCAGTGTGTCTGCGTCTCGAGCCTGGGACTCACCACCTGCATGTCAGCCTTGATCGTGTGTGATGGCTGTGGGCGTCGGGCCGGCTCACAGGCCTCGATGGCAGGACCAGGGGAGAGGAGGAGCGTCTCGCGAGTCAGGGAGATGGAGTGCGAGGAGCGGGCGGGCCACGGCCCCTGCCACCGTGGGCGTCCCTGCGCGGCCATCGTCCGCCCAGCAGGCTGGCTTGGTGACTGAGTGACAGGCTCTGCTCTCTTAGGGATTTGAGTCCTCAAGGCCTGCTTCCTCCTCCCCCGCTTTAATTTCTCTCTCTTTTTCCCTTTGTAATAGACCTTTTTATTTCCCAGAGCAGTTTTAGGTTCACAGTAAGACTGAGTGAGAAGTACAGAGGTCCCCTCTGCCCCCCGACACACACAGCCTCCCCCACCATCAACACCATCCGAGCCCTTTTCTTGTAACTGAAATGCATTTTCTTCGTTTAAAATTGGTTTTGGAGAGAGACAGACAGACGTCGGTTTGCTGTCCCACTTACATACACACTCATTGGTTCTCGTGTGTGCCCTGACTGGGGACCCAACACGCAACCTTGGCGTATCGGGACGACGCTCTAACCAGCGGCACTACCCGCGGGGCCTGGAGTATATTCTCGTGTCGTGAGATGGAAGCTCTAAGGTGCACAGTCGTGTTGACATATACACGTCCCTGTGCCCACACCCCCGCCTGATTCCGTCCTCCAGGAAGTCCGTCTGTGCTCCCAGGCCCCTCCCGCAGAGCAGCCACCCCCTGGTGTCACAGGAGAGCTCAGGGGAGGTTTCCTCCACGCGGAGGCTGGGACCCGCCCTGGCCCTGCGGGTGGCGGCGTGGTCCTCCCGCGCAGATGCTGTCACGTGTGTAAACAGGACGCGGGTTCCCCGGGTGCTTCCTGTCTGTCTCTCTCCCGCAGGACGCGGTTGGGGACGTGGACCCCGGAGACTGGCAGCGGTTCGTGAAGACGGGACTCAGGTAAGGGGATGGCTGTTTTCTTCTCAGTCCTCACCCGCGCTGTTTTTTTATTGATTTTGGAGAGTGAGGGAGGGATGGGGAGAGAGAAATGTCGATGTGAGAGAGAAACATCAGTGGTGGCTTTCCTGACGGGCAGTCGAACCTCTGGCCCTTCAGCGCTTGAGACGACGCTCCGCCCGCTGAGCCGCCCCGGCGGGTGGCTCGTGTCTCGGTGTGGTGTCTGGTGGTGCCGGCAGCTGCTGGTCCGGCTCAGGGACACGGTGTGGAGCCAGGTCGCAGCCTGCCCGCAGCGAGCTGTGCGATGCGAGAGCAGCCTCCGACCGGGGACGCTGTAGAGGCAGAAGCGGCGAGACCCGCACAGCGCGCCACCAGCACCGCTGGCCGGTCCGTGCGCTCCCCGCCCTGGCCAGGGGCGGTGTCCGCTGAGGCCGAGCCTGGCGTGGCCAGCGTGTGTTCATACTTGGCATGTCACTGTGTCCTTCCTGTTAACTCGATGTCCGAGTCACCCGTGTGGACACGGGCTCTCACCCACCCACGGCTCCTGCTGGGGTCCCCGTGTCTCGGTGCGCCAGTTACTGTTCGAGGTGGACAGCACCTCCCGCCCTCCCCGCCCTCCCCACGTGGGCGCTGCTGCCTCTCGTGCCCACGCGCCAGCTTTCCCCGGGGAGGGCTGGGCTGGCTGAACGGGGGTGGGGAGCTCACCCTTCCCCACGTCCACGTCCTCGCTGCACGTGACCGACGGGCTCTGGTCCTGGCCACCGGGCGCCCGGAGCCGTGCCGTTCGGCTGCAGCCCTCGCCTCCCTGGCTGTTGCCCTTGACACGGACACGCCTTCCCACGGGCAGAGGAGCGCGGGGCCGGGTGATGGCGAGAGACCGCCGGGCGCCAGCACGCACTGGCGGCGTCTCTGTCCGGCTGTGGTTGATGTGTTTCTAGAACGCCCACTGCGTGTCACGTGACTCAGTGTTCCCGTGAGCAGACTTCCCTCTCCCGGAGCAGGAGCCTCGGATGTGGGAGACTCAATGGAAGGCCGAGGAAGGGTGTCTTCACTGCTTCCTGTGAGTAAAGTCCCTTCAGGAAGCTGTTCCCCTCGATGCTCACCTCCTAGGTCTCGGTATCAGGACCCCGCGTTTCTGAGGGCGCTCCACGCCGCCACGCAGCTCCTGTACCGGCCCGAGAGCCCCGTGCGCGAGAGGCTGGTCCCGCTCCCCGTGGTGCACGTGATGCTGGCCCAGCACTCCCTGTTCCTGCCCACCCTGCTGGCCTCCGGGGAGGAGGGCGCCCCCGACGGCCAGGTGAAAGGTGAGGAGACGTCCCCCTCCCCCCGAGGCAGGTCCCCGTCTCACCTGCTGCTGGGCTCTGCGGAGGGAGAGGGCGCTTGTCTGTCAGGTCCAGGCCCACGCAAGGTGACGCCAGGCAGCGGGCAGGCCCTCCCCACAGCCCAGAGCCGCTCCCGCCCACGGAGTTGAGTCCTGGTCTTGGGGCTGTGCCGTGGGCACCAAGGTCAGACCTGGGACAGGGAGTCGCCGAGAGGAACTGTGCGGCTGCATGAAACGTCCGATGGGAGGATGGGAGCCTCGGTGAGGCCGGTCCCTGCGGGGACTCGGAGAGCCAGGCTCAGCGCCATCCGTCCGGGCCAGTGTGTTCACCTTAGCGCCCGAGAGCCCACCTGGCGCGGGCCGGGGACACGCAGGGAGATGCCTGAGGGCCTGCCCTCCCGCAGCCACACAGTCGACACCCCCAAACCGTTAGGAGTCCCCGAGGTCGCACACGGCACAGTGCAGAGAGCCTCCCCGCGTCAGTGGGCAGGAAGCGGGCAGGCTGCGCCCTCTGCTCGGGCGGGGGAGGAGCGCAGGGCTGGTGACGGTCGTGGGGAGGGCGGGCGGGGGGAGTTGGGGGTCGTGGGCTGAGATCGGCCTGTCAGAGCCCAGGGAGAGGGGGCGGTGAGCTGTACCCCAAGCCCAGGCTCGCTCGGAGGAGGTTTCATGCTCTCAGTTTCCCTGGGATGCGTCCTCCTCTCATTCCAACTGTGTGTGCCTGTGCGTGCGCGCACTCACGCACACACACACTCACTCACCTACACTCACACACACACACACGCAACTCACACACGCACACACATGCACACTCACACACGCACACACTCACACATGCACACGCACACACACTCACACACATACACGCACACATGCACACACATGCACACACACACACTCACACTCACGCTGCTGCTTCTCCCAGAGGCGCTGGTGGACCTGCTGGCGGGGCTCGTGCGGCTGTGCCCGTCCGTCTGCGAGAGCAGCCACTTCGCCGTGCTCCTCGGGGCCTACGGCGCCTCCCTCAGCGTCCTGGGTGAGGGGGACCGTCCTGGGTGAGGGGGACCGTCCTGGGTGAGGGGGACCGGGGTGAGGGGGCGGGGGAGGGGGACAAGGATTCGCCTCTCTAACTTGACCTTCAACTGCCCTCCAGACCAGAAGATCTTACTCCTCCTCCGGGCGTACGAACAGAACAACCTCAGCCTCGTCAGCTTCAGGTGAGCGCCGGCTGAGGGGCGAGTGACGGGCCCCGAGGGCGCCACCCGAGACGGGGCTCAGTGGGCCCAGCAGCCCCAGATCTCCTCGTTCCTGTCTGGTTCTCGGGAGGGGGTGGGTGTGGCTCCCCGGCTCCCCTGCTGGCTGAGGCCGCCTGCTGGCTGAGCTGTGGGGATCCGGGGAATTAGGACAGGGCGAGGGCTCAGAACAGTGCCTGGCGCATCGCGCGCTCCAGTTAGGTGTCCTCTGTCATCGTCGCCGACACCGTCCCACCCTCCTCACGCCAGCATCACTCTCACCCCACCGTCCCCCCAAGTTATGTTGGGGATGAAGTGATAGGACCCGTGTGCTGTGCTCAGAACGGCCAGCTGCTCCACACAGCTGCTGCGATGGTCCTTCCATTGTCCGTTCTGCTCCCGCGGGGCCCCTGACCCCGTGCTCTCCTCCCCTCCCCCCCGGAGCCCAGGGTGCTGCTGTGGGGCCCTGACCCCGTGCTCTCCTCCCCACCCCCCCGGAGCCCAGGGTGCTGCTGTGGGGCCCTGACCCCGTGCTCTCCTCCCCCCACCCCCCCGCCCAGGGTGCTGCTGTGGAGCCCTGACCCCGTGCTCTCCTCCCCTCCCCCCTCCCCCGCCCAGGGTGCTGCTGTGGGGCCCTGACCCCGTGCTCTCCTCCCCTCCCCCCTCCCCCGCCCAGGGTGCTGCTGTGGGGCCCTGACCCCGTGCTCTCCTCCCCTCCCCCCTCCCCCGCCCAGGGTGCTGCTGTGGGGCCCTGACCCCGTGCTCTCCTCTCCCCTCCCCCGCCCAGGGTGCTGCTGTGGGGCCCTGACCCCGTGCTCTCCTCTCCCCTCCCCCGCCCAGGGTGCTGCTGTGGGGCCCTGACCCCGTGCTCTCCTCCCCCCTCCCCTGCCCAGGGTGCTGCTGTGGGGCCCGGCGGCCGTGGAGCACCACAAGACGAGCCGCAGCCTGGGCAAGTCCCTGTGGCAGCAGCCGAGCGTCGGGGACATCCTCCGCCTGCTGGACCGCGACCAGATGATGAAGACCATCCTCCACTTCCCCCAGAGCCGGCGGCTGCTGCCCCCTGAGGTGCGGGCGGCCGGGCAGAGCCCCCAGGGAGCACACAGGGCGGGGGGCACCCCTCCGAGGGCTCCACCGTACCCTCACTGTACCTCCACTGTAACTTCTTACTGGGTCACATGTCAGCCACGTACACAGGCCCCCTAAACCCACCCGGGGCCCCTTATGCCCACACAGGACCCCTTATATCCACCCGAGGCCCCTTATACCCACACAGGACCCCCTATAACCATCTGAGGCCCCTTATACCCACACAGGACCCCTTATATCCACCCGGAGCCCCTTATGCCCACACAGGACCCCTATATCCACCCGAGGCCCCTTATGCCCACACAGGGCCCCTTATATCCACCCGGAGCCCCTTATGCCCACACAGGACCCCCTATATCCACCCGAGGCCCCTTATGCCCACACAGGGCCCCTTATATCCACCCGGAGCCCCTTATGCCCACACAGGACCCCCTAGATCCACCCGAGGCCCCTTATACCCACACAGGACCCCCTATAACCATCTGAGTCCCCTTATACCCACACAGGACCCCTTATATCCACCCAGGGCTCCTTATTACCCACACAGGACCCCTATATCCACCCGGAGCCCCTTATGCTCACACAGGACCTGTATACCCACCACAGTTACCAGCACTTGTTTCGTTTGTAACTTGTCCCCCAAAGATCATATTATTCCGGATACAAGCACTAGTTTATACAGAATCATTTTTAATGCCCTCGGATATTCCAGGCTGTTTGGACTCTCGATAGTGGGTGAGCATCCCCCGCTGTTACATGTGGGAGGTGGGCAGGATGCACACCTGTTTCGGGCTCTCACAGGACACACAGGACCCGATATTCAGAGACGGGAGCCCCGCGGACCTCGATGGCCTGTACGACCCCTGCTTTCTCCTGCACCTCTTCAGCGAGCTGACCAGGCCAGGTACCCGCAGCTGGGCGTGCCTGGGGGCCCAGGGGCTGGGGTGGGGTGCCTGGGGGCCCAGGTGAGGGTCTCACCGCAGCTGTCCCCGTGCAGCTGGTTAGGAAGCTCTCCGCCGCCTTCTCACCTTTCTCCCGCTGAGTTTCAGCAAAGCGACAGCTGGTGTTTCAGATACACAGGGACTTTAAAAACACATGTACTTTTTTATTTCAGAGAGGAAGGGAGAGGGAGAGGGAGAGAGAAACATTAACGAGAGACATTAATCAGTGATCGGCTGCCTCCTGCACGCCCCTATTGGGATGGAGCCCGCAATCCGGGCCTGTGCCCTGACCAGGAATTGAGCTGTGACCTCCTGGTTCATAGGTGGACGCCCAACCACTAGTCCACGCTGGCCGGGCTACAGTGATTGGAAAACCAAAAAACACAGCCCTAGCTGGTGTGGCTCAGTGGATAGAGCATCGGCCTGCGGGCTGAAAGGTCCCGGGTTCGATTCTGGCCAAGGGCACATGCCTGGGTTGCGGCTCGTTCCCTAGTGGGGGGCGTGCAGGAGGCAGCTAATCAATGATTCTCTCATCATGGATGTTTTTCTCTCTCTCCCTCTCTTCCTCTCTGAAATCAATAAAAATGTATACTTTTTTAAAACAAAACTTTATAACGTCCCTCTGTCCTGGACGTTGGTCCTGATTCTCAGTGACAGGGGCCATTTCTGAGGTCTCACCGGGTGGTCGTCGGCTGCCGACAGGTTTTACCTTGGGAAGGAGCGAGAGCGCGGAGCTGGTTCTGGTTTTACGTGTATGTTTGGAATCGCATTTTGTGTCCGGTGGCCTGAGGGTGGGGTCTCGGTGGCTGGGTGCAGAGGGACAGGAAGGAAAGGGGGTCCTGTCTGCTCACTGGCCGACCAGCGGGTGCCGGCCGCGGCTCCCCAGGCTCCTCCCCGCGAGTACGTGCAGAGGCATCAGCGACCGAGACGCGCTGTTAGTCCTGATTCTCCCTTTTCCAACTTGAAATGGCTCCTTGTGGCGGATCGCTGCTCCCCGGCGCTGCCCACAGCGTCCTCCCAAACGCCCTGCCGCGCTCCGCCCGCGGCGCTCACGCAGGTGCCAGGTCTCCGTGGCCTGCGGTGTCTGCGCTGCCCTGGTGGCAGCGGCAGGCTGAGAGCCACGCCTGCCCGTGCGTGGCCGGGAAGATGCTGCTGCCACGGCCGGGCCGCCGGCTCAGTCTGACTCTCTTCCGACGGAACACAGGTGTCCCCCCATCTGGAACACAGGTGTCCCCCCGTCTGAAATACAGGCGACCCGGGAGTCACAGCAAGTCCGTTGGCTGCTCTGTCTCAGTAGAGCTTTCAGGACACAGGCAGAGGCTTGGAAAATGCTCGATAGAAACAGTGAAATCGGCATGTTTTTCTCAGAGTCTTGCCTGTTGCCTTTTCTGGGCCGGGGACGGGGCCCGGGCCTTCTGGGGGTGGTGACCGGTGAGTGGTCTCGATGGGAATCTTCGTACAGCCCTGCAGGGGGCGCTGCAGAGCATCTGCGGAGGGGTTCCCAGCGGCTTAAAGTGCTGGCCAGCCCCACGCACCCTCTCACGCTGGAGGGGAGACTTGTCACAGCACGGAGGTGGACAGACAGAAGGAGAAATATAAAAACTCTTTAAAAGGACAAGGAAACGAGGCTCGTTCAGTGTTGCTGTGGCTACCTGTCATCCGGACAAAGATGGGAGCTCGGTGTGGGGAAGAAATGCCTGGTGGGAGGAAGCAGGCTGTCGGGAAGGGAAACAGCAGGGAGATGTGACGCTGGACAGACAGACGCCGGCACAGCACAGTGGCCAGGCCGGCGCGGCTCACGTGGCTGCGGGAAGGCCGGGCCTTGTTCTCACGTGAAGAGCATGCTGCCCCTTGGGGGTCGCCCTGGTGAAGAAGGCAGCGTGGGCAGGTGTAAGCGAGTGTTCATGGAGCGAGGCGCTGGAAACTTCCATGGTGTGTGTGTGTGTGTGTGTGTGTGTGTGTGTGTGTGGCTAGCGTCAGGGTGGAACCGCCGCTGGACCCGGGGCGGACGTGCTCTCGGCCCCCGGGCTTCCTGGGCGTCCCTCCCAGCGGAGACCCGCGCCTGGAGCTCCCAGCAGAGACCCGCGCCTGGAGCTGAGCCCACGTCCGCCCCGTTTCCCCATCGCGTGCGAGGCTCGGCCGGCCAGTGCACAGGCCCCTCCCCCGCACCCGCCACTCCCCCGTGCGCCGGTTAGTGTTTGCGCTCTGCCCGTCTTCAGAGGAACAGCCGCACCCGCCTCCACCGAAGGCGGCACCCACTCTCTCATCGCCCCCCTTGGCGGCCGTGGCTGTGGAGCGGGCAGCCGGCTGTTGGCGTGGCAGGGACAGAGGCTTTTCCATGGCCAGTGCTGCCCCCACGGAGCGGGCCGGAACCTTCAGCTCGATTCACACGGAGCAGCCTCGCCGCCAGGCCGCCGCCCAGGAGACGGTCAGAGGCGTGAGGAGAGGTCTTCCCGCCACAGCCGAAGCCCATAGAGCGGGTGCTGCTGATGGGATCGCGGCGCGTCCTGGCTGAGCCTGTCACCTGAGCATCGGGGACCGGGCCCGAACGCTGTGCGCGAGGCCCCTGGAGCGGCGCCGTCACTGCTGCGGACGGACGGCCTGTGGGCTCGGCAGCAGGGCCCCCCTTGGCACACAGCCCCGGCTTCCGGGACGGGTGAGCACAGCGCGCGGCACCGCCTCCCTCCCGGACACGGGGGACCACCGCCTCCCTCACGGACACGGGGGACCACCGCCTCCCTCACGGACACGGGGGACCACTGCCTACCTCACGGTCTCCCTCACGGACACGGGGGACCACTGTCTCGGGAAGGTCGTGACCCCTGAAGAGCCCGCCAGCTGGCACTGTTTCCGTGACCGTGGCGTGAAGTGCCCCGGCTGTTCCTTCCCTGAGGGGTTCCATCCGCCCGTGTTGGCGGCCGAGGTCGTTGTGCACCTTGAACACTTCCCCAAGCACCGTCACCCACTCCAGCCGGTGCTTCGTAGGCTTTGGGTTTGTCATCCTCCACCCCCCCACCCCCCGCCGCCAGAAGAGGCGCTTGTTACGGGGAGAACGTGCGTCCGTGCCCTGCCCGCTGGAGCCAGGGGGCTCTGCGTGTCCTGCGTCCTTTCGCTTTCCACCTGCTCCTCGGCGTTGACGTGGTCCCTGTGGACGGACAGACGCATTTGGGCTTTGCTTGTTTATCTCATCTGCCTCTTGTTGGAACGTACACGTCATTTACACTTAACGTGATTGTTGATACGATTGTGTTTTCTTTGGCTTTTAGCTACAGCGTGTGCGTGCGTGTGTGTGCGTGTGCGTGTGTGTCTGTGTTGCTTTAGGGTTTATACGACTAATCAGTTTATGGCACACGTACCTGATGTTGGTGAAATGCAAAGAAACTCTAGTTCGCCGTGGCACAGCCCGTGGGACCGTGTGCCTGCCGGTGTGATTAACGCCACACTTCACCTCCCACAGAACTCGTGGTGGATTGTCGGAAGTTTGTGGATTCCAACGCTCTGGGCCTGACCGCCGCGGCCCTCAGCAGCTACGACCCCCAGATGCGAGCCGCCGCCTACTCCGTGCTGGCGGCCTACTACTCGCACGTGGAGGGCGCCCGGTTCCGAGAGCAGCCCCAGGTGAGGGGCCCAGGCTGCGCTCCGCCGGGTCTGCAGGCTGAGTTGCCGGGAGACCTCGTCCCTCCTGCGGGGCACGCGGGGGCAGTGGAGCGGGGTCGCCTCTCGTGTCGGGTGGGCAACGCGGTTCCATTTCCTCCGGCTCTTTCTTTGGTCTAAGCTCAGAGCTTAAGGCGGCTGCTGTCCGGCCACAGTGCCCGGGAGCAGGTTGGATCGTCCGGCCTGGAGGCAGGGCTCTCTGCCCTCGGCCGCATGCGACCCTGGGGCGTGGGGAGCAGGCGCCCACCCCTCTGGGCTGTGCGAGGCTGAGTGGGGCGAGGCCGGTCACAGGCCCGAAGATGCTCTCCTGCTCTCAGGTCCTTTACCTGCTGGACGTCGTCCGGAACGGGGTCCGCACGCAGAACATGAGGCTCACCTTCACCTTGGCGCTCTTCGTGGCCAAAGCCGCCCTGCAGATTCTGAAACCAGGTGCCACTGGCGGGTGGGGGTGCAGGGGAGGGTGCGGGTGGGGGTGTGGGTGGAGGTACAGGGGTGTGGGGGAGGGTGCGGGTGGAGGTACGGGGGTGTGGGGGAGGGTGCGGGTGGAGGTACGGGGGTGTGGGGGAGGGTGCGGGTGGAGGTACGGGGGTGTGGGGGAGGGTGCGGGTGGAGGTACGGGGGTGTGGGGGAGGGTGCGGGTGGAGGTACAGGGGTGTGGGGGAGGGTGCGGGTGGAGGTACAGGGGTGTGGGGGAGGGTGCGGGTGCGGGTGCGGGTGTGGGTGGGGTGCGGTGGGCCCGGAATGCAGAGGCTGAGCAGGCGGGGTCCGCCACGAGGGAGGGAGGACGGGCTAGAGCACCCGGGGGCCTCGGGGCGACAGGAGGAGCTGGGGGCTGCGAGGAGGCGCGTTAGGGCCCCCGTGGGACCTGACCCGGGAAGGCTGAGGGAGAGGCCGGGGCAGGGTGCCCACATCAGACCTCCCGGGGTCCCGGGTCGCTGCGGGCGAGTCTGCCCCGAGGGTGGGAAGTGGCAGGGGAGGAGGCGTCTGCCCGCATCACCCGCTGCCTCTGGACAGTGGCCCCCTCACTGGGAGCCGGCGGGTGCTGCCCGCACCGATGGGCCCGGCCGCTCCGCCCAGGCTGGTGGCGTTCCTGCGGGAACTGAGGGCGGGCGGGGGGGGGGGGGGAGGCCCCTGCAGGGCTTTCTGAGCCCCGAGAAGCTGTGTGCGGTGTAGACCCAGCGTCTGCCGCACTCTGCTCGAGGGAGAGCCAGTCGCCTGGGTGCGAGGGCAGCGCCCACAGGGGGTCCGTGTCTGCCCACGCTGCGTGCCGCTGCAGCAGGCGGGGTCCGTGTCTGCCCACGCTGCGTGCCGCTGCAGCAGGCGGGGTCCGTGTCTGCCCACGCTGCGTGCCGCTGCAGCAGGCGGGGTCCGTGTCTGCCCACGCTGCGTGCCGCTGCAGCAGGCGGGTGCTCGCGTGCCCGCTGTGAGCGCCTCTGCCCTGTCCCAGAGGAGCACATGTACCTGAGGATCAACCAGTTCCTGCTGTCGCACGAGGACCTGAACATGAGCAAGGTGCCCGGCTTCTTCCAGTTCTTCTACAGCGCGGACTTCCAGGTGAGCCGCCTCCCGCCGCGCCCAGCTCTCACCGCGCCGCGCACAGCCGCGTGCCGTCTTCGTGGGTCGGGGCGGCGCGGTCACGCGGGCCTGCGTGTGGGAGTGGGCGGCGTCCGTGGCTCATCTCTGGGCAGCCTGTCTGCGCCTCGTGGCGCTCCCGTCACTGTGCCTTCCCGGGTCTCGGGGTAAAGGTCACGCACGTTCATGGGGCCCCTGCCTGAGCCAGTGCCGCTCAGCGCTGGCCGGGACCTGCCCCGTCCTCCGAGGCGAAGGTGATGGGAGGGGTCCAGTCAGGAGCGGAGGCCGCTGCCGGGGTGCCGGGTGCCGCCTGCCCCACGCAAAGCAGAGGTGCCGCCGCGGCTCTGACCAGCTCGGTCTCCGCCACAGCACAGCGCCGAGCGGGAGTGGCTGTTCGGGCTCCTGCGGGAGGGCATGCGCGACAAGCACTGCTACGACCTGTACGCCCGGCGCGGCATCTTCCACGTGGTGCTCTCCTTCTTCAGCAGCCCGCTGTGCGGCCCCGAGGCCCAGGTGGGCGCCCGCCCGCCCGTGCACCTGCCCCCAGGCCCATGCGCCCGCCCCTCCCCCCGTGCGCCCGCCCGCCCCTCCCCCCAGTCCATGGACCCTGGAAGGTCTCGGCTCTTCCTCTGGTTTTTCCTGGAAGGAAGCCCTGTAAATCCTCACCCAGGTGGGCATGGCCTCACCCTGGCTCTCGAGGAGGGTCCACAGTGGGTGTGGCTGCGTGGTGGGGGGCGGGGTGCAGGTCGACACTCAGCTGCTGGGAGTTAGAAGCACGTCACCCGCCGGTGAGGCGGTCTCAGGCCGCGCCCGGAGCCCGGGTCCACGGGGGCGGCCCTCAGCGCCGGCTGGCTCTGTCCGGTTTCAGGGCTGGGTCCTGGAGATCCTGCAGAAGGCCGCCCGCGACGCCCGGGCCGCCCACGCGCTCCTGCGGGACTGCAGCCTCCTGACGTGGGTCCTGCACGCGCTGGAGGGCAGGTGAGCGGCGCGGGCGGCTCTGGGAGGCTCTGTCCTGGGCGTGCAGACGGCGCCCTCTGCACCTCACGTGGGAGAGGGCGCGAGGGCTCTGCAGTCTCCTCCTGTCAGCCGGGCCCCACCCCACGACTCATCTGAGCCCACCCGCCTCCCAGCCCCACGTGGGGCTAGGGCTTCCACGGGAATGGGGGGAGGGGCTCTGTCAGTCCGAGCTGATGGGATTCTTAGCGTCTCCTGGACTGGAGGCCGGCCCCGTCTCAGGCAGCACTTCCTGCGAGGAAGGTCCGGCGCACCTTGCTCGAATAGACTCGCCGGCGGCCGCCCTGTGGTCCTCGGGAGCATCTTCACTCTGAGAGGGCGCCTGCCTCTGGGTGCGTCTCGGGCGCCGGGGGCTGCTGGCTGCTGGGAAAGGAGTTCTCGTGAAGCCGGCAGCGGCCGGGGGCTGCTCTCTGCTGGGCGGGTGGTCGTGGGTGAGGAGGCGGCCGCGCTGTGTGACGTCGGGGGTGGCCGGCACCGCTCCTCCTTGGACCCCGTGCCCGTGCGGGGCTGGGACCCCTGCTGAGCCCGCCCGGTGCCGGGAGGGGGGTGACAGCGGGTGTGTTCGTCCAGGTTCCTGGAGACGCCGCTGCTGTCCAGCATCATCGACCTGCTGCACACTCTGTGGGCGACCAACCTGGGGGGCCGGGGGGCGGAGGCGGGCAGCCCACCGCCAGGCCAGCCCGGAACCCAGGAGTCCCCGAAGCTGCCGGCCCTGCACCTGGTCAGCGAGTTCCTGTACGTCCTGCTTGCGCTGGCGAAGCACCTGAGGTACGGCCGCCCCTCACCGCCGCGGTCACCGCTCCGCAGGCGGGCTCCGGGCAGCCTCCGCCGTGCGGGTGACGCCAGGAAACCCCTGTCCTCGCTGTCCCTCTCCCACGTCAGCCCGCGGGCTCCTCGGGGGCCTGTGAACTAACCCTGCTGTCCAGGTCCCTGGGCAGGAGCCGTCCCCGACATCCGAGTCCAGCCGCGGTGTTCTGTGACCTTGACCTAAGAACGTGCAGGTCTTACCGACCTGCCTCCGCCGCCGCTGCCCAGGCTCCTCGTCAGGCACCTCCTTGGGAGCGGCAGCATTTCACCACCACCTCCCCCCCGCCCCCCGCCCCCCGCCCCGGGCCGGGAGAGCTCCGTCCTCGGGTCCTGGGCGGACATCGCTCTGCGCACGCGCCCTGAGCGGGGACAGGTGCTGGGTGGGCCCAGAAGGTCAGCCGCAAGCCGACTGTGGCCTCAGCACCGAGACTCGCTGGTCACGAGCAGGCCTTCGGCTTATGTCTGCGCCCGTGAGGCAGTGCAGGTCGCACGCCTCTGCCCGGGGCCGCAGGGCGCACCGGTCTCCAGGGCAGTGAGCGTGCCCGGGGACCCCTGACCCGCGGGCTCTCTGCCCAGCTGTCCGTCAGCCGTGGTTTCCGCAGACGTTCCGGCCCTTCCTGCCCCCACCCGCCCCCAGCGCTCACCTCCCGCCCCCACCCGCCCCCCGTGCGGTCCGGTGTCGGCTGTAAAGGGCGCGGCTGGTGGGCGGCCCGTGCGCACCTCGCTCGGGGGCGGGGACCGGCCACCGTCCGGGCCGCGGACGAGGCAGCGGTGCTCAGCGTGTCCTCCCCACAGGCCCTCCCTGGCCTCCGCGCAGCTGACCAGCTTCTTCGGGGACCTGGACGCGGTGCTGCGGTGCCGGGCCTCCGTGCTGCGGGCCTTCCGGGACGCGGGCCGCCTCACCGTGAACGAGACGGTGCTGTCCACCGCGGACGCGCTGCTTCTGCTGCACAAGTGGAGCCTCATCGCGCGGGACGGCGAGCTGCAGGGGGCGCTGCGGGCCGCCGCCGAGAAGCTCCGTGACCGGGACCTGCTGAGTGCGTGCGGCCGTGCCGTCTCGTCCCCCACCCCCACCCCCACCCCGAGCAGCCCCGTCCCCCCCTCTGAGCAGCTTTCCCTTAGCGGGTGAGGCGTAGAGACCCGGGTCCTCATGGTCACCGAGAGGGGACACAGGGTTTTGTGCCCCACCAGGGAGCCCTACCACAGCAGCAGCGCCTACCCCAGTCCAGGGCCAGGCGCCTGCTGTGCCTGGGCCGCGTGGCCTCTGCCCGCCCCTCCACGGCACCAGCCCGGTCTGCAGGGCCAGTCTCACCGTCCTCTCTCTCTGACAGAAGCGCTCAAGGACGGGAGCAAGCCCACGGCGCCCGCCCGCGCCCGAGGCCCTCGGGGCCGGAGGAGGCGGCCTGGGGAGGCGGAGGAGGCGGCCAGCCCTGAGCTGCAGCCGTCCAGCTTGGAGACGTGCAGGGGCCTCCTGCGGTCCATACTGACCCACTGGGGGCCTGCGTTCCCCGGCCCGGCGCCCACTCAGGGGCCCTCGGACCCGGCCACCCCCCACAGCCCCGGGTGCACCGTCGCCGCCCTGGTGGTCAGCTGGGTGCTGCGCACGGCGACCGAGTGCCCGCTCGGCGGGGCTGAGGCTGCGGGCCTCCTGCGCTGGCTGCGGGCCCACGTGGAGCGGCAGCCGGGGGTCGAGGCCCAGCTCCTCGGGGACGGCGCGGCGAGGAGCGGCCTGTTCCGGCTGTACAGCCGGCTCTGCGCAGAGGGGCTGGCGGGGCCCGAGCTCAACGCGCTGATGCTGCCGCTGGCGGCGGCCCTGAGCCCCTCGGGGACCCCCCACCCCCCCGCTGTGGAGACCCTCCACCTGGCTTCCCTGGACGACAAGGAGGAAGCCACGCGAGGTGATTCGGGGGTGCCGTGGCGGGTGGGGAGCCGTGGGCCTGACCGTGGGGGGCCGGGCCTTTGCCTGCGGGAAAGCCTTTAGGGACGCTCATCACAGCGGGGTGCTCGCCCAGACCTCCATTCCCCCAGGACCGTCCCTCCCTGCAGGCCAGGGACTTTCCTAAGTGTCCGCCATTTCCCAAACAGAATTACATTCCACATCGTGGCCAGGTGCATGTGTGTGGGCACACGAGTGCATGTGTGCGCACACGCATGTACATGCATGCACACAAGTACAGACACACACAGTTGCCATGTTTGGCGTTTGGCAGCTGCCTAGGAGAGGTTTGCACGTGCGAGTGAGGAATGGAGGCGTTGAAGCCGGGAGGAGGGCACGCGGGGCTGTGGCACCTGCACGTGGTCCCTCTGCCTGGAGGCTGGGCCCCTTCCCAGGACGCGGGGAGCAGGGAGGGGGGAGCAGGTGGGCTCACCTGGGAGCGGTGACGGTCCTCGTCCGGCTGCAGTTGGGGACTGAGCTCTGCTTGTCTGGGCGGTGGCGGGGGCGGGGGGCGGGGAGACCAAGAGGAGACTGGCCTGTAGCAGCGTTTCCTGCATCACCGAATACAGACAGACAGACGGACGGGTTCCTCAGGGAGCAGGACGATGAACCAGCGGTTAAGCAAAGGCAGGATGGGTTTGCTTTATAACTGCCCACTCGGTGGCCGCAGGCGGGGGCCTGGTCCATCGGGCTCTCGGGAGGCCGTGGCCGCGAGGGTGGGTGACGGGCTCTCTGCCGCGTGGATCCGCGTCCTGACGGCCGTGTCCTCCCCAGCCTCCGCCGCCTTCCTGCTGTCCCTGTGCATCCAGGACGTCTGGCTGGGGGCCCAGCGGCCAGACACCCTCCTCGCCCACGTCCAGATGGTCCGCGAGGCCGCGGAGGACGCGCCCGGCGCTGCCCAGGAGCCCATCGTCGGGCTCTGCGAGGACATCGCCGCCCTGGCCCCGGACGCGTGACGCCCTCGCAGGCTCCAGGAGTCCCTGGGGCGGGCGGGGCTGTGTGCAGTGACGGGCTCCTGGAGGAAAAGCTCGCTTTATTTATTGGACCGGTGAACAGACTGGAGGGACTGCGAGGGGCGGTCAGCGTGATGGTGCCGTGGGCTCCTTCGGGGCCGCACAGCCATCTGTGGGCGGCCCTTTTCTCGTTCCTCGCTCTTAGAGGAAATTCCTCGCAGCGAGTGGCACTGAGCACGCGAGGGTTCCTGTGTAAAGGTAAAGCTACACGTCCACAAACGTGTCACATACAATAAAAGGGCACGAACGGAGATGGCCGGGTTGTCTGTAGGGACCGGACACGGGTAAGCTCCTGCCGCAGCTTAACGTTCATTAAACGCACGGGGGCTGCTCAGACCCTTATGGGTGCAGTCGCCTTGACCTCTGCTCAGGGAAGGCAGCCTGTATTTTAACTGGTAATAAATGTCTATTTTTGTTAAGTTTCTGTGTTTTGCTTAATAGATGTTAAAAGCTGTTTTTAGTCCACAGAGACCTGCAGGTTTGAGGTCAGGGTCTGACTTCTAAGACCCTCATTGATTGGTGACTCACGTGGAATGTGGACAAGGCAGCTTCCCGTGTAGGAGTTTAGCCTGTCCCTCAGCTCTGCGCACCCCGCACCCCCCACGCCAGGGCTCCCGGCTCTCGGCCTCGTCCCCTGCCTGCCGTTTGCCCGTGTGACACCCCCTGAGAGGCTTGGCTGCTGCTCTTGTTCCCACGCCCGGGGTCCCTGAGCCTCCTGCTTCTCTCCATAACAAGGTTTAACCCAGACAGGAGCGTGCTGGTCGGCACAGTCCCCTCACCGCAAAGCAGGCTCCGCTCCCGCCCCCAACCCCGCAGCGTGTCCTCCCCCCGCCGTCCATCCTGCACGCAGGGCCCAGTGGGAAGGACACCTCCTTCCTCGCCCCCGTCTGCATCCCTGGAGCTCAGCGGCCCCTCGCCTTCCCTCCGCCCCACGGCCCCAGTCTGGGGAGGCCCCCGCCCTGGGAACGGGAAGGAGCTACAGATCATCCGGGAACTCGAGGTCGACGCAGCGTTGCCGCAGTGATAGTGGAGGCTAGGAAGTGGCAGTAAAGACCAGTGAGTGGCTATTTTAATCTATTTCTGTGTGTTCTGTTCTACGCTTCCCGAGTGAGCACAGGAGTGAGTAAGCAGCTGGGCGCTAACGCACTGCCATGTGGGGTGCTCCCGCCAGGCGGCTGGTGCGGCGGGCCAGTGCGGGTCACATGCCCACGTCGGCGCTCCTTGTGGTCGTCCTTGGCGGGCTGCGCTCCTGCTTTCGGGAGGCACGGGTCCGGTTTGAGTCCCTCGGAGTGGCCGTCGCTCGCTGGTGCAGAACCGTCTCCAGTGGGAGGCCGGCTGGGGTGTGGCCGACATCAGCTGATGCCGTGGGGGTCCCCATCCAGGGCCCGTTCCCACAGGAGAGCAGGGTGGGCCTGGGGGGTGGTGGGGGGCGAGGCGGAGAGCCCGGATGCCCCGCTGCCTGGCTCCCTGGCTGAGCTGGGCGGGGCCCCCTGGGGGGCGCTGGGGAGCAGCGGGTGCCTCCGGATGCAGAAGGGGAGACTGACGTGGAGGCTCCAGGGGCACGCAGGGCGGAGCGGGGCGTGGCTCCTGTGGACAGAGACGGGGGCGGGCGTCAGGGCTGCGAGGACAGTCCCTGCCCTGCTCCGTCGGGTTAACAGCTCAAGTGAGATACATTTACAACGTAAACCCATGAGCTACAGCATATTCATCCAATTTTGCAGCCATCACCACACTCTATTTTCTTATTTTTAAATTTTTTTTATTGATTTCAGAGAGGAAGGGAGAGGGAGAGAGGGAGAGAAACATCAATGATGAGAGAGAACCATTGACCGGCTGCCCCCTGCACACCCCCACTGGGGATGGAGTCCACAACCGGGGCCTGTGCCCTGACCGGGAATCGAACCCTGACCTCCTGGTTCATAGGTCAATGCTCATCCACTGAGCCACGCCAGCCGGGCACCAGCTCTCGGCCTCTGAAAATAGTCTGTTTCAGAATATTTTTATCCCCAAAGATGGGACCGTTAGCAACAGCCAGTCTTTCTGCCCCTAGAGCTGCCTCTTCTGGAAACTCCCCACCAGTAGCATCCCTGAGCCTCAGGTCCTCGGCTCACCCACGGGGCGGCCGTCAGGGCCTCGTTCCTCCTGTGGCAGTGCCGCTCGTGACGTGCAGCTCTTCACCACCCGGCCCTGAGACCCCTCGCCGCCGCCTGCACCCACCCGGCCCGCACACACCCAGCCGGCCCGCACACACCCACCCGGCCCGCACACACCCAGCCGGCCCGCACACACCCACCCGGCCCGCACACACCCACCCGGCCCGAACACACCCAGCCCATACACACACACACCTGGCCCGCACACACCCAGCCCACACACACACACACCCGGCCCGCACACCCACCCGGCCCGCACACACCCACCCGGCCGCACACACCTGGCTGCGGGAGCCGGGCGGGACATGGAGAGCAGGACGAGGAAGAGGAGCACCACGAAGGCGGCCAGGCTCGCCCAGAAGGCGATCACCACCGAGTCTGCAGGAGAGACAGGAGCAGGTGTGACCCACGGACAGTGCCCGGCAGGGGGTGGGGGAGGCGGGGGCTGGGGAACGGCGAGGGTGGACGTCCATTCTCTGCTGGCCTCTGGGCTGTGGGCCGTGACGGGCGGGAAGTGGCTTCGCCCAGAGCCCTGGCCACTGGGTGGTGAAGGGCTGTCTGTCGAGGGGAAGCGGATGGATGCACTCTTTTAGCTGCTGCTGCTGCTCGGAAGGTGGGTTTCCCACCGGCCAAGGTGGCTCGGTGGTTGAGCATCGACCTGTGAACCAGGAGGTCAGGGTCCGATTCCCGGTCAGGACACAGGCCCGGGTTGTGGGCTCCACCCCCAGTGTGGGGCGGGCAGGAGGCAGCCGGTCGATATTTCTCTCTCCCTCTCCTCTCCCCTCTCACTAAAATCAATAAAAACACATTTTTCAAAAAGAAGAAGCCGGTTTCCCTGCTCCCTTGCTCCTTGGGAGGGAGAAGAAAGGGCCCGCCAGCTCCTGTGACAGGCGCCTCCCCTCCCGAGAGGCCGGCGGGGCCTGGTGAGCTCCGGCAGGAGCACTGAGCCCGGGAGACCGCGCCGAGCACCTGCCGGGCAGAGCGCTCCTTCCCCGCGGGAATGTCGCCGAGGCCTCCCTGGCCACCTGCTCCGGAGGGACCG
The DNA here is from genome assembly GCF_951640355.1 of Cnephaeus nilssonii. Lineage (NCBI taxonomy): Eukaryota > Metazoa > Chordata > Mammalia > Chiroptera > Vespertilionidae > Cnephaeus > Cnephaeus nilssonii. The sequence continues at coordinate 1,266,712 of NC_137074.1, read as the reverse complement.
GAGAGAGAGACGAGAGAGGGGCCCTCCCTGTCGGCTGGGCAGGCAGCGGGGCACCAGCAGGAGGAAAAGGCCCGTGTGCAGTGCCACCGGCTGTTTGTGGCCGCGGCTACGGCGGGGACACCCAGGAGACGCCCTGGACCCGCCTGGGAGAACCGGCAGGTCGGGTGCCGTTCACCAGCTCGGGGACCTCAGCCAGTGGACGGGAGCCGCTGCGAGGTGGCGGTGGCGGGGCTGCTGGGCGTCTTTGGTTAAATGGCCACAGGGGAGGGCCCGGCCGGCGGGGCTCCGGGGCTGAGCATCGACCCAGGAACCAGGAGCTCACGGTTCCATTCCCGGTCAGGGCACAGGCCCGGGTTGTGGCCTCAGTCCCTAGTAGGGGGCGTGCAGGAGGCAGCCAATCCATGGTTCTCTCTCTTCATTGATGGTTCTCTCTCTCGCTCTCCCTTCCTCGCTGAAATCAATAAAAACATATTCTTGAGCACCTAGGTCCGTTCTGTCAGCACCGCTAAGGAAGCAGCTTCAAACCTTGGCAGTTGGGAACTCTCCCTCCCGCTCCCCAGCATCCCCTCCCCCTCCCCCACGGGCTCTCAGTCTTCTGCCCCTGCCCTGGGTCAGTGTCCTCACCCACCCACCCACCAGCAGGACGTGGGACAACACCTTCCACAGCCCAGCCCTGCGGACACGTGACATTGAAGCTGCCGGACCCTCAGGCGCAGGAGCTGTTCCTGTGACGTCCTCTCATCGTGTTCCGCTGCGAAAGGCAGCCCAGGAAAGAGGGTTCGATCCCCCTCGGGAGGCCCCCCCCCCCCCCCCCGCTCCGGGAGGACATCCTGTCCCGGGCAAAGCCCTCACCCCGCTGGGAGTTCAGCACAAGGGCTTGTTTTCACAGGGAGACCTGGCTGGACAATGGAAGGCCCAGCCCCGCCCCAACGTCCCCTCTCTCCACGCCCCACCCCTCACTCCCTCCCTCCCCTCTCCTCCACACCCCCCCACCCCCCCTTCCTCCCTTCCTTTCTGGGGCGACACTGGCTGGACGGGGAGTGAGGCGGCCACAGTGGTTGGCAAGAGAAGGCTCTGGGTGGCGGGCGGCATGGCTTGTTGGGGGCTTTCTCATCCGAACTTGGAGGCAGCAAATCCATTCCATTAAAACACTTGCTGGCCGAAACCGGTTTGGCTCAGTGGATAGAGCGTCGGCCTGCGGACTGAAGGGTCCCGGGTTCGATTCCGGTCAAGGGCATGTACCTTGGTTGCAGGCACATCCCCAGTAGGGGGTGTGCAAGAGGCAGCTGATCGATGTTTCTCTCTCATCGATGTTTCTAACTCTCTATCCCTCTCTCTCTTCCTCTCTGTAAAAAATCAATAAAATATATTTAAAAAAAAAAAAAAAAAAAAAACACTTGCTGTCCACAGGAGGCACCTGAGTTTTGTTGAGGGAAAACGGCTAAGCCCCCAAATGCACTCCCATTCGAGTCCCAGGTCCTGGCAGATTAGCTCCAGGATGTTCCCCTTCTCGGGGAATAGCGCGGGGTCACGGCCCGAGGCTCCGGTTCTGAGTTCTAATTCTGACTGCCGTTTTCTAGCTACCTGATCTCAGACAATCTGGGGTTTTCACAGCTCTAAATCCGTGTGTTATACAGACTGCCACACAGATGAAATAAGATCATACGTGTGTGCAATGCACATGGCACAGTTCCTCATTCCCTGGCCGTGCAGCGGTCTGTAAACAGAAGGCATTGTTCTGTGAAGAGGGTTTGTGGCAAGTGATATCGCTGCATCCTTCTAGCTCGCGAGAATATAAGCTGTGCCTTGGCCGGTGAGGCTCAGTGGTTGGAGCGTCAGCCCGCACAGCCAAGGGTCGAGGGTTCAATACCTGGGTTGCATGTTTGCTCCCCACCCCGGTTGGGGTGGTGCAGGAGGCAACCAGTCGATGTGCCTCTCACATCAATGTTTCTCCCCCCACCCCCTGCTCCCTCCTTCCCTTCCTCTCTGAAAAGCAATGGAAGAAATATCCTCATGTGAGGGTTAACAACAAAAAAAGGAAGATGTGCCAGAACTGGTTTGGCTCAGTGGATGGAGCGTCGGCCTGCGGACTGAAGGGTCCCGGGTTCGATTCCGGTCAAGGGCATGTGCCTTGGTTGCGGGCACGTCCCCTGTGGGGGGTGTGCAGGAGGCAGCTGATTGATGTTTCTCTCTCATTGATGTTTCTAGCTCTCTGTCCCTCTCCCTTCCTCTCTGTAAAAAATCAATAAAATATTTTTTTAAAAAAAAAAAAAAGGAAGATGTGAGGAACAGCAGCATAGATTGCTGGTTGTCAGTCCTACTGCCCTCCCCCCTTGCATTTCCCTAGTAACAGAACCCCTGCTGATGGCTGGGCACAAGGCTGTCTGGGAGAAAGACTACAGTTCCCAGCCTCTCTTGCAGCTAGGTGTGGCATGTGACAAGGTGTTGGCCAATGAGGTGTGAGTGGGATTTTCCTGGACAGCTTCTTGCAATCTTCCTGCAGGGACTGCGGGTTTCTGCTCCCTAGGTCCCTTCTTACTCTCCTGCCACCTTTTCTGCCCAGAGCACGGCGGTGACGCGGAGCCTGGCGTGGGCGTGGGGCCGAGGGCACGGCTGTGACGCGGAGCCTGGCGTGGGGGCGAGGGCACGGCTGTGCGCGGAGCCTGGAGTGGGGCGTGGGGCGTGGGGCCGAGGCCACGGCTGTGACGCGGAGCCTGGCGTGGGGCGTGGGGGCGAGGGCACGGCTGTGACGCGGAGCCTGGCGTTGGGCATGGGGGCGAGGGCACGGCTGTGACGCGGAGCCTGGCGTTGGGCGTGGGGGCGAGGGCACGGCTGTGACGCGGAGCCTGGCGTGGGGCATGGGGGCGAGACCACGGCTGTGACGCGGAGCCTGGTGTGGAGCGTGGGGCCGAGGCCACGGCCCGCGAGAGCAGAGGAGGAACCGGGGAGGCTGGTTCCTGAGGGTTTCGTGGGGCCAGCCCCGCACCCGCCCGCAGACGACCACCTGGGAGACAGCACCTTCTGTTTCACCGGGTGCTCCGTTCATCGCGACCAGTTTTCTGTGTGGAATCAGTAAAAAACCTGACTTTTTAAGTAAAAGTCCTCAAACTCACAAATCCAAATGAAACTGACCTTCGGAACAGCCCTCCTCTCGACCACAGAAGCGTGTCCATGTCCCTAACACGCATGTCCTGACCAAACACTGGGAACACCTGCCCGCTCTCCTTTGGGATTACCTTCGGGCAGCACCAGCTGTGCTGTTAGGAGCGGGTGAGATGGTTGTCTATTTTTGACACCCGGGTTGTGTGATCGGCCTAATCTCATTCACCCGATGGCTCCTCATGATTCTTCACTGTTTCCCCAAAGCAACTCCACCCTTAAAGGACATACCTGGGCCCGACGGTGTGGCTCAGGGGTTGGGCGTCGACCTGTGAACCAGGAGGTCCCGGTTCGATTCCTGGTCAGGGCACAGGCCCGGGTTGTGGGCTGGATCCCCAGCAGGAGGCAGCCGGTCCATGATTCTCTCTCATCATTGATGTTTCTCTCTCTCTCCCCCTCTCCCTTCCTCTCTAAAATGAATAACTTTTTTTTTTTTTAAATAAGGGCATGGAACGATTTCCGTCTTGAGCTGGTGGGCAGGAGCCCACCTCCCTCCTCATGTGAGTCTCCCGTCCTTGGCGATGCGTCTGCCTTGGACAGCCGTGTGTGACTCGTTCATGAAACCCCCGCGGACCCCGGGACCTCGGGGAGGGCGGGGCTGGGTCCCCGGGGCCGGGCCTTTGTTTTGTTTTTCTTGCTCATGCATTTCCTCGGCTAACTAGTTCTCTTGCCTGAGAAGCTGGAAGGATCTCCAGGGATTTGCTGACAAAGCCCCGAGTTACCCAAGAGATGGAGGCTGGGCGGGAGCTGAGCCAAGGCGTTAACCCGCTCCGGGCGCCCGTCCTGCGGCAGGAAGCTGACCTCGAGGGCGTTTCATAGAACCGTCGAGTCAGACCTCTCAGGGGACAGCAAGCTAGCTCTCCCCGAGTCTGCACACAGACACGGGAACCCCGCAGCCTGCGATGTGAGGGCATTCACCTCGTCACCGGAACCCCGGGCCCACGGCCCTCTATCTAGAAATCTGTTACCACACGGGTGCCCCAGCGCGTCGGCGTTTCTCAGGCGAGTCCGGAACTTTCTAAGGACGATGACGGACCCTGTCCCCGCTCCCTGCTCCCTCCCAGCGCGGGCGGTCCCGGCCCCCCCTGAGGTGTCCGGTGGGTGGACAGAGAGCCGCGGGGCCCGGCCCCCCGCCCCCCCCCCCCCGCGGGCAGGACTCACACTTGTGGGCTCCCAGCTGCTTCTCGTCCACGGGCAGGAGGTCCAGGTAGTCCAGGTAGTACTCGTAGCCGTAGGAGGGCGCCGAGGCGTTGCTGCTGTTGGCCATGGCCGGGCCGTGCCGCTGGGTGTCCGGCGCTGCGCAGGCCGCGGCGCAGATTGGCCAACGGCCTCGGGGGAGCGTCCAAGTGTGTCTGTGGGTCTCGGGCCCAAGGCCGCCCCGGCCGGAGCCATTGGCTGGAGAAAGGGGGGGGGGGGGCGCCTGCCGGACGCACTGGGCTCCGCGGCCCGTTCCTGGCACGGCTCCAAGGCAAACAGCCGGGCGGAGGGCCGCGGCCCCGGGGCCGGAGGGGGCAGGACGCAGACCCCGGCCGGGGAAGACGAGGGGCCGAGCGCTGGGCGGCGTCCCTGTTCGGCCGTAAGTGTGTGAACAGGTTACCCAGCGGGGCCTGGCGCTGCCCTTGGCCACACGAGGCGGCGCCGGGCCATTGAGCAACCACCGCCACCGGCTCAGATTCGTCATCCGAGGCGGAGACGGCGATGTGGGCCTGAACTGTGACCCGCTCACGTCCACGCCACCGTTCATTAGCCAGAGCGCGCCCCCACCCCGTGCCCCCCGTTTATCTGGGCCCCTGAGACCCTGGGCTCCGACGATGGACGAGGTGCGGTCTGGGCCGCGGCCCCACACGGGGGTCGAGCTCTGGGACACAGCCCGCAGGTCACCAGCTGCTGAGGGCGGGGGGAGCAGGCTGGGGGCCGCAGGGCCGCCGCCCTCGGAGGCGCACGGTCAGGGGGCGTCCCCAGGGCTGAGAGGAGCAGGGTGACAGGCGGAGGGGCCCTGGCTCAGCCTCCGAGAGCCGAGCTCACACAGCACTGGGGCCTTTCCCGCCAGCACCCACTTCCCGTGCTCCACGCGGGTCACCGCGGAGGGCGCCGCACGGACGGTGCGGACGGCAGCCGGGCACCTGGCCTCGCGGGGGAGCCTGCAGCCCCCGGTCCACGGGGCCACACCCGCACGCCGTGGTCTGCAGCTCCATGAGGGTCCAACCTCGTGGGTGTTTCCACAGAAATCGTTCCATCCTGCATCCCGGGACAAACGCGCTCCCCGCATCCGCACACGGAACCCGGAGCTGGCTGTGAGGCAACGGGCCTCCCGCACTGGAGAGCCCTCGGGCAGTGTCCCGCCCCAGCGGCCATCACCGCCCGCAGCCAGAGCTCAGCCCCACGCGCGCACACACACGCACAGACCACCGAGCGTACACACACACACAGCCATGCACACACACGCACACAAATGCACAGACCACCGAGCGTACACACACACAGACAGCCATGCACACACTCACAGACCACCTGTGCGTCCACACACACACACAGCCATGTACATGTATACACATGCATACACTCGTGTGTGCACGCCCAGGCACCCACACGCACACATGCACACGCACAGAGGAATGTTCTAGGCATGGTCTCCTGCGGTTGAGGAGGCTGCGGAGCCTGCGGGCTGGAGGCCTGGGAAGCCGGGGTGGAGGTTGAGGCCCGAGAGCCAGAAGCGGGTGGGGGTTGCACGGCGTTCACTCTGCTCTTCTTGCTGCTTTTGCAAATGTTTGAAATGGTCTGTGGTAGCAATTTACTTTGTAAAAGTCACGCACCCCCTACACTTGCTTTCATATTCCTATGCTGGTGTCAGTATGAAAATGTGAGTTTTTCCAAGATCATCCAGAGGGAGGCGCTGTTCATCTGAAGGGTGTGGTGTGTCTGCCCACAAGGTGACCGGTTTGTCCCACGTGGCGGCTGAATAACAGCCCCCACATACCCACATCCGAGCCCCGGCTGCGCGCGTGACTTTAAACGCCGACAGGACGGCACTGGGGCGGCGATGGGATTCCCCGGGTTACCGATGGGCTCAGGTGAGCCTCAGTGTCTTCCCAGGAAGCAGGAAGAGGGATGTGACCACAGGTCATGTGACAACAGAATGGGGGGCGTGATGCTGGACCAGGGCCCAGGAATGAGGTGGCCTGGCAGGGGGGAAGGGGCGGGAAGGCAGCGCCCCACTGTCAGCCCCACACGCTCACCTCAGACGGCTGATCCAGGCTGTCAGAGGGTGGATCGTGTGCCTTAAGCCACCAAGTGTGTGGTGACCTGATGGCCGCGCTGGGCACTGAGCCCAGCACGGAGGCCGCCCCACCTGCCCGCACCCCAGCTTTCCGCCTGGAAATTGGGGCTGCCAGCCTCGAGGCAGAGGACTGTGGGAGCTGCTGAGGCCCTGTCCCCACGCGCCCCTGTCCTCCCTGTCCGTGTCTCCTCCCACCTGGGCCCTGTGCTCCACCGACCGGCCGTCACCCCGGCCAAGGAGCACCCCATTCCTGTGAAAGAAGCCCGGGACGCAGCTTCCCCGTCAGCCGCGGTTATAACTCCGGGCGGAGGACAGGGCTTCGGGCCGGGCTCCGAGGGGTCTGCCCGCGGAGTGCCATCTGCGGCCTCCGGGACCAGCCGCGCTTCCCGTTGTCAGCTAAGCCTCCCCGTCCCCGTCCCCGCTCCCACCAGGCTGCTCCTGGCATCTTAAGGTCAAGATCATCATCAGACCAAGTCCATTGTCACAATCGGCGTTTTGTCACCTGGAAGTGAAAACTCCAAGCAAATGGAATTAAAGTATGTCCCATTGGATGCCCTGGCTGGTGTGGCTCAGTGGATAGAGCGTCGGCCTGCGGACTGAAAGGTTCCAGGTTCGATTCCGGTCAAGGGCATTTACCTTGGTTGCGGGCACGTCTCCAGTAGGGGGTGTGCAGGAGGCAGCTGATCGATGTTTCTCTCTCATCGATGTTTCTCTCTATCCCTCTCCCTTCCTCTCCGTAAAAAATCAATAAAACATAATTTTTTTAAAAAATAAAGTATGTCCCATTGGAAAATGTAGCAAGGGAGGAGGGCTGAGAGAGGGAGGAAAGGAAGGAGGGGGAGGGCTGAGGGAGGAGGGAGGGAGGGAGGGAGGGGGGACCATAGTGTATGGCTTTATTTTTAATCCTGCGTCAGAGATACAGACAGGAGCGTGCACAGACACGTGGTGAGGTCGGGGTTTGCTCCACAGGACCAGCATCAGCCAGCGTCCCCGTCCCGTGTCTCCCCGTTTCCTCTAATCCATTCGCTCGGATAAGGGGCCCGCGGGGCAGCTGTTGTGGCTGCAGCTGTTCACGGTGTGGGGCTCCCTGCTTCCTGACTGCGCGTGGGACTCACTGTCCCCACTTTTCACATCTCCTCGTTGTCAGTCATTCTATTCTGTTCTGTGAATGTCGGTGAACTGCATGTCCAGCGGGACCGTGGAGTGACGGAACCCCGATGCCCACTGGGTGCCGGGGCAATGCCGAGGGCGTCACAGCGGGGGGGGGGGGGCGGGCTGTGGAAATGGTGCCTGGCTTCTCTCTGAGGGGCCGTGTGAGGCCAGGCTGCCCCGTCGGGGACATGGCCCAGGGCAGCCCTGGGGTCAGGACTCCCTCACCCAGAGGGGGGTGAGCCAGGACCCTCCCTCCAGCTACGGCATAGAGCGCTCCAGGGACGCTCCGACCCCTGTTCCTGGAACCTAGAGGTGAGGCCTCTGGGTGGGGCGGGTGGTGCAGACCTTCGAGATGGGAGGCCCACCACAGCCACTGGTGGTGTGTGGGGTAGGGGTTGGGGGGCCCTTTTCCCAAGACGCGGGGACGGGTGCTGGGCCTGCAACAGCCCAGGTGTCCACTCATCCCTGCCGCTAACGGCCGTGATGTCTGCACCCCACAGGGTCTCGTGGACCCAGCATCTCGGTGACCCTCTCCCAGCTCAAACGTGTTCTGGTTTTCCCGAAAACCACATGCCCTTCTCCTTCTCTGTAACTTTCAGAAGAAAAACATATCCCTGTTGCTCAGCCAGCGTGGCTCAGTGGTTGAGCATTGACCTATGAACCAGGTCACAGTTCAATTCCTGGTCAGGGCACAGGCCCGGGTTGCAGGCTCAACCCCCCAGTAGGGGGCGTGCAGGTGGCAGCCGATCAGTGATTCTCATCATTGATGTTTCTCTGTCTCTTCCTTCCTCTCTGAAACATATATACGTATACAGACTGTCCTGGGGTTACGTCGGACTCGACATACGTCGTTTTGTGGTTACGTTGCCATCTCCCATTTATTTATAAAAAAATTCCGTCATTTTGAGGTATGTACATACATATGTGCTTTATGTTTTTTATTATTTATTTACCACAAGTAAAGGTCAGGAATTGTTATCTTTCTTTTAATTTTTTTTTTACTGTTCCACTTCATCACTGCTGTCTGTGCTCCATGTGAGTGACGTAGGTACTTATGCAGGTGGGTTCCAACTTCCGGCAAAAATCACGTTACGTCTCACTGTAGGAACGGATCTCCGACGTAACCCGAGGACCTACTGTATATATACACTGAGTGGCCAGATTATGATGATCTCTGCACGCATAATAATCTGGCCACTCAGTGTATATCCTTTCTTCCTATATAATAAAAGGCTAATATGCAAATTGTCCCCTTAACCAGGAGTTCGACCAGCAGGCACGCCAGCCAACCGTCTATGTCCCCTCCCCCTGGCCAGGCTGGCCAGACCCCACCCATGCACGAATTCATGCACCGGGCCTCTAATTTACATACATATATATACATATATACATATATATATATATATATATATATATATATATATATATACACACACACACACTAGAGACCCGGTGCATGATATTCGTGCAATAGGCCCCTGGCTTTACTCCCCCGCCGCTGTCTGGAGCACCACTCCAGTAGCTCCCTCCGCCGCCCCCCTTCCCCTCATAGCAGGCTTCACACGGCTCTGCGCCTGCATATGCAAATCAACCTCCATCTTTGTTGGGTTAATTTGCATACTCACTCTGATTGGCTGTGGGCATAGCAGAGTGATGGTTAATTTGCATTTTCTCTTTTATTAGGTAGGATACACACACACACACACACACACACACACACACACACACTGACCGGGTTATTATGCGTTCAGAGATCATCATCTGGCCACTCAGTGTATATTCAATGGGAAACAAAAACTTCATGTCACTTGCTTTATTGTGATATTCACTTTATTGTGGTGGTCTATAACCAAACTCTCACTATCTCTGAGGTATACCTGTATTGTGATTGTATTTTTTAAACATCTTTGTGATATATATGAAATGGTATGATGTCTTGGATTTGCTTCAAAATACCCCATGGTGTGTGGGAAAGGTATAGGTAGAGAAGATTTCTTGGTAATTCTTAAAGCTTATTAATGTATTCACGGTAAGAACATTATGCAAGGCATCTAGCAATATGGATTATTGGACTTTTAAGAAATGTGCACAAAGCTTTGACTTGGGAATTTCTGTTAATTTATCATGAAATAATCAGACTAGGCAGAAAGCTCTATGTATAAGAATGTTCATCTTACCATTATTTATTTTCAGACATTTATCACCCATGCATCCTGTAAGAAAAACAATGTTACTTTAACAAAATGAAATGGGAATCTCAGATGGATGAGAACATGAGATACAAACAAAACAAAATTGTGGCAGCTGAAGGGTGAAAACAGCTCAGAGGCCTCTTTTCTATTTGTGGTGCACTTCAGTGGAACGGCTGGGAATCACCCCGATTCCCAATCTCTTGATTTCTGAATGGGGAATGAGAGAGTTCTGACTAGGCCACCTGACCCAAACATGCACCCAGTGCCCAGATTATTATGATCTCTGAGCGCATAATCATCTGGCCACTCAGTGTATATAATGTATATATTATATATATGTGTGTGTGTGTGTATATATAATATGTATATGTATATGTATATTATACATATACTAGAGGCCCAGTGCACGGATTCGTGCACCATTGGGGTCCCTCGGCTGGGCCTGCGCCCCCTCGCAATCCGGGACCCCTCCGGATGTCGGACAGCGGGTTTCAGCCGGATCCCCGAGCCCGGGCCCAGGCTGGCCTGCCGCTACCCTGGAGGCCCGAGAGGCTCCCCCGCAGCAGCTCGGCAGCCTGACCTCTCCCGGGTGCCTCCGGGCGCCTGCGCGGCCTCAGCTGTTCCGACCACAGCTGGCGGCACACAGAGCCACCAGGTGTTGTTGTTTGTGAAGCGAACGCAATGGAAGCCCCGGGAACCCCAGGAGCATCAGCCCCCGTTTCACACACACAGACACCCACGTGCTCTTCCCGCACATTTTGCCCCCTCCCCCCTCAGCCTCCCACCCCCATCTCCCACCCCCCACCCCCTCCCGCCAGGCTCTGAGCCGCCAACGCTCCAGGGGACAGACTCCGGGCGACCCTCCATCACCGCCCTGCGCGGCGGGTGTGCGGCAGCGCGTGCGGTTCCAGTCCTGTCGGTGCAATCAGCCATTAACCCCGTGTGCTCCGCTGGACGGGCGTTCTCCCGGCAAAGGGGTCTTCCATTTCTTCTCCCGGTTCCTGTGCCTTCTCCGCCCGCGGGACCGCACCTGGGACGGCGGCCTGGCAGCTCGCGCCGTAACCCGCCTCCGGGGCAGCGGACTCGCCTTAGACCCACGGGGGCGGCCCCGGGGAGGAGCTGCTGACAGTCCGGGCGCGGAACTCTCTGACACCGCCCAGCGGGGGAGGCGTGGCCGCCGCACCGCCCGCAGCCTCCGCGCCCAGCGGCGGGAACCTCACGCACGCGCAGCGCCCACCCGCCTGGCAGAACCGGCAGCGAGCATGCGCACTAGCGGGCTGCTCGCCGTCCCGCCTCCGCCAGGCCCCGCCCCTGACGCCGCGGCCCCGGCTGGACGTCGGCCGTCTGGCCCCGCCCCGCGCATGCGCACAGGCGACCTCGTTTCCCGTGGTGCTCCGCGGCCGTCCGGTTCGTAGAGATGGCGGGAGTCCCCGCGCAGGGACGTTGCCGAGGATGCACCTCCACCGGCTGCGCGTGCGGCGACCAGGGCACGTGGACCGAGCCCTCGCTCTTAAGCCAGCGGCTGTCGGAAGGCTCGCCCGGCCACGAGCTGCTGGAGAAGTGGACGAGCACGTGGGGCTCCCTGAGCGGGCCCGCGGCGGGGGCGGAGCGGACGCGGAGCGGGGAGGCGGCGGCCGCGCGGGACGAGGACCGGCCGCTCGTGTTCCTGTGCGCCGGCTGCCGGCGGCCGCTGGGCGACTCGCTGAGCTGGGTGGCCGGGCCGGAGGCCAGCTGCATCCTGCTGCGCAGTCAGTGGCGGGCCCTCCCCGGCGGGCGGCGGGGGTGCGCGCGGGCGGCGGGTGCTCCGGGGCCGCCAGGGCCGGTAAGAGCAGGGCGCCTAGGAGGGGGCGCTGCCCCGCCCCGTGCGCTCACGAGGGACAGTCCCTTCCTGTGGCCTCCCGGCCCGTCGTCCGTGCATCGGTCGCGGTTGAGTCAGCATCGTTGTGAGCTTCGTTAAAAACAAAAACAAACAAAACAACGAGGTTCTCAGCACTTCGGTGTAGCCGCTCTGAATCACTCCCCACGGGAACCTGCGCGCCGTTCCTTGGTACAGAGTCTGGCCGGCGGGTCTCTCTGGGACAGGGAGCCCTTCCGCTGCCGCTGCCCGCTTCCTGGGGGGGGGGGGGGGTCAGTGCCAGCTGACCTCCCGGCTGCATCCGCGGGCGCGGCCTCCGGCGTCGGACCACAGCGGACAGCACACAACGCCGCCAGGGTTTGTTGTTTGTAAGCGAACTCGCAATGAAAGCCCCGGGAATCCCGGGAGCACTGGACAGTTAGAAGGCGTTCCCGGTCTGGTTGCTTTCGTAGTATTTATTTAGGGGAGTGGTTCGCGTATATTTTTGCTGAATTGGTGTAAAAATGGCTATTCTGGGGCTTGTGGGCTTCAAGTTGAAGTTTCCTTTCTGGAGTAAAATACTGGGAAGGAGGAGGACTCCAGGGCCCATAGTCACCGGAGCTTTTTGATGCCCGCGGTTGCCCGTGAGGACGCGGCAGGTCATTAACAGTGATTGTTAGTCCGGCCCGTGGCTCAGGGGCTGAGCATCGACCTAGGAACCAGGAGGTCAGGGCACAGGCCCAGGCTGCGGGCTGGATCCCCAGTGGGGGGCGTGCACGAGGCCGATCCAGGATGCTTTCTCATCGCTGATGTTTCTGTTTCTCTCTTCCTCTCTGAAATCAGTAAAAATATATTTTTTAAAAGGAACAGTAATTGCTGCGTCCCTTTTAGTTGTTAGACATAAGCCTAAGAACAGGCGTTTCCCATGGTCATTTATCGGGATCAACCCTTTGATGGTTGAAATCACATAGTGCAGACCAGGCGTCTTCACACTACGGCCCGCGGGCCACAGGCGGGTGTTTTTGCCGTTTTGTTGTTTTACTTCAAAATAAGATATGTGCAGTGTGCATAGGAATTTGTTCATAGTTGTTTTTTTAAACTATAGTCCGGCCCTCCAACGGTCTGAGGGACAGTGAACTGGCCCCTGTTTAAAAAGTTTGAGCCAAAACTGGTTTGGCTCAGTGGATAGAGCGTCGGCCTGCGGACTGAAGGGTCCCAGGTTCGATTCCGGTCAAGGGCATGTATCTTGGTTGCGGGCACATCCCCCGTGGGGGGTGTGCAGGAGGCAGCTGATCGATGTTTCTCTCTCATCGATGTTTCTAGCTCTCTATCCCTCTCCCTTCCTCTCTGTAAAAAATCAATAAAATATATTTTTAAAAAAAAAAAAAGTTTGAGGACCCCTGGTGCAGAGGGTGAGAGGAGAGCTCGACTTACTCCTGACCCCGACACTGATGTAGCCCCCGAGTTTGTTCTCATCTAGACTTCCCCGGTAGCCCCTGCAGCATCAGCATATTAAAACATGCAAACTGTTAAAAACACACCGGAGGTTATATTAACGTATATGTTAAGCATGTGGTTTTTTGATCCACACACATGTTCTGAATATTCTTCCATATTGGTGTACACAGATATACTTCATGATTTCAGCAGATGCTGTATCCTTGCTGACAGCAGTACAGCGTGGCAATGGCCCCTCGACTGTTGGGGTTTGAATCCTGGCCTGCTTACTCGCTGTGTCTCTTTGGGCAAGTTACTTAGCCTCGCTGCCTCAGTTTTCTCCGCTGTAAAATGGGGATTTTACAAATTGATGTAACTCCCCCCCCCCCCCCATGAAAGATAAACTCTTGGGTTAACTTTCATTCCCTCCTGCCCCAGTGTGAGCAAGTTGAATTATTTTTACTTTTTCAAGATTTGTAGCGTGTACATACTGTTCTGTAGCTGTAGCATGATCATTTAGCTTTTAAAAAAAATACTGATTGGAGGGAGGGAGGGAGAACATGGACTTGTTCTTTGCTTATTGATGCGCTCATCGGTTGATTCTCTTCCAGGTGCCCTGACTGTGGGTGGAACCCACAGCCGTGTGGTGTCTGACGATGCTCTGACCAGCTGAGCTGGGGCCAGGGCATCGTTGAGCTTTAATGTAGTGTTTATGTGAACTCGTTTCTCCAGTCCGGGACTCACTCACACAGCAGGCGTGTGAACCGGGTCTCGCTCCTGAGTGTGGGTTTGGTCACAGGGCACCACTTGCTCCCCCTCCTGAGGAACCTCCGGGTTGGCTGCTTGAAGTGTCTCTGTCGTCTCTGTGCGCGACGGCAGCCTGGCCGCGGGCAAGTCGGGGTCGTGCTCGCTGCTGTTGCGGGCCTGGGGCCGCGAGGACAGGCCCCGGGGCCGGTGTGGCCGAGGAGTGGAGTAAAGATCAGACTTGAGGAGGCAGGAAGGGGCTGGCAGTCCAGCCGTGGGCTGTTGTTCGGAATCAGGATCTCTCCCGTCAGTGAGGCGTGTAAGCCGGCGCGGCGTGACCTAGATTTTAATGTGGAGGAAGCGATGGCGGGAGGCCTGAGCGTGGGAGTGGGGTGGGTCAGGGGCGCAGTGGTCCAGGAGGAGGAGAGGAGGTTGGGGGCTGCAGGGAGAGCTGTGAGGTGCGATTGACAGGACTTGTCAGCATCGTGGATGTGGGGGAGCAGGATGAGGACAAAGAATCGAGGATGACACCCCAGTTCTGGTTTGAGCAACTGGATGGATGGAGGTGGAATGTAGACTAGGAGGAGGTGAAACCAGGACTGTTTTGGCTCTTGTAGGTCGATATCCCCTCTTCACCTCCCACCCCCACCCCCACCCCCGGCTTCAGTGCCTGGACCTGGGTCCGCTGGAGTGTTGCTTCTCCTCGGGTCCGCTGGGACCCCTGCACAGTCACGGCCTCAGAGATTGTGGCCGGCGCCCTGAGGACACGCGGTGACGTGCAGGGGAACAGCCTGGGGGTGGACGCATTGGCGTCATCATCTCCCCTGGTTTTGATCCCAGTTTCACCGTGTCTGGCAGGTTCTCGGTGGTCTTTGCATTGAGGTTCTCATTGTTCCATGTTTTACTGTCAATTGAGTTTTCCCTCTGACTTGATTCATTTTGTTCATTTGAGTGGTTTTCTGGAGAGGGAAGGAAATAACCCTTATTCTGCCATCCTCTTCCAAAAACCCAGGACACTGTTTTAAACCACCCACCCGTGTGTGTGTGTGTGTGTGTGTGTGTGTGTGTGTGAGAGAGAGAGAGAGAGAGAGAGAGAGAGAGAGAGAGAGAGGGAGAGGGAGAGACAGAGGGACTTGAGCTCTCATTTTTTCTGGTCCTCTGAGCTCTAAAATAAAAGTTGAGTTAGAAGTTTCCTAAGTGTCTGTATCTGTTACAACAAACCACATGAACGAGTCACTGTTCTTTCTTTGAGGTGTGTCCAGCAATGTTTCTGTGGATGCGGAGCAGGTACTGTCCAAACGGGAGAACGAGAATGGTTGGTGAGTAAGGCTGTTCCACGTGAATGTGGGTGTTAGAGAAAGCGTTTGCTTTTCAAGTAGGAATCCCTGATTATCACCAGTGAGATGGCCTGGGCCCTCCCCCAGGGGTCGGTGTTAGTGTAGGAATCCCTGATTATCACCAGTGAGATGGCCTGGGCCCTCCCCCAGGGGCCGGTGTTAGTCGTAGTGACTGCATTGGTTCTGGGTGATGGCGAGCTCCTTCGCTTTGCGGGGAGAGTTGTTTCTGAGGCACACGGACGCTCCCTTTCCGGGTTGTGGGGCGGGTGCTGAGGAAATAGAAAATCAACACAGAGAAGAAGACCTGTATCCTGAGATCTCAGAGCCACGGGCGCCTCAGCAGCGCCACCCACCTTTCCACGTCAGGGCACCCACAGAAAGTGCCACTGTCCCAGGGACACACACGCACACACGCACACATACACGCACACCGGCCTGTGGCAGGAAATAGACAAGGGTACGTGGGGCCAGAATGACAGCACGGGGCCTCCTCCCGCGGAAGGGACCTGCGTCTCGGCCCCCCCCCCCCCCCCGCTGTGAGTGGCACCCTCAGCAAACCGCAGGGCGGCCCTGCCTGAGTCAGTGTTCCCGGAGCCTGTCCTGCTGGTGTGAGAGAACGTTAGGCACACAGGCCGTTAAACACGCTCACGTCGTGTGTATTTTCAGTGTGTTTTAAAACACTGGTCTTCATTTTTAGTAACGCTAGACTGTTGTAGCCAAATCCAGTACCCTTCGACTAAAGATTATTGCAGGAGAAGGAGATTCCCAGTGCAGGTAGCATATGGCTGCAACGAAAACATGTGCTCTGCTCGCAGGTGGTTAGACGTGGAAGCCAGCCTGGGGTTCTCTCTCCTCCTGTATTCGGAGGAAGGCAGGCCTGGGAGGGAGGCAGGCCGGGGAGGAAGGCAGGAAGGCAGGAAGGCAGGCCGGGGAGGAAGGCAGGAAGGCAGGAAGGCAGGCCGGGGAGGGAGGCAGGCCTGGGGCGGTTGGGGCTTGGCTGAGGCCACAGGTCCCCTTGGTCACAGAGCCAGGTCGGTGCACGCACCCCTTCCTCTCCCTGCAGAGCCGCCCTCCTCTGCCCCCGCCCCCCCCCCCCCCCCCCCCCCGCTGGCCATGGTGCTGTTCCCTCCATTTGCCTCCTGTGCTCCAGCTGTGCTGCCAGGGCTACTGTTGGTCATTGATGGACTCAGAGCCTATGTTCTGCCTGATGTGCCGTTTGCTGTGAGCAGACAGGACCTGAGGATAGCCACAGCGACAACACGTGCGATGAGCCGTGGGCGTGGCTCAGCTGGTTCTAGTCCTGGTCAGGGCATGTGCCCAGCTTGTAGCTTTGACGCCTGCTCAGGGTGTGCTGCTTCTCTCTCTCCCTCCCTCTCCCTTGTTCTCTCTCTAAAATCAGTTTTGGAAAACGTTAGTCCATCTGGCTGAGGTCTATCTGCCTGGCTGGTTCTAGGCTGAGGGGCGTGTGGCCTTGTTGCCAGGAGCCTGGGGATGAGTGTCCTCATCCAACACCTCCCGGGGGCTCCGCTGTGGGTGTGGCCTAGGCGGGGTCACTCCGCAGCCTCAGTGTCTCCGTGTCCGGGTGTGAGCGGGGCTTCTGGGGCGGAGCCGCCTGGTCTAAGCGTCTCTCCCGCAGCGTCCTGGAGACCCTGCGCTGCGCGGGCTGCGCGCTGCCCCTCGGCCACGTCTACCGGTGCACGCCCGGCCACCTGGACTACAAGAGGGACCTGTTCTGCCTCGGCGTGGGCGCCACGGAGAGGTGGGTGCATGGCCACTGCCTGGCGAGGGCTCAGCGGCTCGTGAGCAGGCGGCGGCGAGCACCAGAGCCTCCACCTGTGGAGCGTGTGTCCCAGTCACCGTTTCTGGCAGCGAAGCCGGGGACGGCGGGGGGGGGGGCGGGGGACGGGAACGGGGACGGCGGGGGGGGGGCGGCGGAGGGGAGGGGGGGGATGGGGACGGGAACGGGGACGGCGGAGGGGGAGGGGGGGGGGACGGGGACGGCCGGCGCTCTGAGTCGGGCTCCCTCGGTCCCGTGAGGGTCTGACGTGGATCTGTGCCGAGGGAGGGAGGGAGGGAGGGAGGGAGGGAGGGAGGGAGGGGACGGCTGGGAAGGAGGGGGCTCAGGCCGTGGGCTGGGCAGGGTCTAGGAAGGGAAGCGTCGTGTGGAGGGACGTGAGGGGCGGCCTCTGCACGGATCCCAGCGCGGACGCTGCTCTGGGCGGGACTTTAAGGCCGAGGAACCCGGTTTGTTCCAGAAGTGGGCGCCCTCTGTCGGGCACTTACCGCTCTATGCATTCCCCAGGGCACTCACCTTTCTCCCTCCCGGCAGCGGGTTAATGCCTCCTGCAGCCCCCCCCCCCCCCCCCCCCCCCCCCGCCCTCCGTGCTATTTTTAGACGTTTTATCAGCAGGGCTTCCAAGACCAGGCCGCTCTGATTCAATTAGAGGAGTGACAGGGAGGTTCCTGCAGGTGGTAACAGACTTTACTGCCTAAATGCCTCCGAGCCCGTGTTCTGGGAGCTCCTAGCCTCCCCCCTCACTGCTGAGAGCTTGTGGGGTTCCCAGCGCTGCTGCTGCTCCCGCTGCCGGCCAGGCCTGCTCTCAGCCTCTCTGGCCCAGGGCCTTGGAGCCGAGGGGCCGCAGGGGGCAGTGGGGGGGGCGGGGGCGGGGTCTGTGGGAGGTGCCAGGTTTGGGTCTCTGGCTTGACTCCACAGGTTACTATTCACTACAAGGCAGCGTGAGGGCACGCGCTCCCGGGGTCACACAGAGACTGGGCGACAGGGTTTTGAACTCAGTGTTCACGTTCTGCCGCCCAGAGGTTCCCATGGCGAAGGACTGCAATGCTGGGGATGTTTAGGAATGTCTGGGCCACACTGCGTGGAGGAAAACGTGGTGGTGTGTAGGACAGCTTTCGGCATGGGGGCTGGTAACCAAAATAGCTGTGTGTTTACTTGGGACTGACATGTAGGGTAACATATGTGGAATTTTAACATGGTTGGCTCACTAACGCCGCGTGTGCAGTTACGTCTTAGGGTCCTCGGAGAAGCAGATCGTGTCGGAAGACAAGGCGTTCGGTCTTGAGAGCAGAGCTGAGATAGAGAACTCGCTGAAGCAGGTGAGTGCTCGCTCTCCGGGACGCCGGTCGCAGGAGCCCCCCTCAGCGCGGCCTCTGTTCCAGGCGCCAGGAGGCTGCGTTCTGGGGACAGGTTAAGCCAAAGCTCAATCAAAAGGATAAGAAGGAAGCCGACTCTTGCCGAAGCCCGAGCAGCGGAGGTTCCGGGCGACCAGCTGTAGCAGCGTGCTCTGAGCCAGACGCTTCCAGGGCGCCGGTGCTCGTGGCAGAGCAGCCACTTCTGCACGTGAACATCTCGGGGCCGGAGGCTAAGAGCTGCCGAGCCGCCCGTGTGGCTCGGGTTGATCATTGACCTCTGAACCAGGAGGTCACGGTTTGATTCCCGGTCAGGACACAGGCCCAGGTTGCAGGCTCCATCCCCAGTGGGGGGCGTGCAGGAGGCAGCCGATTGATGTTTCTCTCCCTCTCCTTTTCTCTAAAAATAAGAGCATATTTTAAACAAAAGAAACCTCTTTAAAGAGCTGTCAGAGGTTGAGAACTGTTAGTAGGCTTATGTGTTATTTAAATAACATTTAGTTTAAATAATTTCATTAAATACACATGGACTATCCGTGTAATGCAAACCTTCAGCAGTTGCATTACTGACGTATGTTTCAGTCACTGAGCCGTGTCTGATTGTAACGGCATCGTGTGTGGTTTTTAACTCTCCTCTCTCTGCGATAGATGGAGGACGTTTTGGAAATCTTGCAGACGAAGCTGCGGGCCGTGGAGACGAAGTTGTCCTTCGCCAGTTCCAAGTCCGAGCTGTGTCCCTAGTGCCCCGCGGCTCCAGGCCGAGGCGGCCGTTCCTGCTGCCACTTCCTGGACGGAGCGGTCCTCGCGGGCCGGGCTCCTGCGTGTCCTCGCACGGGCACCGGAGAGTGCCTGTGGCTTGCGTTACGGCTCTGTCCGACGTGAAGAGATGACTGTTGCCATCTTGTGATGCTTGCTGGAAATAGAACCTGGGAGCTTTTGTTCTGATGAGAAACCGCCAAGATTTCCGAACTGTTTTCTCCTTTGCATCAAGTCCATCTTCACTTTGTATTTAACGGCCTTTGCCCGTCGGCGCCGTGAGGAACACTGAGTGTGGCGTGGCTTTCCGGCCGCCGCGCACCGAGTCCTCTCTGAAACCCGCCCGAGCTCCGAGGGGCCGGCAGGACTGGAAACCTGCCGTGAGCCGAGCAGCACGTGCTCATACGGAACCCTGTGCCCCTGCCCCTGCCCCTGCCCCTGCCCCTGCCCCGGCCCCGGCCCGCCGGCTGCTTCCCAGAGGGAAGTGGTGTCTCCGAGGCCGGGTCGGGGGGTTCGTGTCCCCTTTTCCGGGATGTGAGACTTACAGGGAGCACGCGTGGCTGTCAGGCAGGAAGAGAATAGAGACTAAAGCAGCGCTTCGGAGGGATTGTGACGGAACTGGATTGTGGTGTGTGAGCTCGGACCCTGGGGCCATCCCTCCACTCCCTGCACGTGGCGTGTGCTTGGCCTGCTCGGGGCTGAAGGTCACCCTCTGTTTGGGGGTTCGGGTGTGGGAACTCACCTCACCTGCCCAGAAGCTCCCTGATTGTTTCTGAGACCACTTCAAGCTGTCACAAAAGTCCCAAGTGGAACGGGCCGGCCACTCCCCGTTCCTGCTTCCTGCTGACGTGGTCCGTGGCCTCGGTGTGAAGTGAGCGGGCCCTCTGCCCTCCCCACATGTCTCGGGCGCTGGTGGCACCTGCTCGGAAGTGCGTTTGACGAGGGAGAGCGTCTCACAGCAAGACTGGCCAGCTTCCCGGGCGGGGCCGCCGCTCCCGCAGTCCCTTCCTCGCCGTCCCGAGAGGCACGCTCCCTTCCTCGGGTGTTCACGTGTGACCACGGCCACTTGAGGGTGACGCCTTGTCTCCGTTCCTCGTGACTGCGTGTGGGGACTGTCCCCGGCCACCAGGCCCGGCACCCCCTGCCCGTGAGTCCGCGTCCCCAGGACCCGCTGGAGCGAGACGGGAGGTGCTCCCTGCGCCCCGGGGAGAGGCTGGGAGGCCGAGCAGCCAGTGCGTGGCCTCGGTTGTAAGTGCGTGTGAAGACGTCCACGCTCTTGTCCACGAGTGGGTTCTGCCTCCTCCACAAACTTCATAAGTTTCCACGCTCAGGTGCCGCGTGGGCATTGCTCTGCCGTCCGTGGGCACGCACCAGCAGGCACCAGGCGGGCAGCACGGGGCCTCCTTGCGGGGGGAGGGGAGGGGGGCGGGCCGTGTGACTTGGGAGAGGGAGCCACGGGAGAAGCGCCCTCAGCCTGGTTCTCGGGCAGGAGCCCCGCTCCCGGCCTGATGCCCCACGTGGCCTTGGCAGGTCTCTGCACCCCTGGAGCCTGTCCTCCCGGGAGGGGGGGGGGGGGGGGGGGGGGAGGGTGTGGCCTTGGCAGGTCTCTGCACCCCGGAAGCCTGTCCTCCCGGGGGGGGGGGGGTGTGTGGCCTGGGGGCAGGTGATTGCACCCCTGGAGCCTGTCCTCCCGGGGGGGGGGGGGCAGGGTGTGGCCTGGGGGCAGGTGATTATTGCACCCCTGGAGCCTGTCCTCCCGGGGGGGGGGGGGGGGGGTGTGGCCCGGCCCAGGCCCGGGGGGGGTGTGGCCCAGGCCCAGGCCCGGGGGGGGGGGGGCAGGTGTGGCCCAGGCCCAGGCCCGGGGGGGGGGGGGGGGGGGTGTGGCCCAGGCCCGGGGGATTGGATGATGCTTCTGACGCAGCTGCAGCCCCTCTTGTCCACCGTTTCCCTTCCCAGGGTTTCGGTTAACCTGGGTCCGAAAGTATTGAATGGAAAATTCCAGAAATAAACCATCTATACGTTTAAATTGCCTGCTGTTCTGAGCAGCGTGATGGAGTCTCGTCCTGCCCGGTCGTGACCCGTCTCCACACTGGACGCCTGGCCCGTCGGTCGCTCGGTGGCCACCTCGGTGACCAGGCGGGCTGTCGGGTGTCGCCGTGCTTGTGTCCCCGGCACCCTCATTCCACCGAAGAACGAGCCAAGTACAGGGCGGTGATGCTGCGCCCCGACGCCCCCCGAGGAGCTGGGCGGTGTGTGCGTGGCTCGTACCCTCAGCGTAAAACATCGGAAGCGCTTCTGCGTCGGACATTTCTGTGACCTGACGGTTAGGGGCTCCTTGGGCGAAACATCTATTGAAAACCGGTCCACGTGACGATGTGTGAAGCTCACAGGTTCGTGGCTGACAGCTCAGTTTTCTCGTCAGAAGTTCAGGCAGGAGAGGTCTCGCCACCCGCTCCGCCGCGCTGCCGGTGCGCGGCGCTGAGGGCCGGAGGCACGTTGTGGGGGCGCTGAGGGCCGGGGGCGCGTTGTGGGGGCGCTGAGGGCCGGGGGCGCGTTGTGGGGGCGCTGAGGGCCGGGGGCGCGTTGTCGGGGCGCTGTGCCGGTTGTTGGTTGGTAGCTTCCCGTTCGCCGTGAGGAGCATTTACACCAGAGGAAGCAGCAGCTACAGCAGGACTCCCCGCAGCCCCGCCGCTCACGGCTCTCTGTGCCGCACCTCCCTCCACGCTTCGCTGACAGCTGCAGAGAGAACACGCCTCTCCAGCACCCGGCGCACCACGTCCTAACCTCGTCACCGGATCCAAAGCAACAAGCCGGGTCTTAGCTTCAGTGATGCAGCCACGACCTGTTCCTCCTCTGGGGAGAGCACAGCACTGCAGCTGGCCCTCGGGATCCGCGGGGGCTGGTTGGGGGGAGCCCTCGCTATCCGCAGGGGCTGGTTGGGGGGAGCCCTCGTTATCCGCAGGGGCTGGTTGGGGGGAGCCCTCGTTATCCGCAGGGGCTGGTTCCGGGGAGCCCTCGTTATCCGCAGGGGCTGGCTGGGGGGAGCTCTCGCTATCCACGGGGGCTGGTTCCGGGGAGCCCTCGCTATCCGCAGGGGCTGGTTGGGCGCGCCCGTTCAGCTGTGCGCAGGGAGGCTGGGCAGTGCGTGGCTGGGCAGTGCATGGCGTGGGCTGATTCCGTGGTCGGGAAGCCACGAGAGGAATGAGGGGCGCGGGAAGCAGGAAGCAGCTCCTTCCTGGGACTGAGGTCCTGATGGACGGGAGGAGGCGGGAGGCGGGCGTCTCTCGGGGCCCTTTCCTGGCGGAGGCCCTCAGGCCAAGGAGACTCAGTTCTCAGGTTCCCGGCCTGGGTGGGAAGGAAGGCACCCGGCCCTGGGGAATGGGGATCTGACAGGGCGGCCGGCCACCCACAGGGCGGGGCCCGCCTTCAGCCCCTGGGGACCCCCGGGTGGGCATGGGGGGGGGTAGGGACCCAGGCCCCGCCCGCAGGCTGAGTCACCAACACCCCAGGTGGTCCCCGTGGGCGGTCTCGCGGGAGAGGCTGGTGTGGAGGGCAGACACACACCCCTGGGCTCATTCCTCCCACTGCAGGCCTCAGCGCCTGACCCTGCACAGGGGTGCTGTCGGGCCCTGAGCTGGGTTCTTCCTCTCAGTCCACAAGGGGCCGCGACTCACCAGGGAACAGCTGCCTCATCTCAGTTGGAGTCTGTCCCCTCCTCTGTGACCACGCTCCTTCATTAAAGTGACGGCCAAGGCCGCCCGCACCCCCCCAGGTGACCTGCACCCCCCTCAGGGCTGCCCACACCCCCTCCTCCCCCCGCCCCCCTCCCGCCAGGCGCCCGCACCGTGAAAGGGGCTTGGCTTGGAGCACCGCCCACATCCACATTCGCTGCCGCTGAACTGCCCGTGGCAGGGGCCGGCCCGCGGCATCTTGCACCCTCTAATCCTCCGCAGGGAGGTGTTTTATTCAGAGAGGGGGGGTGGGGAGAGGCTTCGATGTGAGAGAAACAGCGATTGGTGGCCTCCCCTTCTGGCCTCGACGAGACAACGAAGCCCCAACCCCGGCGGGTGCCTTGGCGGACTCGCCCCGCAACCTTCTGGCGGGGCCGACGTTCCAGCCATCTGAGCCCCGCGGCCAGGAGTGACCGGCACCGGACACCCGCCTCCCCCGCCCACCGGGACGGCGGCTCTAAGCACACGCGTGTGTTCCTGTTGCTGCTCCCGTCGCCGTCGCTCTGTGGCCTCTCAGCTCTGTCTCCCGCGCCGTCCCCGGGGCCGCAGCCCTGAGCAAAGCCCTGGCTGTCAGCGCTCCGTCCATCCGTCAGGGCGAGCAGTGGCCCGTGATGCCAGTTTCCAAGGCAACCGCCGCGGTCTCCACGAGAAGGGAAACCTGGGAGAATCTCCCGACCTGGCGCACCCACCGCGAGCGAGGAGACGCGGTCAGCCCGGCTGCTGCCTCTCCTCTGAGGACACGTCTTCGCCATTCGTTTCTCCGCTGGGACACGGGGTTTGAGCGGAGCGGCTCGTGGTGGCAGTTAACAGCCGTTCCAAACGCACACAGCGCCAGTCTGGAACGCCGATGACCTCGCACTGATGAGGAATTAAGAGTCACGCCCCCGATGGCTC
Source organism: Cnephaeus nilssonii (assembly GCF_951640355.1). Lineage (NCBI taxonomy): Eukaryota > Metazoa > Chordata > Mammalia > Chiroptera > Vespertilionidae > Cnephaeus > Cnephaeus nilssonii. Next base: position 1,243,052 of record NC_137074.1, on the reverse strand, counting down.
AGGCGTTGAGCATCGACCTGTGAACCAGGAGATCGTGGTTGGATTCCCGGTCAGGGCACAGGTCTGGGTTGCGGGCTGGATCCCATGTGGGGCGTGCAGGAGGCAGCTGAGCAATGTCTCTCTCTCGTCACTGATGTTTCTCTCTCTCTCCCCCGCTCCCTCTCCCTTCTCTCTGCTGCCAGACACAATGCCTGTCAGACAACAATGGCTTTGGGAAGGGAGTCTGGGGAAATACTTCCATCAAGAATTCTGCGGCCGGAATGAACCCGGCACGCCGCGCCCCCCCCCGCCGCCCCCCCCTCCCCCGGCTCCCCCGGCTCCCCTGGCTCCCCCAGAACCTGTTACTGTGCGTCACCCTTCCGCCCAGGAAGCCAGGACCAAGCAGCGCTCAGCACCCGGGAGGGCCTGGGCCTTCCTCCCTGCGGAGCTCACTCGCTCGTCCGGCCACGGGTCTGGCCACGGTTGGGCGCACATCCCTGCTGGTCGTGGTGGGCGGGCCCTCCTGCTGGAGACGCCCCAAGGGCGGGCCTCCCCTCTGCCCGGGGGGCACCTGTGAGTGGGTGCTCACCGTGTGGGGTGGCTGTGCTGCGTGGCTGATGGACAGGTCGCCGCGGGGGCTGACCGTGTGTTGTGAGGACTGTGGCCTTGGATGAAGTTTGGCCTCAGGGCGCGATTCTCCCAGCTTGATGCGATGTGATCGGACTTGATGGGGGGGCGGGGGCTGCCTGGTGGCTCCTCAGGCCCTGAATGCTGAGACTGGTAATGACCTCTGACCTCTGGCTGCCGGGTGCGTGACAGGTGACTGCGCCCTCCTCCCAAGGGGTGCCCTCTGAGGGGACTCTGGGAGTTTGCAGGATTGGAGGCCTGAGATGGGGACGAGGGCGGTGGGATGGGGGGAGGGGAGAAGGGCCCCCCTCTCCCCACTAATGGATGGCTTGACCCCTCTCCAGGGGTGGGGCCGGGGCAGGAGGCCAAGGGGGTGATCAGGGGCCCGGAGGCCGCGGCAGGTCCCGGTAAGGGTGGGAGGTTGTACTGTGCAAGTGCATGTACATTCGCTCTTGTACCACGTGCCACATAACACATATTATGTTAGATCCTTTTTGCTCTCTGTGCAAAGTCAGGGTACGTTCTCCTGACCTGCTGTTTAGCTCCCCACCCTCAGCGGAGCGCTGTCCACTAGCGATAGAACTCATCACAGTGTTCCCACGTGGCGGCCCTGTTCCCTCCGTCGTGGAAAGACGGCCTCTTTTGAGCCTCTAGGTTTTAATCTAGAAATGTTCCCTCTTAAAAATCTCGAAATGCTTTGCCACCTAACCTTCCCTGCGCCCAACGGTGGCCTCAAACGCCTTTGGGCGGCCATGGACGCGCCTCTCCGGGCCTTGCGGGCGGCGGGCGCCACGGGGAGGAAGGAGGCCGTCCTTCAGCGTCCCCCTGTGCGCCTGACCCCGGGGGGGGGGGCTCCGCTCCCTGGCTCCTGGGACGCAGGGTGGGCGGAGCAGCCACGTGTGGGTGCGGATAAGGAAAGGAAGGCAAGGTCACAACCCTGCTGGACTCGAGGCCGCCAGTGTCCTGGTAGAACCGGGCGCGAGGGTCAGTGTCCCGGTGCTGTGAGCATCCTCTTCCTCTCGGTGGTTTCCAAGGCGGCGGGGAGGAGCCGGGCGGGAGGATGGACGGTGTGAGTCAGAGAGGAGGGTCCAGCAGGGAAACTGGGCGACTTGCTGGTCAGAGGACCTGTCGCCTCGGGGCTCTGTCCACGCAGCGGAGAGGCAGAGCGGGAATTTGGCAAACGTCGCCGCCCATGGCCTGGCGTGGCCTCACTCCACTCCAGCCAGCTGGTGGCCGGCCCGGTCTCCACTCCGCTCCGCGCGGAGCTGCTCAGAGGGGCAAAGGGCACGTGGGGTGAATGTGTGTCTGCTGAGCTGACAGCTGGCCGCGCCTCTGAGGGACCTTCCCATGAGGCTGCGCTTGCGTCTTGTTTGCAAAATGTCCGGCGGGCTTGGCTGGGCTTCTGGCCCAGAGACTGAGATTCGGCCGTGCTTCGCTCGCTTCCGACATCCTCAGCCGTGGGTCCAACAGGTGCGTTACCAGCAGGAAGGAAAGTCCAGGAGGGCTGGCCCTGCGCCTGGCCTCGCCGAGGAGTGAGTGGAGGCCGCATTTTCAGTCCCCCCTGGAGATTAGCACGTGCCTTTCCATATTCATTCATTCACTCATTCATTCAGACATTCATTCATTCACTCATTCCTTATTATTAAATACTAGTGACCCGGTGCATCGATTCGTGCACATTGAAAGGAAATTAATTAGAAGGTGGCCCGTGGGGTGGGATTGGGCAGGATGGGCCAGAAATGCCCTGGAGCCAACCTCCCGTGGTTCCTTCCCGGCCGGCCGCACCTGGGGCGGCACCAGGGCTCGAAGGGCGTCTGCAGAGTGAGCAGGATCCCTCCGGCAGGGTGGTCCCTCGGCCTGGCCTGAGGGAATCGGGCTAAACAGGCTCTCCGACATCCCCCAGGGGTCCCAGAGTGCGAGAGGGCACTCTGCAACGTTGCTGTCGTACAGGGTATGGAATGCAAACACAAGTGAGCAGTAACCAGATTCGGGCCGAGTGCCCCAGCAGCAACATCACCCACGGCCGAAGGTGGAATCACGTGGCCCCGCGAGGAATCGGGCTCCCTCCTCTCTGGTTCCGGTTGTGTCACCCGAGAGCCACTGCCAAGTCACCGCAGCTCGGCAGCTCCTGCGTTGAGCGTCTGCCCCCTGGTGGTCGGTGTGCGTCATAGCAATCGGTCAGATGGACACTTAGCATGCGAGCCTTTATATGTAGAGACGGGTAATGCGCCCGGCACTGCTCCAGGTGTGGCAGACACAAGTGAATGAGGCATTGACCGTCTGGCTGGAGAGTGGGCGGGAAGTAGTGTTACCATGGTGACCAGTGCATCGTAGCGCGTGCCTGGTGCAGAGGGGGCGGGTGGATTCCCCCGAATGGGCCGGAGAGACCTGTTTCAGACTCGGGGTGAAGCTGGGGGAGCCTACAGCAGGCCCCTCTCCGCCCGGAGCTGCCGCCCGGAGCAGAGCGGAGTTCTGAGCACGAAGACGGCACCCGTGAACACACGTGAAGCAGTGTGTGCCGGAGGCAGCCGACGGGTGCCCACTCTCACATTGATGTCCCCGTCTCTCCCTCTCCCTCCCTGTCTCTCTAAAAATCAATAAAAATGTGTTTCTAAAAACGGGAGCTGTTTCCTGGGCATGGACACGGGCTGTGGAAGGACTTCCCGGTGCGGGGGGGGGAGGGGCTGCTCGAGCCGTGGGGCGTGTGTGGGGCGTGTTTGGAGGAACAGTCATCGTGGGGGGAGCGGAGAATGAGTGACGGCAAGTCCAGGGCAGCGCAGGGAGCGGCCGGAGGGCCGTGTCAGCCCACGGAGCTGGCCGGGAGCCCCGAGGCCACGGGGTCACGTGTGGCACTGAGCGCACACGCGTGGCTCTCTCCAGGCCGCTTCTCATCACACCGTCCTGCGTCCCCGGGGCAGGACCCTGCAGCCCAGGCGGCTGGTTCGGGACAAAGCTCACCTCGGGGCGGGCGCGGGCCGGGCTGCAGGGCTGCCCGTGAGGAGGGGCCGCGGGGCGAGCGCCTGGGGGCCGGGGCCCGGGCTCCCTCAGCTGCCTCCCTGCAGCTCCAATGCTGACCCTCACGCTCCATGTGTTTGCCACGTGGCCACGGGGATGCCCACGGGCCAGGGCAGGGGCGGGCGGGCGTGAGGGCTGGTGGGGAGCCATGGCTTCCTCTCTCCTCTGCCTCTCGGGGGCCCTGTGCTTTCTGGAAGGTCTGGGGTGGAACTGGGACAGTGATGAGCTCCAGACGCCCTGTCTTCCTCCTCCTGAAACTGGAAACAGGCCCCGCGTGGCTTTCAGGGGGAGGTGCCAGCGAGGGCTGGGCTGCGGGTGAGGGCCAGCGGGAGGCCGTGGCCGTGGTCACGACACCGCCCGCTCACGGCTCCCGCAGGCCCGGCTCCCACCCGCTCACGGCTCCCGCAGGCCGGCTCCGCGCTCTCGGGCCTGAGAGGCTCCGCTGTGAGCCCTGGTTTAAGAAACTCGAATCCACGAAACCCAAACGCGCGAAGCGGGGGACGGGGCCGAGGGCGCTGTCGGCTCAAAGGCTGATTGTTCCGCGGAAGCGGGGCTGGGCCTCCTGAGCCCGCACGTCCCACCTCATTAACCGCCGCCGAGGACGGGGACCAGGACCCTCCCGCCACGTGTTCCCCGCGAAGGTCCGGGGAAAAGCGGGAGGGAGACCCGTCTTCAGTAGAAGAGACGCGGGAAGAAGGGAGGCTCGGTGCAGGGCCGCCCCACGCAGCAGCCAGCAGCGGGCTTTGCAGGAGGCTCCCGGCTCCTGGGCCCGGCTCAGCGAGGAATCGAGGAATCGGCCTCAGGAAGCCAGACAGCCCTCCCTGTGGGGCGCAGGAGGCGCTGGTTCCCCTGGTTCAAAGCCCCAGGCCCTTTGGGACCTCCTTCCTCCTCTGGCCAATCGCAGCCCCAGGGCGAGCGAGCAGCGCTCCCCTAACGAGGACAACAGCGCCCACACTCTCTGGGGAGAGGAACTCTAACACAGAGCAGGCCCGGCCTCACCCCCAGCTCTAACAGCAGGGCCCTCACCCCCAGCTCTAACAGCAGGGCCCTCACCCCCAGCTCTAACAGCAGGGCCCTCACCCCCAGCTCTAACAGCAGGCCCCCCCTCACCCCCAGCTCTAACAGCAGGGCCCTCACCCCCAGTTCTAACAGCAGCCCCCTCACCCCCAGCTCTAACAGCAGGCCCCCCCTCACCCCCAGCTCTAACAGCAGGGCCCTCACCCCCAGTTCTAACAGCAGCCCCCTCACCCCCAGCTCTAACAGCAGGGCCCTCACCCCCAGCTCTAACAGCAGGCCCCCCCTCACCCCCAGCTCTAACAGCAGGGCCCTCACCCCCAGCTCTAACAGCAGGCCCCCCCTCACCCCCAGCTCTAACAGCAGGGCCCTCACCCCCAGCTCTAACAGCAGGGCCCTCACCCCCAGCTCTAACAGCAGGCCCCCCCTCACCCCCAGCTCTAACAGCAGGGCCCTCACCCCCAGCTCTAACAGCAGGCCCCCCCTCACCCCCAGCTCTAACAGCAGCCCCCTCACCCCCAGCTCTAACAGCAGGCCCCTCACCCCCAGCTCTAACAGCAGGGCCCTCACCCCCAGCTCTAACAGCAGGCCCTCACCCCCAGCTCTAACAGCAGCCCCCTCACCCCCAGCTCTAACAGCAGGCCCCTCACCCCCAGCTCTAACAGCAGGGCCCTCACCCCCAGCTCTAACAGCAGGCCCTCACCCCCAGCTCTAACAGCAGCCCCCTCACCCCCAGCTCTAACAGCAGGCCCTCACCCCCAGCTCTAACAGCAGGCCCCCCCTCACCCCCAGCTCTAACAGCAGCCCCCTCACCCCCAGCTCTAACAGCAGCCCCCTCACCCCCAGCTCTAACAGCAGGGCCCCCCTCACCCCCAGCTCTAACAGCAGGGCCCTCACCCCCAGCTCTAACAGCAGGGCCCTCACCCCCAGCTCTAACAGCAGGCCCCCCCTCACCCCCAGCTCTAACAGCAGGGCCCTCACCCCCAGCTCTAACAGCAGGCCCCCCCTCACCCCCAGCTCTAACAGCAGGCCCCTCACCCCCAGCTCTAACAGCAGGGCCCTCACCCCCAGCTCTAACAGCAGGCCCTCACCCCCAGCTCTAACAGCAGCCCCCTCACCCCCAGCTCTAACAGCAGGCCCCTCACCCCCAGCTCTAACAGCAGGGCCCTCACCCCCAGCTCTAACAGCAGGCCCTCACCCCCAGCTCTAACAGCAGCCCCCTCACCCCCAGCTCTAACAGCAGGCCCTCACCCCCAGCTCTAACAGCAGGCCCCCCCTCACCCCCAGCTCTAACAGCAGCCCCCTCACCCCCAGCTCTAACAGCAGCCCCCTCACCCCCAGCTCTAACAGCAGGGCCCCCCTCACCCCCAGCTCTAACAGCAGGCCCTCACCCCCAGCTCTAACAGCAGGCCCCCCCTCACCCCCAGCTCTAACAGCAGGGCCCTCACCCCCAGCTCTAACAGCAGGCCCCCCCTCACCCCCAGCTCTAACAGCAGGCCCTCACCCCCAGCTCTAACAGCAGGGCCCTCACCCCCAGCTCTAACAGCAGCCCCCTCACCCCCAGCTCTAACAGCAGGCCCTCACCCCCAGCTCTAACAGCAGCCCCCTCACCCCCAGCTCTAACAGCAGGGCCCCCCTCACCCCCAGCTCTAACAGCAGACCCCTCACCCCCAGCTCTAACAGCAGACCCCCCCTCACCCCCAGCTCTAACAGCAGCCCCCTCACCCCCAGCTCTAACAGCAGCCCCCTCACCCCCAGCTCTAACAGCAGGGCCCCCCTCACCCCCAGCTCTAACAGCAGGCCCTCACCCCCAGCTCTAACAGCAGACCCCCCCTCACCCCCAGCTCTAACAGCAGACCCCTCACCCCCAGCTCTAACAGCAGCCCCCCCTCACCCCCAGCTCTAACAGCAGACCCCTCACCCCCAGCTCTAACAGCAGCCCCCTCACCCCCAGCTCTAACAGCAGCCCCCTCACCCCCAGCTCTAACAGCAGGGCCCTCACCCCCAGCTCTAACAGCAGCCCCCTCACCCCCAGCTCTAACAGCAGGGCCCTCACCCCCAGCTCTAACAGCAGGCCCTCACCCCCAGCTCTAACAGCAGGGCCCTCACCCCCAGCTCTAACAGCAGGGCCCCCTCACCCCCAGCTCTAACAGCAGCCCCCTCACCCCCAGCTCTAACAGCAGCCCCCTCACCCCCAGCTCTAACAGCAGGGCCCTCACCCCCAGCTCTAACAGCAGGGCCCTCACCCCCAGCTCTAACAGCAGGGCCCCCTCACCCCCAGCTCTAACAGCAGCCCCCTCACCCCCAGCTCTAACAGCAGCCCCTTCACCCCCAGCTCTAACAGCAGGGCCCTCACCCCCAGCTCTAACAGCAGGGCCCTCACCCCCAGCTCTAACAGCAGGGCCCTCACCCCCAGCTCTAACAGCAGGGCCCTCACCCCCAGCTCTAACAGCAGGGCCCCCCTCACCCCCAGCTCTAACAGCAGGGCCCTCACCCCCAGCTCTAACAGCAGGGCCCTCACCCCCAGCTCTAACAGCAGGGCCCCCTCACCCCCAGCTCTAACAGCAGCCCCCTCACCCCCAGCTCTAACAGCAGCCCCCTCACCCCCAGCTCTAACAGCAGACCCCCCTCACCCCCAGCTCTAACAGCAGACCCCTCACCCCCAGCTCTAACAGCAGGGAAGGGCAGGGAAGGGGGTGGATGAAGCTGAGGAGCACACTCACTGGGACCAACAGGAATGCTGGGCCCCGAGCTGAACCTTTTGTTCAGGGCAAAGCACACACCAGTCACGTTCTTATGTGTGTGTGTGTGTGTGTGTGTGAGAGTGTGTGTGTGTGAGAGTGTGTGTATGTGTGAGAGAGTGTGTGTGTGATGTGTGTTTGTGTTGTGTGTGCTGTGTGTGTGTGTGGTGTGTGTGGTGTGTGTGTGTGTGGTGTGTGTGGTGTGTGTGTGTGTGTGGTGTGTGTGGTGTGTGTGTGGTGTGTGTGTGTGTGTGGTGTGTGTGTGTGTGTGTGTGTGTGTGTGAGAGTGTGTGTGTGTGAGAGTGTGTGTATGTGTGAGAGAGTGTGTGTGTGATGTGTGTTTGTGTTGTGTGTGCTGTGTGTGTGTGTGGTGTGTGTGGTGTGTGTGTGTGTGGTGTGTGTGGTGTGTGTGTGTGTGTGGTGTGTGTGGTGTGTGTGTGGTGTGTGTGTGTGTGTGGTGTGTGTGTGTGTGTGTGTGTGTGTGTGAGAGTGTGTGTGTGTGAGAGTGTGTGTATGTGTGAGAGAGTGTGTGTGTGATGTGTGTTTGTGTTGTGTGTGCTGTGTGTGTGTGTGGTGTGTGTGGTGTGTGTGTGTGTGGTGTGTGTGGTGTGTGTGTGTGTGTGGTGTGTGTGGTGTGTGTGTGGTGTGTGTGTGTGTGTGTGGTGTGTGTGTGTGGTGTGTGTGTGTGTGCGCTGTGTGTGGTGTGTGTGGTGTGTGTGTGTGTGGTGTGTGTGTGTGTGTGTGTGTGTGTGTGTGTGAACGTGGGTATGGAAGACGCGTTCCGGGGGGCGGGCCAGCAGGGAGGCTCGGTTCCCTCTGACGCCCACGCTCTCGGGTGGACTGTGCCATCCTCTCCACGTCCTGCGGTCGGTCCTGGGCGGGTTCCACCTTCCTCTCCAGCCTGGGAGTCATGCAGCCTCATCACGTGACTCGCCCTCCTCAGGCCCTACTGTGCGCTGGCACCGTCCAGGGACGCGTGTGTCCAGGGAGCGAGTGGAGAGGGGGTCCCTCTGTGGCGTCGCCAGTGGCCATCAAGATGGGACCGTCGCCCGCCGGGGCTCCGGGGCTGATGGCGCCTGCCCACGCCTCAGGCTGTCCCGGGGCCGCGTGGGCGCTGTGGGCCGCGTGCTGGGGAGGCTCCGAGGGACGCGAGATGGCGGGGCGCTGCCCCCCAGCTGCGGCCTGTGACATGTGACGACGCTGCCCCCCAGCTGCGGCCTGTGACATGTGACGACGCTGCCCCCCAGCTGCGGCCTGTGACATGTGACGACGCTGCCCCCCAGCTGCGGCCTGTGACATGTGACGACGCTGCCCCCCAGCTGCGGCCTGTGACATGTGACGACGCTGCCCCCCAGCTGCGGCCTGTGACATGTGACGACGCTGCCCCCCAGCTGCGGCCTGTGACATGTGACGACGCTGCCCCCCAGCTGCGGCCTGTGACATGTGACGACGCTGCCCCCCAGCTGCGGCCTGTGACATGTGATGGCCCGGACGCCCTGCCAGGGGGCGGCTGGCTCACAGGGGCCTTTCCTGGACGCGACGGACATTCTTTCAGAAATGAAGTAACAGACGTAACCGATGCCTCACGTCTGAAAAGACCGTTTCAGGAAACCCGTTCCGTGGCATGCTCAGATGGCTGCCTGGTGTGCATGTGCGGCTGCCACCGCAGACGTGTGCGGCGTCACGGGTCGCCGTGAAAAGCGCCGCCCGGCCGTGGCCGCCGCTGCGTCCTCCCAGGAAGACGTGTGGCCGCAGAGTGCCCGAGGGCGGTGTGCCCGGCGGGGGAGCAGGAGCCACGTCCGCGGCCCGGAGGACGGCTCGGCGGGCCTGTGTCTCGGGAATGCCGGGCTCAGGGCCGCCTCCCCCGTAGACGGATGGCTCCCAGGAACCGGCTCCCCAGCCGTGGGGACGGCCAGTCCGACATCGGGACGGACGGGGGCGGGGGGGGGGGGAGTCCAGGCTGGTCCTGAGACAGAGTCTTCTGCTTCGGGAAATCTCGGGGTTCTCCCTCGAAGGCCTCGACTGATCAGATGTGGCCCCCCCCGTCGCCCTGTGCAGTCCGCGGGGGCAGCTGTCGATGAGAGCCACGCCGTCCCTCCCAGCGACACCGGATTAGAGCGAGGAAGTCACCGGTGCTCTAGCCCCGCCAGGACACACGGGGGCCGCCCCCGAGGCTCAGGGTCAGGAGGCAGCTCCTGGAGGGGGTTCATCCTCCGGCGGCCGGGCTGCGTGCTGCGAGGAGCATGGGCTCCGTGGCTGGCGCCGTGCCGGTGGCAGGGCCGGGGTTTGCGCTCCTGTCCGTGGGGCTGACTGGTCCCGCTCACTCACCTCCTCCCGGTCCCGCGGGGACGCAGCCTCTTCCCGGACCATGGCCACCACGTGGAGAAGGGAAAGGCGCGGCCTCCCGGCCTGGACCTCTGCCCGGAGGGGCCGTGTCATGGGGCCTTTGCCTGCGTGTTGGCAAGAGCGAGTCCACACCAAGCCTGGTGCTGGGCCAGGGAGGGGGTGGGGAGGGAGCTAGGAGGGGGAGGGGGAGGGGGACAGGGACAGAGACAGGGAGGGGAACAGGGACGGGGACGGGGAGGAGGAGGGGGAGGGGGACAGGGACAGAACGGCAAGGAACCCCCTGCTGGGGAAGGGCCAGGTAAGAGGGCCCCCCATGATGGGCTCACAGCACAAACCCTCGGGGACAGACACCGGCCCAGTAACGTGTCCTTGGCCCTGTCACAGTGCGTCCTGGGGGAGGAGGGAGAGCGGGGGGGGGGGAGCAGGAGGCCTGGAGGAGTCAGTGTGGACGAGGGAAGGGAGGACCGGCTCTGGCCGGTGAGTGAGGGCGAGTGAGTGCCCTTGGCCCAGACAGAGCTGGGCGTCCAGGAGGCCGGAGGCTGGTCGTCCGTGAGAAAAGGGGGCAGCGAGTCCTCCGTGGCCCAGTTCTGCACCGGGAGCTCTTAAAGGAGCCGGGCACTCGTTTCTCAAAAAAGAAAGAAAGCATTCTCCACAGAGACGTCGGCTCAGGTCACGTCTCAGACAGAAGGGAGTCGGCCTCCTCCCGGGACACCTGGGGGGGGAGGGGGAGGCCCGAGGGCAGAAGGACAGGGGGGCGCGGCGAGCTGGCCGAGGCCCTGTGGGGACGCCTCCACACCCCGCCCGCACTCCCCAGCACGCTGGAGCCGGACGGAATGTTTTAAAGGAAATTGTCATAAAGAGCTGGGCTATGAGGTCACAGGCCCACGGGTGTCCTGAGGACGGGGTTCGCCCGGAGGGGCGCTCTCTGGGCTGGAGCCGGCTCCGGGCACTCCCCTCCGGAGGAGAAGCCGTTGGGGACGGGATGGAGCTGATTGGCAGGAAGAGCAGGCGGCGTGTGAGCTGGTTAGCGGGAAGGAGCGGGCGGCGTGAGTGGACAGCGAGAAACGAGCAGCCGTTAGAAAGCAGGCGCTCACCGAGGGAGGCGCGGAGAGAAACAGGGCCCTCTCCCCGAGCGGCGATGGCACGGTGGACGGCAGCCCGGATCTTGCTCATCCCACGCTTTGCACTTACAGGCCACCACGGCCAGAGCCCCGGCAGACCCTTCCCCTCGGGCCCTGGGCTCTGCCATCACACTCCCCGGCCTCCGCCCCTCACACCCCTCAGTCTCCGCCCCCACACTCCCTGGCCTCCTCCCCGGCCTCTGGGCCTCACACCCCTCAGTCTCCGCCCCCACACTCCCCGGCCTCCGGGCCTCACACTCCCCGGCCTCCGGCCTCCGCTCCCACACTGGGCCTCTGCGTGTGATGTCTCTTCTGTGGGGACGGCCCTGCCCTGCACGCCCTCCTGGGAGGGTCCACGCAGCCTTCAAGGGCCCAGGCTCAGCCCAGCGCCATGCCCTCTCCGGGAAGCTGGCTTCTAGGACAGAGCTAGTCATGCCCACATGATAACATGGCTATGAAAATTAAGATATGCACACACACACATATATTCCTGAAACGTAAAGGATGTTCAGCTAAATGAACTATTACTAGAATTAGTACTCTTGCCGAAACCGGTTTGGCTCAGTGGATAGAGTGTCGGCCTGCGGACTCAAGGGTCCCGGGTTCGATTCCGGTCAGGGGCATGTACCTTGGTTGCAGGCACATCCCCAGTGGGGTGTGTGCAGGAGGCAGCTGATCGATGTCTCTCTCTCATCGATGTTTCTAACTCTCTATCCCTCTCTCTTCCTCTCTGTAAAACATCAATAAAAATAGAATTAGTACTCTGTATGTGAGTTAGGGGAAAGTTAATGTAATATTATATTACTAGAGGCCCGGTGCATGAAATTTGTGCATGGGGGGTGGGTCCCTCAGCCCAGCCTGCACCCTCTCCAATCTGGGGCCCCTCGGGGGATGTCCAACTGCCGGTTTAGGCCCGATCCCTGTGGGATCGGCAGGGATTGGGCCTAAATCAGCAGTTGGACATCCCTCTCGCAATCCAGGACCGCTGGCTCCTAATTGCTCACCTGCCTGCCTGATCACCCCTAACCACTCTGCCTGCTTGCCCCTAACTGCTCCCCCACTGGCCTGCTCACCCCCAACTGCACTCCCTTGCCAGCCTGATCGCCCCCAACTGCCCCCACTCGCCAGCCTGATCGCCCACAACTGTCCTCCCCTGCCAGCCATTTTGTGACCACATGGTGCGGCCATCTTGTGTGAGGGTGTGGCGGTCAATTTGCATATTACCTCTTTTTTATATAGGATTGTATGTTATAACTGTAACAAAAATATCGTAAGAGAACACCTGGGGGAAATGGAATGGTCTTTATCTTAATGGGGGTTTGGATTTTGTGGGTGTAACATTTGTCAAAACTCAATGTAAGATTGGTGCATTTCATTTATGGAAGTAAATATTTGTTCCAGAGAAAAACAATCATTCAGGTCTAGTGAGTCCCAGGCAGGCCACGCACTCGGAGGGAAGTGTCTGCATACACTGTGAATTGTGTCCATGAAGTAGAGCTGATCGACAAATAGATGGGTGGAAATGGATAGGTTTGTGATAAAACAAAAAAGTGTAGTAAAATGTTAGTGGTGGGATTTAAGCTGTGGGCACCCGGATGTCCATGGCACGATTCTTTTAGTTTTGCTATTGTAAAATTTTTCATAACAAAAATACAGTAAAAAAAAAAAAAAAACCACAGTAAAAGGCCTCCTCCTGAAGTGGCTTTAAAATTACAGTTGTTTTTCTTTTTGCCCCTCAAGGAACAGCCTCGGGCGAGGGTGCCAGGCTGTGGGCAGTTCGCTCCATCTGCTCCTCGGGGGGCCAGGCTGTGGGCAGGGACGCAATGTTCTTCAAGTTGCCGAGTCATTCTCTGGACGCAAGGACATTGTCTTCATCTGCGGCCAAAGCTGGTCCGTGCTGTCCCGGTTCCAAAGGAAAGGAGGCGTGCAGGAGGCGTGCCCATCTGGGGAGGCCTAGGCCCAGCTGCAGAGGCGTGACATCTGTGTGCATGACGTCGAGAGGGCTGAGTCACGTCACCACGTGGGACCGCAAAGGAGTCTGGGAAAGGTCGGAGCATCCCCCACTCAGTGCTCTGTGAGAACCCACCAGGAGGCCATTCTCGCCCCAAATTGCAGGCATTCGGAAACCCAGTGGACTGTAGACTCCTTGAGGGCAATAGTGTTTTGCATCTTGGAATCACCAGAAATTAAAAGCGAGGCCCAACATGGGATGGGTCTTAAAGAAACGTTTGCTGCCCAAAGTGTTGCCTACAGTAATACGTAAAGGAATGAAGCAGACCGTTCATTTCTCAGTGTGCACCTACGTCTACCTGTGGGAGGCGCCAGCTCGATCTTAAAGATCTATGCCATGGCAGCTCATTCAAATCAAGCAATTTCTTATTAATTTAGAAATTAATTCCCACTCCTCCTCTTCCCTATCTCCATGAAGGACAAGAATCATTATTTTAAAAGGTTTACCAAACAACCTTAGAGGCCTTGGAAGGGAAATATTTAACCTGATTAAGGATGGAAAGTATTCTCCACGTTATTCAAGCGCTGGCGTTACTCCAGTTTAGACTGATATAGTGTGAAATGGCGTACGAACATTGCCCATAAGACTTCTACTTGGTTACCATTTAAAAATGTCTCCTAGGTAGATATTCGGAATATATAATTATGCTTCTTTCATTAGATCCTGTAATTCCATGAACTCATATTGAGTTCTTTGTCAATTGACCCAAATCATTATTTTTTCTGCTCCAACATTTTATCTAAGATTTAAAGAAATAGGGTCCTGTTGTAAATGGCATTGAGCTCAGGTACTCATCAGGTCGCCATGGGAAAAATAGAGCAGGAAATTGATTTCTCTCCCGCGTTGGCTGGGTTTGTCCAAGGAAAGCTGCGGGCCGTCCCCTCCGCCTCAGGGCGCTTCCTTCTGTACCAGCAGGGCCTCCGCCTTCTGCACTCGCACGGGACATCCCGCCTTTCTGCATCCACACCGACTCCCTCCTTTCTGCATCCACACCGGACTCCCTCCTTTCTGCATCCACACCGACTCCCTCCTTTCTGCATCCACACCGGACTCCCTCCTTTCTGCATCCACACCGACTCCCTCCTTTCTGCACCCACACCGGACTTCCCGCCTTCCTGCATCCACACCGGACTCCCTCCTTTCTGCACCCACACCGACTCCCTCCTTTCTGCACCCACACCGGACTCCCTCCTTTCTGCACCCACACCGGACTCCCTCCTTTCTGCACCCACACCGGACTCCCTCCTTTCTGCACCCACACCGGACTCCCTCCTTTCTGCATCCACACCGGACTCCCTCCTTTCTGCACCCACACCGGACTCCCTCCCTTCTGCACCCACACCGGACTCCCTCCCTTCTGCATCCACACCGGACTCCCTCCTTTCTGCATCCACACCGGACTCCCTCCTTTCTGCATCCACACCGGACTCCCTCCTTTCTGCATCCACACCGGACTCCCTCGCGGCTCCGTGCTGTGTGCACAGTGCGTCTCCCAGGCTCTCGCGCCTGGATGTCCGTGTCTGTGTGCGGGGACTTGTGTCCAGGAGGCTGGCGTGCTGTGCAGCTGCTCGCCCGGAGAAGGCGGCGAATTCTGAGGGTCGGGGATCGGTCTCCTGTGGGAGGGGAGCGCCTGGTAGGAACACAGAGTGCTGAGCGGGAGCCAGGCCTGCAGGCGGGAAGCAGGGGAGGCCGCTCGCCCCGCCTGGGGGAAGGCTGTTTAGGGCACGAGAGGTCAGTGGTGGCGAGAGACTTCTCAGCGTGGCGTGATGAGGAGAGACCGTGTCCCCAGGCCTGGGATGGCCGAGCCAATGGCTCCGCCTGGGGTTCCGGCAGGTGCGGTATGGCGAGTTCTGTCGTCAGGGCTGCCAAGTTCCCAGTCCCCACGCCACGCTCCCTTCCGTCACACGCTGGGAGGCCCAGGCCTCTCCCTCTGACACCCACAGCCAGTGCCAGGGGCCCCGAGGCCGCCCTGGGGAGGCCATCGCACGCTGGTCCCTGTTGCCACGGAGGAGGGGTGCGGCTCAGCCGAGGGCGGGGCAGGGGGGGTCCAAGACTCGTCAGGCACCAGTGGCCCCACGAGCACCCGTTTCTCCCACCGATTCCAATGTGACGCACAGCGACACGCACCGAGTGCTGGTGCCGGGGAGCCCACGCCCGGCGCCCAGGGCTCTGTGGGGCTCAGTCGTGTAGACACGGGCAACCCCTGCCTGGCGCCCAGGGTTCTATGGGGCTCAGTCGTGTAGACACGGGCGACCCCTGCCTGGCGCCCAGGGTTCTATGAGGCTCAGTCGTGTAGACACGGGCAATCCCGTGCCTGGCACCCAGGGCTCCGTGGGGCTCAGTCGTGTAGACACGGGCGACCCCGTGCCTGGCGCCCAGGGTTCTGTGGGGCTCAGTCGTGTAGACACGGGCGACCCCTGCCGGGCGCCCAGGGCTCTGTGGGGCTCAGTCGTGTAGACACGGATGACCCCTGCCTGTCCCAGCCCCTCCAGGAGTCATGCTGATGTCATGTGGCCCAAGCCCAACCCTGTCATAAGCCACACGGTCAGCGTAGACCCTGCCTGGCCCCCAAATGAACCAAGGCAGGGGTCCCCCAGGCCTGAGGGGTGACCTCAGGAGTGAGGCAGAGGCCAGATCTTTCCTGGGCAGGTCAGTCCGGACCTGGACGGAGGGGTCCCTCCTGATCGAGGGCCTGTCCCCAGGGCAGATCAAGGGGTCAGATCTGGGACAGGATCAGACAGAAACTCAGCGGTCTTTGGACCCAAGGGCCAGCCGCGGGCTGTCGCGGGAGGTGGAGCCCCCGGTCTGGGCAGGGACGTGGGCTGACGAGGAGGAGGGCCGGGCCGGCTGATGCCAGGAGCTGGCTGGGAGGCGCTCGTCCTGTGATGCTCGGGCGGGTCTGTCTGTTAAAGAATCCAGGCTGGCGGGTCCAGCTGACCTTTAACAACCACCCACCCAAACAGGTGCTGGAGTCACTCTGGCTGTGCCTCCCCCGGGCACACGCGTCCGTTTCCACGCTGTCCACCGTGACCCGCCTGCAGAGCACACCTCCCCCAGAGCAGCCGGCACCCCGAGTGCGGGTGGACGGGGGCGGGTTATAGGGGACAAATGGCGTCCAAAGAAGACAACGTCCTTCCCCTCAGCGGGGAGCAGGAGTGACGACAGGTGTCCATCCAGGATCAGGAAGAGCAGGGTCTGCCTGGCCAGTGTGGCTCAGTGGGTAGTGTTGGCCTGTGGACCCAAGGGTCCCGGGTTCGATTCCAGCCAAGGGCACCTACCTCGGTTGCAGGCTCCTCCCCGGCCCGGGTCCTGGGCAGGGCGCGCATAGGAGGCAACCCATCGATGTGCTTCTCTCCATCGATGTTTCTCTCCGTCTCTCCCTCTCCCTTCCACGCTCCCTAAAATCAGTGGGAAATATCCTGGGGGAGGGAGGGGGGTTAAAAAGAAAAGCGCAGGGCGCCCCCCCTGCCCTGGCACAAGACTGGTCCAGAGCCGAGTCCGGGCCTCCCCGGCCGCGTGGAGGGAGACGGTTGGTGAGCACCGAGGGTCTCTAAGAGGCGCGTGAGGGAGGGTCCTTCCGCAGAGGCTTCCGCAGAGCCGCACGCAGCGACCCGCTGCCCGGTGACGCCTGCGGCACCGCGTGTGCCTGGCACTGGGGCAGCTGCGGGTCGCCGCCAGCCCCCTCCCAGGAGCTTGTTTCCGTCCCACTCGGGGCCAGATGTTTCTGGAACCACGTGCCCGTGTCGCTCTCATTTCCCCGCGGCCTGTGAGGGTGGAGGGTGGCCGCTGGGTGCCCTGGGGATCTGTGAGGGTGGAGGGTGGCCGCTGGGTGCCCCGGGGCCTGTGAGGGTGAAGGGGTGGCCGCTGGGTGCCCCGGGGATCTGTGAGGGTGGAGGGGTGGCTGCTGGGTGCCCCGGGGATCTGTGAGGGTGGAGGGGGGCCGCTGGGTGCCCCGGGATCTGTGAGGGTGGAGGGGGGCCGCTGGGTGCCCCGGGGCCTGTGAGGGTGGAGGGGTGGCTGCTGGGTGCCCCGGGGATCTGTGAGGGTGGAGGGGGGCCGCTGGGTGCCCCGGGGATCTGTGAGGGTGGAGGGGGCCGCTGGGTGCCCCGGGATCTGTGAGGGTGGAGGGGGGCCGCTGGGTGCCCCGGGGCCTGTGAGGTGGAGGGGGACCACTGGGTGCCCCTGGAGGCGGGCAGTGAGGGTCCGGTGGTCTGCTTCCTCCTCCTGGACCACGGACGCCCCGGAGCGGCGTGTGTTCCTGGCACAGGCACAGGTGGGACCTCACCGGGCCAGCCAGGCGGGCGGGGCCAGCGCGCTGACCTTGTCGAACCGGACACGCGTGCAGCCTCGAGCTGCAGGGACGGAGGGGCGTCCCGGGTGCAGAAGAGCCAGCCTGGCCCGAGGCGGGGGGCCCTCCTGAAGCGCCAGTCTCCCGGGGGCCTGACCCACTGCAGGGGCCCAGACCTGGGCAAGGCCGGCGCCACCCCAATGGGAACACCGGCAGGTCCTCGGGGTCCCCGCAGGGACACCGTCTGCAGAGAAGTCTTCCTTTGGTTAAAAAAGTCCCTCATGATCACACCGAGGGGGAGGGAGAACTAAAGGCCGAGCTCCCGGGCCGTCCCATCCTGACGCGCAGATGTGTGCACGCGCCCTCTCCCCTCGCGGATGTGTGCATGCGCCCCCTTGGGCCTCTCGTGTTGACCTGCACCCCAACCCGCCCCGGCCCACGCATTCACGGGCCCCAGGAGGCCGAGCCACAGCAACATGTCTGTAAGAAACAAAGCTTTGCCCTCGCTGGTGTGGCTCAGTGGACAGAGCGTCGGCCTGCGGACTGGAGGGTCCCGGGTTCGATTCCGGTCAAGGGCACAGGCCCGGGTTACGGGCTCATCCCCAGTTGGGGGCGTGCAGGAGGCAGCCGATCAATGATTCTCTCTCATCACTGATGCTTCTATCTTTCTCTCTCCCCCTTCCTCTCTGAAATCAATAAAAAAATATTTTAAAAAAGAAAAGAAAAAAGAAACAAAGCTTTCTTGAGGCCCCGGTTTTGTCTTTGGAAAAGCTGGGGTTCAGTCACATAACCTCAGGTCCCTTTGTCCTAAAATGTTCTCATTACTGCCCGGCCGGTGTGGCTCAGTGGTTGAGCTTCGACCTATGAACCAAGAGGTCAGGGTTCAATTCCGGTCAAGGGCACATGACGGGCTGTGGGCTTGATCCCCAGTAGGGGGCGTGCAGGAGGCAGCCAATCAAAGAGTCTCTCATCACTGATGTTTCTCTCTCTCCTTCTCCCTTCCGCTCTGAAATCAATTTAAAAAATTTAAAAACAAAAACCAGGTGGCCAGTCGTGCCCCGTCCCTGCTCCACCAAACTCCAGGCTGCTCACAGGGTCCCACTTCCCCCGCGCCCCCCTCTGAGTCACCACGTGCAGGGGACGCACACAAACACGCCGTGCTCCGTCACGGGGGGGAGTCAGGTCACGGAGGGAGTTGGGGCGAGGACAACCCAATGGCCACCTGCCCCTTCCCACGTCCTCACCTCTCCACCCCTCGCCTTCCAGTCTTCCCGGGAGATCCCGAATCCATACCCCGCCCCCACCCCCAAAAAAACGCTGACTCGCCCCGAACTGCCACCTGTGGGTGCCAGCCCACGGCCGTCGGTGGACAACGCAGGCATGGGAGCAGGAGACACCCCCACACCCACCTCGACACCCCCCATGACGGTCCCTCGTGGGCCAGAACGTGACTCAGAAGGTACAGCCGCCTGCCCCGCACCCGCCGTTTTCCGCTTTGTCAGCAAACAAACGCAGCCGCCGTCACAGTGGGAGCGTGTATTTCACAGTCGCACGGAGCAGACACAACAGCGGGACAAGCACCGGCCGGCTCACGCCCAGGTCGCAGCCACGTCCCCTCCTGGAGCTCAGACGGTGAGTCATTTCCGTGGGGACTCCGGGCCGACGCGGCCACGGCGCGGGCGCACACGCAGACAGGCCCGGGTCACAGCGCGCTCGTACCGATGGGGGGAGTCCGGTTCTCGTATAAATATCAAGTAACAAAGCATCGGACACTTCCTCTCTCGCTGGATCTCACAGATCCCACAGGTGCTCACACACACACACACACACACACACACACAGGTGAGCCCCTCACCGGGCAGGGGAGTCCGCAGTTGAGGTCACCAGCGTGGTCCGGCGGGGGGGCCGTTCGGGAACAGGCCAGCGCGGATGGGGACGGGGACACGCTCGTCCAGGGAGCCAGGACACAGACAGGGACCTGGGCGAGGAGCCCACAGGCGGGGAGCCCCCCCCAAAACAGGTCCCTTCCTGATCGAAACCCAACGCGTGTCCATGGACAGGCATTTTCCAGACGCTTCTTTCGGCTTCCAAAGCTCTATTTCCAATGGAATGTTCCAGAACCCAGAACGGAGCCAGACAAGGGAATTGCAGCCACAGCTGGAGCCCGACTCCCTCCTACCAGGCCCCACCCAGGGAGCGCAGCTGCAGGTCCCGTCCAGGGGCTCAGGGCTCAGCAAACGCCCCACTCCCCTCGCCCAGGCAGACGGGGGCTGGGGCAGAGGTCTCCCTGGCACTGCCCGGCCGCCATGCAGACGGGCACGGTCTTTGAGGACACGTCCTGGGGCGGCCGCCGCGGTGGCTCATGTCCCTTCAGCCGCCGTGTAAGCTGCCCCTGAATTAGCCCCCCGTCCGCCCTGTGCCAGTTCTCTTTCCAAAGCTGCTCAGGACCACGGGGTCCCCAGGCCCAGGCCCAGGCCGCACGGGGGGCGTGGAGCCGCGGTGATGTTGGTTCCGTCCTGGGGGAGGTGTGAGCTCGGGGCAGGGACTCGGAGCTGCTTTCCTCCGAGAGGACCCAGTGCTGAACTGGGCCCGTGATCCCGCCGGGCCAGCTCGTGGCCAACCGGCTCCGCTGGAACCAGGCGGGCGCGCTCGCTCTCCGGGCGGCGAGGAAGCCGCCTGCGCTGCGTGGAGGTGCCATGCCTTCCAGATGCATCCACACCCCCCTCACCCGTCTTCTCTCTAAACACCCCACTGACACGGGGCTCCACCCTCCGAGGGGCAGGACCACGCGGACACAATGGCGCCAACACAGGGCGCCAGCCACCACGCATCACCTGCGTGATCGCTCACGCCTCCTCGCCCTTCCTCCCCCGCAAGCACGTTCGGGGAACCACTCCCGGCCCTCCATCGGGTCTAAAATGATGTGGCTTCCGTGTCACCTCCCGCAGAGCAAGGCCGTCTCGGGGGACGAGGGCTCAACCAGCACGTTTCACCCGCGAAAGGAAACTGGCAGAACCCCGTGGCAGAACCCAGCCCTTCGCGGGGTCCCCACCTCGGCCCGGTCTGTGCCCAGCTGCCCCTGCCCGCTGAGGGGCCAGCACGTGGCCGCGGCTCCTGCCCGTCTTCCCGCGAGGTCCGGCTGGCGATCCAGGACAGGAAACCGTGGCTGGAGGACGTGGCCTCAGTCCCCGTGGCGGTGACCGTGGCTGAAGGGAGGTGATCCAGAGGCTCAGCAGAGCAGTGAGGGGGGCCTGGTCACAGCCCTGACCTGAGCGCCCGGGGCCGATGCGGGTGTTCACCCCAGCCCAGATGAGGGGGGGAGGGGTGAGAGGAAACGCACGTCACCGGCTGTACCCCAGCCCACCCTGCTAGGGAATTCCAGCATCTGCAGGTCCTGACACCAGACCGGGTGGAGCAGCGTGGGGCCTGTGGGTTCAGCTGCCCCCCAGGTGGGAGCTGCATGGCTGGAGGCCGGGCCGTGCGGGGGGTCCTGAGCCTCCGCCTGAAGGACTGTGGGGCTCGTGCCGTCGCTGTCCTTGGGGCGCCCAGTCCCACTGCTGCCCGGTTAGCACTGGCCCTGGACGGCCGGGGCCACGTCGAAGGGGAGGCTGGCGGGCGCCGCGGGCGGCAGCGGGGGCAGGCTGGCCTCCAGCGGCCGGTCTGCGGGGGGCTGCAGGCTCTGGTGCCGTTTCCGCAGCATCTGCCCGATGCCCATCATGGGGAACCGGCCCCGGCTTTTCACTCCATTGGGGCTCCCCAGGGGCTGCGGGGCGCCGGCACCGGGACCCAGGGGGGAGGGGCACACGCCCCCCTCTTTCGGGAGGCAGTTCTCTTCGTGAGCAAAGGAGACCAGGGTGGGATGCAAAGGAGTCTGGAGCGGGGACGGGCTTCCGGGCAGCAGGGAGGGGGACAGCGCCCGCTCCCCGGGGGGGCCCAGCGCCCTGCAGGGGGGCGCCGCGGGCAGCAGGTCCGGCGGGTCCTCGCGCTCCACGGACTCGAAGGAGCGGACCATGTCCGGCACCAGCGGCTCCTCTCTGGGGGCGACGCTGCTGCCCCCGGGGCCCTGCAGCGGGGGCTCCGGCTTCTTGACGATCCGGGGGGTCCTGGGCGGGGGGCCGGGGATGAACTCCATGGAGGAGGAGGCCACACAACTGGGGTCCGAGGTTTTGCGGAAGATACTGCGGCAGCTGAAGGAATCTGCGCACCGAGAGAGCACAGGGCACCGTGAGGCGCCAGCTCGGTCCCTCCCGCCAGCGCGGCTGCAGCCTGGCTGAGACCGGCCCCACCGAGGCCACGGGGCAGCTCCCGGGTGGAGGGGCACAGGCTGGCACCGGGGCTCGGGGGGGGGGGTGCTCCTGGGTGGAGGGGCAGAGGCTGCACCGAGGCTGGGGGGGCAGGGTCTCCTGGGTGGAGGGGCAGAGGCTGGCACCGAGGCCACGGGGCGCAGATCTGCCTGCTGGCACCAGCGTGGCACCTGCTGTTGCCTGGTTGCTGAAAGGTCTGGACCCTGCAGAGCGTTTGAATTAAAGGTCCAGGGCCCTGGCCGGGTTGGCTCAGTTGCTTGAGCATTGACCTGCGGACCGAAGGGTCCCGGGTTCGATTCCAGTCAAGGGCATGGACCTCGGTTGCAGGCTCCTCCCCGGCCCAGGCCCTGATTGGGGTGTGTATAGGAGGCAGCCCATCGATGTCTCTCTCACGTCGATGGGGGTTTCTCTCCGTCTCTCCCTCTCTTCCTCTCTCTCTAGAGGCCCAGGGGAAACATCCTCGGGGGAGGGGTTACACAGGCCCAGGCTCCGCGGGCAGCCACCAAGGCGCGGGGCACACAGCCCGACACGCAGAGGACACGGATGCTGGGAGGGCCGTTCCCTCACGGCTCCTTCTTGGTGGTGACAAGCACACGACACACATCGACCATCTTCCCATTTTACGTGTCCAGGTCAGCAGCGTTCGGGGCAGTCCCACGGCCACACAGACCTCTTCCCTGGCAGACCTAATCCTCCCCCTCCCGCCCCCGAGCCCGGGCCCCGCCATCCTCCTCCCTGCCTGAGCTCGGCCACTCGAGGTCCCGCCTGTAAGTGATCTACACGTTTGTCCTCACTTAGCGTGACGTCCTCATGGGTCACACATGTTGTATGCAGCCTGGGCCTTCTCAAGGCTCCCTCGTGACCCCGATCCCAGCGGAGCCTCCTCGTGCTGACGACACAGACAGAAGGCCCCTCTGTCCAAGGCCACGAGCCAGCCCTGGTCTCCACCCCGAGCCGGGCGGACGGGCCAGGTCGGCAGGCGGGGCCCACAGGGAGAACGGCCCAGCGCGGGCCCAAGAAACCACCCTCGCTCCTGGGCACGGGCTGCGCCGGCTCCTCCTGCCACTGCACGTCTGACGGCCCGGCGGGGCCCCCGCTCAGGACAGGCCGCTGCACCCCACCTCTGCACCCACCACACTGCACCCCACCTCTGCACCCACCACACTGCACCCCACCTCTGCACCCACCACACTGCACCCCACCTCTGCACCCACCACACTGCACCCCACCTCTGCACCCACACTGCACCCCACCTCTGCCTTCTCAGGCCCCTCCTGCCCGGTGGCTGACAGCATAGTCACAACCTCGGCTGCATTGCTCCCAGAGGCCTCAGGGCACTAACTCTGCTTTCCCACGGGCACGGGTTCCTGTCTGTCCCTGGGGCCCACGCAGCCACGTGGAGGGGACACGGCAGCCACGCAGCCACGGGGAGGGGCACAGTGCCAGGCAGCCCGGTGCGTGGAGTGGCCCGGGGGCAGCGGCGCGCCACCCACCTCTGTCGGGGGGCCGGGCCGGGCCCTGCGGTCCCGCAGCAGCGCCCTGGTGCTCTGCAGCTGCGTCGCGAGCGCGGCGGGGGGCGGCCTGGGCGCCGGCAGGTGCTGCTCCAGCTTCTTGGGGAACGGCCGGGGAAGGAAGTCCCCCTTTCTCTCTTGCTCTTTGGGCTTCTGTCCTGCCAATCAGGAGCGAACACGTGCTGAGACGCACACGGGGCCCAGAGCGCGGTTCCCGTGGGAAGGTCATCCGCGATCTGAGACCCGGCTCCCCCAAACCGAGCCTGGGCCACTGCAGGGACCCCGCCGCCCGCCCTGGGCCACCTCAGGCTCCCGTCCCCCCGGCCACCTGCACTGAGAGGTCTCCAGACGGCCAAGGTCACCCGGGAGGTCAATTATTTCTAGAACAATCCGGCGAACTAAGGCAAAGCAGAGGGGCCTCTGGGACCCGCCGTCCACCGAGAGCGAGCCCCGGGGCTCTGCCCACACAGCGGCTTTGTGCAGGGACGGAGCCTCTGCGTCCGGACGGGAGGTCATGCGTGTTGTGACGGCGCCGAGCGGGGCCGGGGCCCGCACCCTGAGCGCCGGTGAGTGTCTGACCCGGTGGAAATGGTCGTTGTGCCCTTAAACTGGCACCGTGGAGCCATCTCTGCTCCAAGTCTCTAGAAACCCCTCCGAGGGCTGGGGGTGAGGACTCCAGCGAGGGGACATGGAGTCCCTGTGCCTTCAGCCCTAACGGGGACGGAGCGGTCAAGCACGAAGATGTTCACTGTGCGTCTTATTTCAGAGTTTCTGACACTTTTAAAAGTGAAGTTTCTCCAGCAAAGGGGTGACTGACAAAGGGGTGCTGGCAGAGCCCAGAGCCGGGGCGGAGTCCCGCCACCCTCGGGCATCACGTGTTGGGGGGACCCAGGCTTGGTCACCGCCGCGCAGAGGCTGGTGGGAAGGGTTGTGGTGGAGGAGGGAACACGGCTAGCAGCAGCCTTCAGGGCAGCAGGTCACCC